>NC_043707.1:118821148-118886045 GCF_006229205.1 Suricata suricatta
CAATGAGAAAGAATGAAATCTGGCCATTTGTAGCAAAGTGGATGGACCTCGTGGGTGTCTTGCTAAGTAAAATAAGTCAGGTGGAGGACAGATACCATATGTTTGCACTCATAGGTCTAACAGGAGAACAGAAGAAACCTAATGGAGGACCATGGGGACAGGAAGGTGGAAAGAGAGTTGGGGAGAGAGAAGGATGCAAAATCTGATCGACTGTTCAATACTGAAAACGAACCGAGGGTTGAAGGGGGAGCGGAAGGGGGAAAGGAGGTGGTGGTAATGGAGGAGGGCACTTGTGGGGAAGAGCACTGGGTGTTGTATGGAAACCAATTTGACAACAAACTATTAAAATAAGTAAATAAATAAAAATAAAAATAAATTTAAAAAATAATAAAAGCACCAGGCCTCTGCTTGGAGCTCCTATTGGAAGTCCCTGCTTGCTCTGACCACTGGGTCTCCCATACCCACGTCAGCTCATTCTGGAGGTCGAACAGCCTATGAGGAAGTCTAGGGCTCCAAAACACGTCGTATATATCCCATATGTGTCATACACATCCCATATGTTTTTATGTTAATTTTAGACACATCACGTAACCTCCAAATTGGATAAAATTCGGCAAGCTGTGTTTTCTCCCCACCGATGGTGTAATGGGCAGAGCAGCCTGGGTGGGAAGTCTGGAGGGGAAATCCAGAAGCTCTAAAGGAAAGGGAAACCTGTCCCTTTGACATTTTCTGGCTGCAGCTGTCCTCTCAGGCTAAAACTCACTTCTTTCCTCTGTTGCTAATGCAAACTATGAAGAAAATTAATGTTGAATCTAATACTACTTGAGAGATTTTTTTTTTTTCCTTTCTGAAAAGAGAAGTCTGTACCATAAACAAGGAAAGAATGGCACTAGCCATTTGTGCTCCCATCTGATCCCAAAGTAGAATATTTTTTGGTCTGGGCACCTCTCCTGGTTCAATATGGAATTTCTCAAAGTATTAGTAGTGAAAAAGTGAAAGCAACTTAAAACAATTATGTGGTACGTCTGAATGATAGAATAATGCCATTTAAAGGTTTACAAAAGTATGTTAACAGATGGAGAAATGTTTAAAGTTCACTAAGTGTAAAAAGTGACAAGATATATACAGAGAATATAATCTTAATCTCAATACATCAACTTTTATGTACATGTGATTTATAAAGAAACATACCAAAATATTAACAGCACCCATCTCTGGGTGGTAGTAGTATCATATAGTTCCTTTAAAGTTTCCCCACTTGGGGCACCTGGGGGATTTTAGCTCAGGTCATGGTCTCAGGTCCATGAGTTCAAGCCCTGCATCAGGCTCTGTGCTGACAGCTGACCATGACAGCGCAGGACCTGCCTGTAATTCTCTCTTTCTCTGCCCCTCCTCCACTCACAAGCACGGGTCTCTCATAATAAATAAGTAAAATAAATAAACTTAAGGTACCTGGGTGGCTCAGTCAGTTAAGCATCTGACTTTGGCCCACGTCACGAACTCCCACTTTTTGAGTTTGAGCCCCAGGCTCTCTGCTGTCAGCACAGAACCTGCTTCAGATCCTCTGTGCCCGTCTCTTGGCCCTCCTCCACTTGCACTCTCTCTCTCAAAAATAAACATTGAAAAACAAATATAAACTTTAAAAATTCCCTCTTATTTTTCTATAGTAAGCATAATCTTTTTATTTTTCTTAAGTTTATTTATTTTGAGATGAGGAGAGAGAGAATCCCAAGCAGGCTCTGCACTGTCAACATAGAGTCTCACGTGGGGCTTGAATTCACATATTGCGAGATCATGACCTGAGCCGAAGTCTGAGGTTTAAACGACTGACCCACCCAGGCACTCCACGTGCAGTAATTTTAATCATAAATATCTTCAAGGCAAAATGGAAAGTGATATATACACTATGATCGAAATAAAACTATGTCTCATATAGACACAGACCGAAAAGGAATATAAAAAGTTATGCCAAGGTACAGAATTTTTATAGTTGAAACATTAACCACTTATTACCAAAAGACCTTAGCTTGAGGGGTAAATTAAATAAAGGAAATGGTCTAGCTGTAAGTCTTGAATGCGAATGTCAGGCAGGCAGCTGGATACAAACACATACAGGAGTCTGAAGCATACAGATGTTTACGTACTAAAATACATTAGCCAGATTGTCAACTTAGTGATTGGTACAGGGATAGACACAATTCATCAATATATTAATTTACAACAGAGGATGTACTTTATTAATTCCTAGTTCTTACCTAATAGTTAAACTACCCACCACTGCTCCAGTATCAAATACCTAAAACATTAGATAAGTGATCAGAAATTGCTTCAACACAGAATCAGAATAAAAGAGATCAATGTTTTAAGATAGGTTTCCAGTCCACAAAAGTTTAATGGACTTATTATCACTTCCTCATAAAGGAATCACCTTTCTCTAGTTCCTACCATCAGATTCCTTTCTGCCCTTCTTTATAAGGTACAAAAACACCACCATCTTCAGATTCTCAGACTTTCCTATACTGTGTTCCAGGCTGACAACCCCAACCTGTTTCTACACTCTCCCGCCACACAGAATGATAGTCAATTAAATTTCAGTCTCCTGAATTATAATTTCATTCCAATCCTTCTTCCCTGGAATCACACCCAAATCATCTTGTCCAAATCTTGAATGCTCTCATCCCTTTAGTCACAAATTTATAGGCAATTGTCTGATACACTGCTATCTAAGGCTAATCCCATCCTCTGGGTGGGGGACTCACCACTAGTTTCATTTTGAGAAACCAGTCTATACTCTTGGGAGGTGTTTCACTGCTAACCACATAAACCACCGACAGTTGGATTAAGTGTGTATAGTAGTAGAGGCACCAAATAATACATTTGAGGCCCCCTTGCTCTGGGCTGGATACCTCACTAAATCCAGGATATCCACTTGTTCACTTCACCCTTAGATCCACCCTGTGACATAGGTTCACATGAGAAAACACTGTAGCAGTATATTGTCCAAGGTCACAGAGCTGATGAAGAAAGAACTGCAATTCAAATATGAGTCTGTGGGGCACCTGCGTAGCTCAGTGGGTTAAGCGGCCAACTCTCGATTGTGGCTCAGGTCATGATCTCACAGTCACGGGATGGCGCCTGCTTAGGATTTACTCTCTCTCTCTGCCCCTCTCCTGCTAACACACGTACACACATGCGCACACTTTCTCTCGCTCTCTGACCTCAAAATAAATAAATAAATAAGTCTGTCAGGTCTTCTACAACCTACGGTTATTTTTCCATTTATTATCATTGATCTGTGTTATCTTTTCAATTAAAAAAAAGAAAAAGAAAGCCGGTCTTATCTACCAGTGATAGAAACACATCTAATTCTGCTTTGGCATATGCTCTGAAATCAACAGAAACAACAAATATGCTTTGCTTCTCAGTCTGCATGGAAGGGAGCTGTTCGGAGCAGTCTGTGCCTGGGTTTCTGACAGGAAGCCACAAATGCCCAAGAGGCATATCAAGTCCATCATCATGCTCAGTAAACCCAACATGACACTCAAACAGAATGAGTCCCACCTGACTACCTGCCGGTAAAAGAAGAAAAAACAATTCTGACAACTCGGAAAGAACTAGCATCTCAATCGCCACAAAGAAAGAAAAAGAGGAGTTAGTCTATTATCGTTCCCTTGAAAATATTCTCCCAAATGCATTGTTCAACCTTAATTTCTTTCACATCTTCCACTAGCAATAAAGGAAAGAGGTGAAAAGTACAGACCATTAGAGAACAGCTGCAGCCAAAATCTGTCAAAGTAAAAGGTCTCCTTTACCTTTGGGGGATATAAATTTCCTTTCTAGAATTTTCAAATAAGTTATCTCCAATCAATGCTTTACAATAATAATGTAAGCCCACAAATTAAAGTGCTTTCACATCCTTTATCTCATTGGGATTATGAACTCATTCAAATAGTTACTAAATATCCACAATATGATAGGCAACAGTAGATTCAAGGACAAATAAGACAGGATCCTGAAAGATAAGAAACTCTAAAATATGCACATCATTCCCATTTCACAGATAAGGAAAACGAAGGCTCAAGTCCAAAGCAACTTGAAGTCAAAAGCCAGTAAATGGTGGCGCTGGGACTAGAACTAATTTATTCGTTTAATAAAATGTATTGGACACCTGCTATTCCTCAGGCGGCTTTCTCCCAGCTCAGTGGACAACCGCAACCTCATTTATGTCATTACACTACACTGTGATTTGTTCCTATCTCTAGACTATGAACAGCAGGGCAGTAGGGACTATGTTTTCCTGTCTCTTATCTCCGTGTTCCTATCTAACATAGTGACCAGATAATGGGACTCAATAATTATTTGCTACACTGATTTCATCACTAAAAATATTTGAGCTTCTACCATAAGCAGGACACTTTAAAAGTATAATGTTGGGGGGGCACTGTGTGGCTCAGTCAGTTAAGTGCCCAACTCTTGATTTTGGCTCAGGTCATGATCTTCCAGTTTGTAAGTTCAAGCCCCGTGCTGGGCTCCATGCTGACAGTGTGGAACGTGCTGGGTATTCTCCCTCTTCCCCCCCACCCCCCACACACACAATAAATAAATTTTAAAACAAAACAAAACAAAAAGTATAATCTTGGGGGCACCAGGATGGCTCAGCTGGTTAAGCATCCGACTCTTGATTTTGGTTCAGGTCATGATCTCACAGTTCAGGAAATCAAGCCCTGGGTCAGGCTCTCTGCTGCCAGCACTGAGCCTGCTTGGAATTCTCTCCCTGTCCTTCTCTTCACCCTCAAAAATAAATAAACATTAAGAAAAAAGGATGTTATAAAAGTTATAAAAAAAACTGCACTGATACTATGAGAGTCACTAGCCATGTTGCTGTTTTGTTGTTTTAAATATTTATTCCATTTCACTTTCTTTTTAAAATTTATTTGACAGAGAGAGCACACACATGCAAGTGGGGGAGGGGCAGTGAGGAGGGAAGAAAGAATTCCAAGCAGGCTCTGCAGTCAGTGTGGGGCCCAACTTGGGGCTTGAACTCACGCACCGGTAGATCATGACCTGAACTGAAGTCAAACGCTTAACTGACTGAGCCACCCAGGTGTCCTGTCATGCTGCTGTTTTAAGTTTAAATTTAAATTAATTAAAGTAAATGAAGTTAGGGTGCCTGGGTGGCTCAGTTAGGGGGTGTTGTGTCAGAGTACACCCCCCACCCATACCTTGGCTGGGCCTGACTGTATCATTTATAATAAAACCCGCAAACATAAGAAACAGTGTTTCCCTGAGTCCTGAGAGCTGTTCTAGCAAATTATCAACCTCGAGGAGGGGGTGTGGGGAACCCCTGCTGCACAGCCCACCAACGGGAAGTACAGGGGGCAGCTGGCATCTGAAGTAGGGGTGGTCTTGTGAGTCTGAGCCTCGTTAACCTGTGGGACCTGACACTAACTCCAGGGAGATAGTGTCAGAATCGAATGAAGACACCTGTAGTTGAAATCCAGAGAATTGGCTGGCATCAGAAAACACATCTAAACGGATACAGAACACTTCCAACAACACAGATCCTGCTATCAGGCAGCACTGTGAGCCAGGGGAAAATCTACTTTAGATCTGAATACTCAAAAGGGGTCTTCAACTCATTCGTGATAAAAATTCTGAGAACAGAAGCCTGAGAAAAACAACTGAAAGTTAGGTTCTCCCTTCCTGAATCAAAACACTAAAATCTGGAGACCAGGATTCTCTTAGAGCTCAGTCCTTTTGGCTTGGGACTTAATGATCTTTCCCCTTTGAGAGCAGAGAAGCTGAATAAAATACGACTGCTCTGAGTTATGTAGCAAAGCCACAGAGAAGCCCGGGATTAGAGAGTTCCTGCCTAACTCCTCGGCCCCCTGCGCTCTCCCTCTGAGGCTTGTCCCCACCGCTGGCAGACTAACAGCCCCACTCATAGGCAGGCAGCTGCCGTGAGGGGCATCCCCAGACAGGGCACGGACACAAGTGCGTTGAAGCCTAACTGCTGGGAGACGTCAGGCCGTCCGTCTGCACAGTCCCCACAGTGCCACAGAGGCGCTCAAGTAAGGATGAGGCCTCTGGGTACTGCAGCGAGCGAGCACACTAACAACACCTGTCCTCAGACCAAGAGAGGCTGTGTCTATAAGGACGGGGATGAGTCCCTTTCGTTAGATCCCAGACAGCAGAAAATGAGGACCTTTGACTTTGCTGATTGCTAGTTTGGAACCTATTGGTGAGCGCTTTCTAATTCCAAAATGCCATTTTGTGGCACAGTAGTCTCCAAGGCTACATGCACGGCTTTATGATCCAAAGGTCAGCTGTTGGACTTTAAAAAAATATTATTTATTTATTTATTATTTTTGAGAGAGAGAGAGAGAGAGAGAGAGAGAGACAAAGACTGAGCGGGGCAGGGGCAGAGAGAGAGGGAGACGCAGAATCCGAAGCAGACGCCAGGCTCCAAGCGGTCAGCACAAAGCCCGGTTCCGGGGTGGGGGAGCGGGGGTCGAGCTCACCAACTGTGAGATCATGACCTGAGCCAAAGTCGGACACTCAACCGACAGTCACTCAGGCGCCCCTGGACTTTTTTTTTTAAAGAAAAATTCTGGTTTAAGAAATGGCACAAAGAAAAAGTCCCTCTTCAGTGTCCACGTCTCCCCTAGCAGACCGAACCCTCCAGGGGTGACCACTGTCAACAGTTTGTGGAGTCAGTGTGCTTCCAGGCTTTCTTCTAAACCTATGCGGAAGTTCAAAACCGACACCGGCACACGGACCCAGGCTGTAAAATTTCAGGGGGCTCGCTATGGAAACTGCCGGGGCATGCTTTTCCATCTTGGCTTGGACATCTGATCACCGCAGTAGAGTGGAGGCACTTCCCGGGCCTCATCTTAGCGTCTCTGAAATCAGAGTGCTGTTCTTACCAGTGGGATCCGACAACAGCTCCCAGTCAGGCTGGTGTGGGGGAGTTGCATCAAAACTTTTCACAGATCCTTTCTGGTAAAACGAAGCAGGCGCCAGCATCAAAGTACCATTCTTCTGATCATCTGCATAGTCCACTGCACAGATGCACATCAGCTATCTGAGTCTACACTGCAAACTGAATCCCCTAAGGGGCCGCTGGGTCAAAGGGCAAGCAATTAACAATAAAAATGTTAATAGGCGCGGTGCCTGGGTGGGTCAGTCTGAGCATCTGACTCCTGATTTCTGCTCAGGTCATGATCCCAGGGTCACGAGATAGAGGCCCCGCACCTCCACTCAGCATGGAGCCTGCTTAGGATTCTCTTTCTTTCTTTCTTTCTCCATCTGCCCTTCTCCTGCTCACACTCTCTTTCTAAAAATAAAAAAATTTTTTTGTATATAAAGAAAATGTCAGGGCACCTGGGTGGCTCCGTCAGTTAAGTGGCCGACTTCAGCTCAGGTCAGGAATTCATGTCTCATGGGTGTGGGCCCTGCACTGGGCTCTCTGTGCTGACAACTGGGAGCCTGGAGCCTGCTTTGGATTCTGTGTCTCCCTCTCTCTGTCCCTCCCCCACTTGCCCTGTGTGTGTGTGTGTGTGTGTGTGTGTGTGTGTGTGTCTGTGTGTCTCTCTCTCTCTCTCAAAAATAAATGTTAAAAAAATTTTTTTAATGTTAATAAGCATTGCCAATATCTGTAACAATTTATGCTCCCAACAGTGAGTAAAACTATCATTGGAAATACCCATTTGCAAACTTGGGTATTAACAGTGATTTTTTTTTTAAGTTTTTATTTAATTCCAGCTAGTTAATATACAGAGTAATAGCAATGTTTTTAATATTTGTTAATCTCAAAAATCTTAGGAGTGTTTTAAATCACTTTCAAAAATATTTTGAGAATTTTAGATTCATGTGTAATCAAAAGAGAATACTAAGAAACTCTGGGTACTCTTTACCCAGTTTCCTCTGGTGGTAACATTTTGCCGAGCTATAGTATACCACCACAGCCAGGATCCTGAGCACCGATACTGTAGTATAATGAGAAATATACATTGGCCTTTGTCCCTGGGTTCCTGACACAGAACTTATAAGCTCTCGGAATTTCCCAAGTGGTGAGAGCATCTTGTTATACTCCTAAGCCCCTTGCAGCATTACCCAAGTTTATGCTATCAGGAGACTATTAGTGGCCCCCAGAAAGCTTCAAGAGGGGGACTGGTAACCATCACACCAATCACGTGATGAGAGGCATGGAATTTTCAGCCCTACCCTCTGACGTCCAGAAAGGAGAGGAGCTGGAGACAAGAGGTAAGCCACCAATGACCAACACTTTAATCAATTAGGCTTCTATATTAGAGCGTCCACAAAAATCCCTCAACGATAAGGTCTGGAGAGCTTCTGGGTTGGCAAATACATCCACATGCCAACTCCACCGAAACAGGGGCTCTTGCACTTGGGACCCTTGTGGACCTTATCCTACATACTTCCTCATTTGACTATTCATTTGTATCCTTTATTATAAACTGTAACCATAAGTATAGTATTTCTGGTGTTCTCTGAGTTGTTCTGGAAAATTACTGAAACTGGGGAGGTGGTGTGGGGACATTCAGATGTGTAGCCAAGTCTGACAGAAGTGCGGGTAACCTGGGGACTGAATACTTGTGACTGGCATCCGAAGTGAGGGCAGTCTTGTGGGATTGGGTCCTTAAATCTGTGAGTCTGATGCTACCTCTGGGTAGTTAGTGTCAGAACTGAATTGAACTATAGGATTCCCAGTTCGTGTCAGAGAATCAAACAATCAGAGAACTACAGAACTGGTTATTAATTACATACCACATTTTGGAATGGAAATAAAAACAACTAAAGTACTGATGTTACAGAATGCAGGAACCTTGAAAAAAAATGCTGAGTGAAAGAAGCCAATCATAAAAGACCACATGTTCTCTGATTCCACTTATAAGAAATGTCCAAATGAGGCAAACATATAAAACAGAGGGAAGACTAGTGGTTGCCTACGGCTTGGGCAGGCAGGACAGTAATTTGGAGTGACTGCGAGTTAGTACAGTTTCTTTTTGGGTGACAAAAATGCTCTCAAATTAGACTGCAGTTGCAAAACTGTGAATACACAAAAGGAGTGACATGTATGGTGCATGAATTACATCTCAATAAAACTGTAGGGGAAAAAAAAGAATGTTACACAAAAGGAATCATAAGGCATGCAACCTTTTGGGATTAGCTTTTTTCACCAAACATAATTTCCTGGAGACGTATTCAGATTGTTGCATCATGGATACTGCATTCTTGTTCCTTTTTATTGCCGAGTAGTATTCCATTGTATGGATGTGCCACAGTTTAAGTTAGTTTGTTTTTTGTAATGTTTGTTTATTTTGAGAGAGAGAGAGAGAGAGAGAGAGAGAGAGAGAGAGAGAGAGAGAGAGAAGAGAGAGAGAGAGAGAGAGAAGGCCCGGGTAAACAGGGGAGGTGCAGAGAGGGAGGGAGAGAGAGAATCCCAAGCAGGCTCCTCGATGTCAGCACAGAGCCCAACACAGGGCTCAATCTCAGGAACTATGAGATTTTGACCTGAGTTGAAATCAAGAGTCAGGCGCTTAACCGACTGAGCCACCCAGAAGGCCCCTAAGTATGTATTTACTTATTTATTTATTTATTTATTTATTTATTTATTTATTTATTTATTATTGAGACAGAGAGAGGCAGAGCATGAGTGGGAGAGGGGCAGAGAGAGAGAAGGAGACATAGAATCCAAAGCAGGCTTCAGGCTCTGAGCTGTCAGCACAGAGCCCAGCCCAAGGCAGAGCTCGAACCCACAGACCATGGGATCATGACCTGAGCTGAAGTTGGACGTTTAACCAACTGAGCCACCCAGGCACCGCCCCCCCTCCCCCACCAATTAGTTTTAAATCAATCTTGAGAATAAGTATCTTTTAAGATTAATTGCTATTCTTTCTCCTGTGAATTCTTTCCATATTCTTGACCCCTGTTCCTACTCCCCTCTTTTTTATTAGTCTTTTGTCACGTGTCCTGCCAATTTTTTTCCTACTTAACTTTGCTTATGATTTTTGAAAGTTTTTTATTTTTATGTAGTCAAATATCATTCTATTTTTTTTTAATTTCTGCTTTTCTTTTCTTTTTTAACATTTATTTATTTTTGAGAGAGAGAGAGTGCCCGAGGGAGGGGCGGGGAGGAGACAGAGGATCCGAAATGAGGTCCGTGCTGACAGCAGAGAGCCCGATGCAGGGCCTAAACCCACAAACTGCGAGATCATCGCCTGAGCCAAAGTCAGGCACTCAATCAACTGAGCCACCCAAGTGCCCTGTCAAATATTATTCTGTATTTTCTTCTAATACTATCCTTATAGTTACATTTTTTTACATTAAAATGTTCGATAAATCCTTATTATAGCAGGAGGAATTAGCAAGTGGAGTCCTTGGACGCACTGGCACTGTGATATGGTGAAAGCCCGCCAGGCTAGGAGTCAGGGGGTGCGGGCTGTGCCATCACCTAGCTAAATCACTCTGAGCAGGCCACCAGGCCGTGGAACTCACTTTTTCTATTTAACCCACTTATTTTAAGAAACAAATAAGATTATAGACCTGAACGGGAGTCTCAAAAAAGGTTCAACAAAATGCCTATTATTTAAAAAGAAAATGTAAAGCATGATACATATAACATACATTTGTATTGGTTACGGCACTATTCCCATTCTATGTGCCATATACTAGAAAACTTACGATGTCAGCCTCAGAGAGCAAGTAGCTTGCCCTACCCCAAATCCTAAGACCAAGGAAGTCAAGTGCCTTGCCTAGGGTCACAGGAGAAGGTTAGGTAAGAGCTGGCTCCAGAAGTGAACCCGAGCAGCTATACCCAGCCCCCCACTGTGTCAGAGGGCACCGTTCTTTCGAGTGAGGACCTACAAAAACACGGACCGTCGTCACTTGTCTACATTCCTATCTCTACACTAAAGACAGAAGCAAAACTCCTGTTTGAGAAGTAAGAGTCTGTAATCAGGATGTGGTGGGGGTGACAGACAGGAGGGGAATGGGAGGGCTGAACTTCAAGTTATAAACTCCCACCTTGCTTCCGACAGCCTGGGATTTTGATAAAGGCTCCATAGTCTGTCACCATAGCAACCTATAAAGACAAAAAAACACAAACAAATGAAAATCAATGTCACACCAATGAGAATCTCTCTTCTGTGGCGTTTAACCTAGTGTCCCTGAATGTCTACTTGGTCCTGACTGCTGCAGAGCTGCCTAAAAGTCATGTCCTGTTAGATATTCTTTCTGTTCTTCATGAAATTCAGGCGGGCGGGTACGTGAGAGTACCGTCAGATGGCATGGCACTTTCTGGGGATGCCCAAATCCTGTACCTACTGAAAGCGCCAAAGGAGGTATCTAAGGAAAAGGAACAAACGGCAAAAAAATCTAGTCACATCTTCTATTGGCTGGGACTGAGGCCTCCAATCCTAATACTCTAATAATTTGGGATGGATTATACAGGACACCCTTTTTTTCCTAAACTTCAAGTCAAACCAGACTATACAGCCTGCTCTACTTCCCTCCAAACCAGTCTTGGGTTTTATCAAGACAAGTACAGAAAGAGCCAATACGCAGACATCTGGCAGAACCTAAAAAGATGTAATCAGAGAAAAAGAGTTGTCCCCAAGTCTTTTGTGGAGTTGACCTAAGATGGAGAAGTCAGAGGCTCGATGGGTCTGTGGAACAGGAGACAATAATGAAAAGCCCAGAACCTCTTGCCAGATAAATAAATCATTATCCCAAACTCTATCTCTACCTCCCCTCCATTCTCTAGCCCAGCCTCCAACCTATGGACCAAAACTGAAATTGTTGCCACATTCCATTTTTATCGCTAAATTCATTTTTATCAAGTATTCAGTACAATCATATAAACTTTATTTATTCGGTGACTTGACTTAGTTGTTTCAACTTGGATGCTAACTCTCTATTCAGCTTCACCGTAACTACGAGAAGGGGAGTGAACAGGACAAGCGCACAGCCCTGCTGTTTGCTCATCCACACTGAGCGCTCACTCCATGGAAAGAGCTGCACAAGGTGCTTCACATAATCCTCATGACGCCCTGTGATGTTGGTGCCCTTACCATTCTCATTTGATAGATGACAAAACTAATGCATGGACAGGCTAACTTACCCAGTGTTCAAAGCTAGTAGGTAGCAGAGCTGGGATTTGAACCCAATGAGTCTTAACTACATGAGGGCTACCCACAGGTTCCTTTTAATTATACAGTTCTTCCTTTAAGGTTCTTTTGGTTCTTCCTTGCATTTATGTGCAACTGGACAACCCCAGGTGCAGTTTAGCAGAAAGCAGACTCGGAGAGAGGAATGGGCTTAATCCCAGTTTTGGGGCACCTGGGTGACTCAGTCAGTTGAGTGGCCGGCTTTGGCTCAGGTCGTGATCTCACGGTTCATGAGTTCGAGCCCCACACCGGGCTCTGTGCTGACAGCTCAGAGCCTGGAGCCTGCTTCAGATTCTGTGTCTCCCTATCTCTCTGACCCTCCCTTGCTCATGCTGTCTCTCTCTGTCTCTCAAAAATAAAAAAACATTAAAAAAAAAGAATTAAAAAAATAAAATCCCAGTTTTAGGAGCATCTGAGTGACTCAAGTGTCTGACTTCGGCTCAAGTCATGATCTCATGGTTCATGGGTTTGAGCTCCGCGTCGGGCTCTCTGCTGACAGTTCGGATCTGGCTTTGGAGTCTCGTTTTTTCCTCTTTCTCTGCCCCTCCCCAGCTCAATCTCTCTCTCTCTCAAAAACAAATAAGCATTAAAAAAAATTTTAGGGGCATCTGGGTGGCTCAGTCAGTTAAATGTCTGATTTTGGCTTAGGTCATGACCTCGCCGTTCATGGGTTCAAGCACTGCATTGGGCTCTGTGCTGACAGCTTGCTCAGAGTCTGGAGCCTGCCTCAAATTCTGTGTCTCCCTCTCTCTCTGCCCCCACTTAAGAATAAGTAAACATTAAAAAAATTTTTTTAAATAAATAAAAACTTAAAATCCCAGTTTTGCCATTTATCAACCATTGGGCAATTACTTAATTAATTACTTTTGAGAGAAGTTTCCTTATCCATAAAACAGAGTTAACAATTTTTGGGAGAGAATCAATGACACAGAATGTGTAAAAGTGCTGACATATGTTAGGCCTACAATTTTTCTTTAATTTTAATGAAACAGGGTCTTGGGGCGCCTGGGTGGCTCAGTTGGTTGAGCATCAGACTTCAGCTCGGTCATGATCTGGTGCTTCGTGAGTTCGAGTCCCACACCGGGCTTGCTGGTGTCAGTGTGGATCCTCTGTCCTCCTTTCTCTCTCTGCTTTTCCCCTGCTTGAGAAGGCAGGTGTGCTCCCTTGCTCTCTCTCAAAAACAGATAAAGATTTAAAAATAAATAAATAAAATTTAATGTAACTGGGTCTTCTTTTAAATATTAGGGACTCATTAAACATTCGTGGATGAAGGGGCACCTGGGTGGCTCAGTCGGCTGAGCATGCCACTCTATATTTCAGCTCAGGTCATGATCCCAGGGTCATGGGATTGAGCCCTGCATTGGGCTTTATGTTGAGTGGGGAGCCTGCTTGAGAGATTCTCGCTCTCTCTGCCCCCCCCACCCCAGTGCTCATGTGTACTCTCTCTCAACTTAAAAAATAAGAATAAAAATGTTTGTGGATGAATATTCTGAAAAATAGCTTCTTCCTTTTGCTTCATCAAGCAATTCTCTTTCCCCAATTCCAACTACTTCTAAACCATCATTTTTCAAAATGTCCTTCTGAAACTCTAAGCTAGAACTACTAAGATCTCTCCAAACATTCTCCTATCTCATCCATCCTTAACAGTAAAATATAAACCCTACACTAATTCAAGTCCCACCTCATTTAAGAAACTGTCAGCAGCCACTTTAGAAATCTGAGTCAGTTTGTGGAAGGGTACAGAACTGTTCTGTCTTTTGTGCAACATCTGACAAACGAAGGCTTCGTCACCAGAAAAATCAATTTCGTCTCTAGTGGCATTACTTCTTTTTCCTGAGCCCTTGTACCTACCTCGTTGATCTTTGGAGATACCTTGGGCCTTAAAGAGAAAGAATAAAGGCTCTGAAGAGCAGAATAGTTTGCTATATGCTAGAATGTTATTAACCTTTGCATCTTGACTTCACATTACAAGTCGGGACTGACTTGACAGAAGTCAAAAGCCAAAATTATCTACAACCAACTGACAGATACAAAGTCTGTCCTCATTAGAAGATGAAACTTTTGTAAACCATAAAGCAAGTATGAATACCGTAGGGATGAATTGTGTTAAAACTACGGGCACTCATGAGACACCGAAAATAATTTTTTGCCTTTACTTTTGCTTTGAAAGGAGGAAGACAATATTAATGAATGCCTACCATATTTGAGGCATTGTTTTTACGGATAATAGCTTATTGATCCATCAGGGCAATCCTATGGAAGGAGTTATTATCTCCACTTAACAAACGAGAAAACTGAGGCCCCAAAAGAATAAGTGACAGTCTCTGGAATCACACGGTTAGTAAGTAAAAGCACTAGGACAGAAATCCAGGTTTTGTCTGCTCTCCAAACAACACCATGCCTCCTTCCTCGAAGGCTGCCCATTCATTCAGTCACCAAAGATGTAATGGGCACCTACTATTTTCTGCCCACCTACCTGGGACTGAGATACACAACCACGAGCAGAACGCTCGGGGCGCTGCCCTCATGGAGCTGAGTGTCTGTGAGGAAGACAAGCATTACACAAGTACACACATACAGGGGGAGCCTCTTTTCTTATGGTGGGGAAGAGATCCCTGAGCAGTCATCAGGATTGAGACCAAAAACATAAAAAGAAGTTGGTGGGAGAGAGGGGTAGAGACAGCATATGTGAAAGTCCTGAGAAGGAAGCAAGCTTAGAATGCTCAGAGTTGTAAGGAGGCCAAGTCATGCAGGGATCATGAAACTGCTTGGATGAATTCAAGTACAATGAGATGAGAAGCCTAGAAGAAGTGTGAGAAAGCAGCATGTTCAATCTATTTTAGATGTTATTCTGGCTGCAATGGAAAGAACAGATGGAAGAGGAACTACAATAGACAGGGTTCCCAGTGAGGCCAGGCAACAGATGGAGGGCTTGAACTAATGGGGCTAAAGAAGTACACAGACAAGATGGGGCGCCTGGGTGGCTCAGTCAGTTAAGCGTTCAACTTTGGCTCAGATCATGATCTCACAGTTTGTGGGTTTGAGCCCTTGTCGGGCTCTGAGCTGACAGCTCAGAGCCTGGAGCCTGCGTGGGATTCTGTGTCTCCCTCTCTCTCTGCCCCACCCCCGCCTTGCACTCTGTCTCTCAAAAATGAATAAACGTTAAAAGAATAATAAAAGAAGTATACAGCCAAGAGATACATCTGGGAGGCAGTAATGGCACAAGTTGCTAATGGACTGGAGGGAGAGGAAAAATCAAGATCAAATCAAGAGGAGAAATGAAGGACACTGAGAACTTTAGCATGGGTACCTGGGAGGATAATGGATCCATTTGCTGAGATGGGAAAGACTAGAAGAACGGATCTGGTTAGAAAATAAATAATTTAGGGGCCCCTGGCTGGCTCAGTCAGTGAAGCCAAGCATCTGACTCTGGATCTCAGGGTTGTGAGTCCGAGCCCCACGTTGGGTGTTGAGATTTCTTAAAGAATAAATAAACACATTTCTAGAAATAGAGAAAGGGAGAAAGAAAAGAAAAAATTCGGTTTAAAACAAAATTAAACATGCTGCGAGGTATCCAAATGAGGATGTCAAGTATGTGGGCAAGAGTCTGGAGCTTAGGGAGTAGTAGCCAGACGCTCCACTAGTCCTTCCGGATTGACCTGCAATGCTCAACATATTCTCAAGTGGACAAGAGCTCCAAACCCAGCGGCTTTGCACCTTCAGTCTATGCTTAACATAAAGGGTAGGTTTTCAAGGCCAAAAGAGCATACCTCTCCTTGGAAAATAGTGTAGAGAGCAGGCAGGTTCTCCATGGTCTCGGGTCTTCCTGAATTCATCCTTAATGTTCTACGGCTCCTCCATTTCTCTGCTGGTAACGCTAATTCAAGTGTCCTATCACAGAAAAACAAGACGACAGTATGAAAGACATCCGCATTAAGGAAGAATGTGCACATATGCTACAGCGTGTCCCTACATACAGAGTGACGGCATCAGACTGGACACTGTGTACTTTTTCTCACATCTCTTTTGCCCACTGTCATCACGAGGAGTTGTGGAAACTTTGGTCTTACTTTTTTTTCAATTTGATACCTACCAAAAGCCATTGGTTTGTTTCATTTTTTGTTTTCTAATGGCTACTATTACTATTCTTTTGTCAAGGGAAGGGTTTTGAGACATGTATGTGAGACTGAATCTTAAGAAGGGGAATGACAGTAGTAATAAGAGCTAACATTTATCAAGAACTTACCAGGTCCACGTACTGTGCTAAGCACCAGACATAAACTCCTCAAAAACGCCTCAAAACTCTCAAGATGTAGGTTGTATTCTTATATAAATGAGAAAAACAACTAGGCTCCCAGAGGTCAAATTATTAGGCCTCTGTCAAAAAAAACTAGGAAATATTGGAGTCAAATTCTGGCTGACACCAGAGTCCCTGCTTTTTTTAAGTTATATTTATTTAAGTGATCACTATACCAAACGTGGGGCTGGAACTCACAACCCCAAGGATCAAGAATAGGATGCCCTACCGACTCAACCAGCCAAGCACCCCCAGAGTCCCTGCTTTTCAACATCACACTAGGTGCTAATCTGAAATGACTTCCAAAATGAGAGAATAGCTTAGTTTTTTCCTTATAAAATTCAAAAACCACATGCTCATTTTAAAAGTTCAGATGATTAAGTTTTTGGTGTTGTAAAAGCAACTTCATTTAAACATAACCACCCCCACCACCAAAAAAAGAAGAGGGAAAAAAAGTAACAAAAATAATAAGGGGAAAACCCAAGACACACTTCCTAGGGGAAAAGAAAAACAAAACAAAAAACAGCATGTAATTTCTGTCCTTGACGGAATGTATTAAATAAGCAAACACCACCAACAAGCAAAACAAGTACTACAATGTAAAAACAAAAAAAAAGACAACCCTCTCACATGCATAAATGAAAGACTGCACACAAAGAACTCACATCTTTTCAAGCTTCAATAGTAAATATTTTGCTACTACGTATTAAATACTGCATGGTGACTTAATCATCCATTTCCTATATAAAAGGTAGCTACTTTTTTGCATGGACCTCAAGTATATTGTAATATAGAGGTGGAATTTAAGGAAAGGTATTAAGCAGGCTGTGTTTTAGCTTATGAACAAGTAATAAATTGTATCATGTATCTTGAATGTATCATAGATAAGCTGCTATATAACGATCGCCACTTCAGATAGCTGTGAAATTAGGTGATTAACTAGTTGTTACTTAACCTTCTAATTTCTGTATGAGTCTAATTACATGAAACAGAAGTTGGTGTTTTGATTTTTTACTTTGCTTTTCTGTTTGGAGTGTCATTGTAACTACTGTAGTGTAAATGATGGAAAATAATTGCATATGTTAAAAAAATAAATAAATAAACGTTAAAAATTTAAAGAAAAAAAATAAAAGTTCAGATGATAATATATTCATAAGAAAAAATCACTCATTATTCAACTTTATTTATATTCTTTACAACTTCTTTATATACAGAAGAGGTTTTTTAATGGAATCATGAAATTACTAATCATTAACAACCACTTTTAAAATACATTTTAGTAATTTATACACACACACATACACCTCTTTTTTTTAATGTCTACATAATTATCCATCCTTGGATGCACCAATTTAACTATTTATGGATCATGTTAAAACACAGACTGCAATTCAGCAAGTCAGAGGTGGTGCCTGAGCCTGAGCATTCCCACAAGGCCCCAGACGATGCTGATGCTGCCAGAGTAGAAAGTCTTATAGCTTTGGGGGCGCCTGGGTGGCTCAGTCGGTTAGACATCTGACTTTGGCTCAGGTCATGATCTCATGGTTTGTGGGTCCTGATCCTGCTTTGGACTCTGTGTCTCCCTCTCTCTGTCCTTCCCGCACTCATGCTGTCTCTCTCTGTCTCAAAAATGAATACATGTTAAAAAAAAATTTTTTTTAATTTTTAAAAAGAAGGTCTTTCTGCTTTGGAATTGGAGATGCTCTTGCCCAGTCTCCTGGTTTTAAACAGAGAGGAAACTAGCAGTCCAGTGGCTCTTAGCCATGCCGCTTTACTCCGCTGAATAAAATCACTGCTACACAAATTTAAATCTAACGGTTCTACCCTCAGTTCTGTTTTTCCCAATTACATTTGCCAACAGTAAGACTTGAACCTTTATTTTCCCTAGATTTTTATAACTGAATACTTTCTTCTCTCCTCAAGCCCCCGCACAACCCCTCACTTTCAGATGATGACTCTGGGTCCTGGTTTGGAAACTCTTCCTGATCTGCAGGATCATCTATAAACTGAACTGTCTCACTTAAAACAGCCTTCCACACCCTGGTTCTTGTATCACCCCGGTTCCCACATGCTTGTCTTTGAGTCATAAGACAACTTTGTAACCTTATAAGAAACTTGCTCTTTTCTGCTGAGGTCAGCCACACCGGGTTTCTTATTACTCTACTAACAGCACGTGGAATGGAGGCGGATCTGCCAGTTCTTGAGAAATGGCTGGCCAATGGGTTAAATCCAAGCATCACAGCCTGGTCGGATCCTGCCTCTGCTACTTCCCAGTGACGAAGGCTCATCTCCAGCCTTCCCCTCTCTCTGACCAGCACCTCTCACCTCTCATCCTCAAACAGAGGTTACTGATCTCAGGCCAATGGCTCCATCAAGAGACTTGAATTCCTCCAGTTCGTGGAGCACTAGTGAGGTACAGAGCCCAACAGAGGCATCAGCGGCTAGGACCCCCTAAACTGGGCTCAAACATCGTAGTCTATCACCTGTTCCTCTCTACACAAAGGTCATGGGAAGAGCAATAAAAACATTAGACAAACTTGAAGTTGTTGATTCCTACAGATTTCTGCTGTGCTAAGTGTAGAAAGACAAAACTTTAAGCTCTCCTGTCGGCTCCTGCCACAGAACGGGAGACTGCGAAAACCTGTGTAATTCTTCCAGAAGGAAAGCGGCATGCATTAATGGGGGAAATCCTAAAGCATGACAGTAACAGGTTTACAATCTCAGGAAAGTAGCGGGTTGCCATTTTAGAAAATGGAACTTAATATTTTCTTTCAAATTATGTCCTGTAAAAATATGGAGTTTTACGGCAGTTGTTCAGAAACTCCTCAGTTAATCTGAGTTTATTTTTAAACAGTCAATTCTGAAATATCTAGGTATTCCAGGGTTCAAGAAAGCCAAAGAAGTAGGGCTCGAGACCAACCAACCAGAGAAGAGTTGCCAAAGGTAGGGGGAACACATCCCCAAAGGAACCAGACTTTGGGGAGGTCTCGCCCAGAGCAGTTGGGAAGCTAGCAGCCTCTCTTCAGTAATCAGTGACTGCTCACTGCCGATTCCCACTTGCCCTCCCAGCCTTGGGTGGGAGATGGCAGCAAGGAGGAGAGGAGGGTACGGGAGTATATTCTGCTTTGATCCAATTTACCTATTAGCAACTATGTAAGATTTCATCTGAAAAAAAAAAAAAAAGTCCTGCTGTTTTAAGAAAGTTTGTAAAACACTGAGATATAGTCCACTCAAATAGGACCACATCTGCAGATTTAAAAGAGCAAGTAAATTGACAAGGATTGAGGTATGCCATTTAGAGTTGCTCTGCAGTAGTAATTCTAGAAACAGAATACCTTTCTTAAGGGCTTCATTTTATGTGAATGTTTTAAACACTGTAATATATAGAAAGGCAACAGGAACCCAGTTGCTGGTCACCCGCTTCCCAAAGCAAGGGACAGAGTAAGGAAAGTGTGAAGACGGGCAGTGTGGCCAGGGAATGATGGCCCAGAGTGAGGTCAGAGCCTATACGGGGTGAGGAGGAAATTTGCAAAGAAGAGCAGGGCGTGAGAAGGAGCAGGGTACTGATGGCATACACGTACTGGGCTGTCCAGGATGACAACAGGGCCTAGGGACTTGAAGTAATGTGATGTCAACTTTCTGATGACAGGAATTACACTGTGTTTATACAGGAGAATGTCCTTGTTTGTAGGAAAACCAAAGTATTCAGGGATGATGGGCATCAGGTCAGCAACTCAGCTCTCAAATGATACATTAAAAAATGTTATTTGTACTGTACCTCCACAATTTTGTGATTGTTTCAAAGCTGTTTTCTAACGTACATGCAATTGAAAAAGAAAAACATCCTGCTCTCCCTTCTCTCAAGCAACTTAAAGTTCACAGAACAATCTTAAATTGTAAGATACTGTTTCGTTTTGTTTTGTTCTTTGAGGAAAAAGCAAGAAAGCATGAGCAGGGGAGGGGCAGAGATGAAGGGAGAGAGAAAATACCAAGCAAGCGACACACTGTCAGCACAGAGCCCACCTGACCCAAGACTCGAACCCATGAACTGTGAGATCATGACCTGAGCTGAAACCAAGAGTCGGATGTTCAATCAACTGAGCCACCCAGGCTTTGGAACTTCATTTCATATGTTACCTTATTGATCTGACCAAGATTTTTGTTGCTGTATTTAAGTTTGTCTGGATTTAGATTTGTTGTGGTTGTTACAGAACAATACTAACTAGATAGAACCCTAAGAGTGAAAGAGATTTTAATGGATCTTTAACTTGTGTATAAGAATTGAGAAGGGACACCTGGGTGGCTCAGTCGGGTGAGAGTCTGACTTCGGCTCAGGTCATGATCTCATGGTTCCTGGGTTCGAGCCCCACTTCAGGCTCTGAGCTAACAGTTAGCTCAGAGCCTGAAGCCTGTCTTCGGATTCTGTCTCCCTCTCTCTCTCAAAAAACAAAAAAACAAAACAAAAAAAAACACATTTGAAGGAGAATCAGTGGATAAATAAAAATACGGGGACATGAGGGACATGAACAAAGACAGAAGGACTCCAGAGCCTGCATTCTCAACCACAGTGCACATCTAAATCTTGTGAGGATTTCTGACACGAAGTCATTCCCAACATCAGATTCCAATGAGGAGTCATCATCAGAAGGGCATTATTCACGGAGGAGGCTCTGATGAGCTGCGCCTAGAATAATTCATGTCAACATGTAACCAAGGACCATTTCTTATTTGGTTTTCTATTCCTGGTATCTGATATGCAGCAGGTACTCAAAGTTCTGTGGGGGTTGTTTGTCTGTTTGTTCTTGAATGACTGAATGAGCCTCACTGTATGCCAAACATATAAGGAAAGAGAGGAAAGTTCTAGTCTAAGGAATGGAGAGGAAATAAGTCCCAGCCAGTATGTTGGCTAGATCAGAAGTGGGGAGATTTTCAAATGCCACACTGGTAGCCAAACTTCCTCCCTCCCAACAACTTGATGGAATGACTGAGACACAGCCTTCTTCCTTCTTGAACTTCAGTCCTGGACGGATTAAGAAAATTTCCAGAAGCAGGAAAGAGAATGAAGAGTAAACCGCAAGGAAAAACACAAAAAATGGACTCATAAAATGTGAAAGCTGAAAAGGAATCATTCACCTCATTACTCTTATCTTACTGAAAATGAGGCTAATGGAGGTCAAGTGACTTGACACAGGCTGCTTACAGTTAGCCATGTGGCATGCGACCCCATGACCAGTCCTTAATCTCTACCCCACACTGTTCTTACTCAATAACCGTAGAGGTCCGCTCCAAGTCCTCGGATAACAATAGCTAGTATTTGAGTGTTTACTGGTCTACATTAACCTGAAAGCTTTGCTTGCCTTAACTAATTTAATTCTCTTTTGGACCACTTGACAAGACAGGCAACTATCACTGTCATCCTGTAGATGAAAAAACTAAGACACGAGAGAAGCGAAGTAACTTAAGATTACAAAACAATGAATGATGAAGATGAGAGTCAAACAGCATCAACATTTTTCTTTCCCTTTCTAGGCTGTGAAATTCTTCAGTGCCTACCCTTGTCTCACACAGTATCAGATCCTGCCTCCCCAATTCTGCAGTGCCTAGCACAGTGAAAAGCACTCTGAAATTTACAACTGTCTACTGAAATACTGAAGCACTTTGTTTAACCCTTTTTAAAAAAATTTTTTAATGTTTATTTATTATTGAGAGACAGATCATGAGCAGGAGAGGGGCAGAGAGGGGGAGGCCTAGAATCCGAAGCAGGCTTCTGGCTCCAAGCTGTCAGCCAGAGCCTGACACAGGGCTCAAACTCACAAACCGTGAGACCATGACCTGAGCCGCAGTCAGACGCCTAACCAACCGAGCCGCCCAGGCGCCCCATGTTTAATCTAACTATTTTGAACTGCTTGGTAACTCAACAGTTTGGCATATTTACTGATGTTTATGCCAAGCTCCATGCTAGCCACTTCATAAACCTCCCTTCAGGCCTTAAAACAACTTTACAAAGTAGGTATTCCTGTGTACAGAAATAAAGTTGACCAAAATGCATGGCTAGAAAGAGACAAATACTAGGCCATTCCAAGGGCCACACGCCCAGACCACTGAACCACCCCTTTCAACACAGTCCCGGTCCTCACAGACTTCCTAATCTGGTAGGGATACTGGTAACCACTTGCAATGTAATGTGATAAGTGCTAAAATAGTGGCCAGGTTCAAAGTACTGAGAAAACAAGAAAGAGACCAAGGCTTTGGAGGTCACAGGGAAGTTTAAGAGGTGACAAATGAATAGGACTTTAAGGATAAATGGAAGTCCTGTAGCAGAGAATACTGTCCTTTGATCTCATTAGAACCCGAATCTATTGACCTCTACTATCTTCCAACCTAAGAGCTCTCTCCAGCTTGGATTCCACTGCCCATCATTTCAATGATACCCTAGGGACACCTGGGTGGCTCAGTTAAGCCACCGACTATAGCTCAGGTCATGATCTCACAAGTTTGTGGGTTCCAGCCCCACATCTGGCTCTGTGCTGACAGCTCAAAACCTGGAGCCTGCTTCAGATTCTGTGTCTCCCTGTCTCTCTCAAAAATAAACGTTAAAAAAATATTTAAATATATATATATATATATAAAAACAATACCCTGACCGCCCTTTAACTCCTCATCTTGACCACTCACCTGTCCAGCATGAGTGAAGTGTGGCTGCAAACAACAGAACCCATGCTAGCTATGATAAGCCAGAAGGGAGTTACGTGCCTTACAAATCCCTCAAAGGGCTATGGGAGCAGGCTCTGTTAGAACTTACAGGGAACGAGTTCTACCCCACGAAGTATGTCTCTGCCATGATTGAGAAAGTTATGGCTATCATTGCAGAAAGTCACTAAGCCAGAAAGTTGTTGACCAAAGAGACCTCAGCTCTGCGGGGATGTCTGCCAGCAGAACAGGATGGCTCTCACCCTCTTTGTCTCCACATCTAACTCGGTAGTTCCAAATTCAATTCTCATCTTAGGTACAAAGCAGTCTAGGAAATCGTCTTTGGCATCGCATAATTTTCAGTAAGAGATTGCACAGTAAGGGGTAGAAATGTAGGTGGAGCAAGTCAAAGCCACAGTCTTCCCCTTAGGTGGTGTGTTTTCTCCATGCCCGCACTGAAGAGCCTGACGCGGCTAGAAAAAAAAACTACGATCTCCAACCTTAAGTGGGCCCTTAACTCTGCAAGACAATTCTACACTGCCCTGGACACACGACTCTCCCACAATCAACAAGGTCTTTCAAAATCTTCTCAAATCTCTGATCTCCTCTCACTGCGTCTACGATGCCATCACCTACTCTACAGAGAAAAGAAGAGCCATGAGAGAGGCATTCATCTTCTCAGTACCGGACGTACAAGCTGTTCCTACTGCCTTCATCTCCTTCTTCTTTTCTATTAACTGGACAAACTGTCCCTCTTCCTAGGGTTGCTCTCTCTCCAACTGTACTTTGGATCCCATCCATCCCCACATTCTCACACCATCGACGACCCAAGTTCTCTCTCACTTTCTCCTTCGCCCTCTCAACTGGCTCTTTGGTGACCCCTTACCTCCTTCAGCTTCCACACCCTCTCCTCTCCTGTACGATCACATGTATGAAAAATACTCTATAGGCTCACTGCCTCCATTTCCTTCCCGGAATCTTTGCCTCATAGCTGGCTTCTGGTCTCATCACACCAACTCTCATGAAGGACACCATAAGCTCCATGATGATAAAGCCAATAAACATGTTTCAATTCTCATGTTATCTGAATGCCAGAATTTTCTAACACAAAAACTTTTTCTTTCTTTCTTTTTTAAATTGTTTAAATGTTTTATTTATTTTTTAGAGAGAGAGAGACAGCTCGAGCAGGGGAGGGTCAGAGAGAGAGGGAGACACAGAATCCGAAAACAGGCTCCAGGCTCCGAGCTGTCAGCACAGAGCCCAACATGGGGCTCAAACCCATAAGCCGTGATACCATGATCTGAGCCAAAGTCGGACGCTTAACCAACTGAGCCACCCAGGCACTCCCGAAACTTTTTCTAACATGGAACTTTTTTTTTTAAGATTTTATTTTTAAGCAATCTCTAGATCCCCTGTGGGGCTCAAACTCACAACCTCAAGATCAACAGTTGGCACACTCTACGCACTGAGCCCAGCCAGACATCGCTACACAGACCAGTTCCTGCCGTTGAGGTAACATTCCTCTGGTCCTTCTCTACCACTCTTTGTTTCTCTTGTGGACTCACGCTCTCATTCTTGGCCATTACAGGGTTCTCAAGGTTCTCTTACCCACACTTATGGCTCATATTATCACCTGGATGCAAATTATTCCCAAGTAAATATTTCCCAAAAAATTCTGAGTTCGAAAGCCATATTTCAAACTGCCTCCTGGGTATTATACCACCGCCCTCTTCTTCCAAGAAAAGAACTACCTTGTTGCATAAGTCAGAAACCTAGGACTTACACTTTGACGTCTCTCCTTCCACTCCCTAAATCCAACCCATCACTAAATCCTGATTTTACCTCCTATAGATCTCTAGAATCTGTCCAGTTCCCTGCAGTTGGACAAATTCCTCAGTCCTCATTGCTAACAGCTCTCACCCTAGTAGTCTGTCTGCACCTCTCTCTCCTCCTGTCTGTTCATGCTACTGAGCCTAAGGGATCAGACCACCACTCCCACCACACCACCTTCCCCTCCCCCACCATAAAAATCCTCCAGTGGCTTTCCATCAGTCTTGAAGTAAGATTCCGCACCTCTAACCACCTCCAGCTGCATCCTCTACCAGACTCTCCTTCATTTCCTCTGTACTGGCCACAGTAGCCTTTCTCCCTTTTAGTCATTTGCCACAGGGCCCTTGCACATGCTGTTCTGTATGGCCTATTCTGCCTTCCTCTCCTGACCCAAGTAATTAGAATTCTTCCTTCAGGTTATCGGTTCAGGGATCTTTTGTTCACAGATGGCTTTCTGCTTATTTCGGACACTCATAACATCAGGCCCCTCTCCTAGGCAGCACTGATTTTACAGTTCTTAGGGAGATCGTTGTTTACCATGTTTGCACCATCAAACTCAAACCCCTGAGGTTTATCCCACAATTTATCCCACAGCCTCTGCCCAATAAATACCAGTTGGACGATTAAGAAGGAGACCCGGTCCCTCACGTATGAATCCAAATCTCTCAACAAGACCGTACTCAGGATAAGCAGGAGTCGGACATTTCCCTCATCTGTCTCTCTCAGAGGCACAGAGCAGGCCCTAGGACAAGGCTGCACCATCAGCGGCGGAAACAAGCAGGCCTCGTCAGCCAGAGAGGAGTCTGGTAGAGCCAGGAGACAGGCCCTCCCTCCCTGGGAGCGTCTGGCTCCCAAACACGCCAGCCGTCGAGAGCCCCAGGCGGCCACAGAAACAGAACGCACGCTACCTGCGGACGCTGAGAACTCGAGGCCCGCCTCTGCCCCCTGCAAACCTTCAGCAGACAAGGGCCAGGCTCAGGCCACACAACCGAGGCGCCGCCTCCAAATGCCGCAGCCACCTACCCCCGACCTTCCTTCCACTTACTCGGTGTCAGCTCCCGGTCTCCCCACCGCAGCATTGCGCGAAACGCCAAGACCCCCACAACCTTCCCACCCACAAGACACAGCGCGCCTAGGAGGGACGCCACCTCCACCCATCAATCCTGGCACTGTGTTCTCGTGACGTCATGAAGAGCTGACCAATAAAAGAAGAGCGTTCAGGGGGCGGTGCAGAGGGGACTACTGGAAACCGATTGGCTTCTCCTAGACGGAAGTTCTGGGGGAAGAACTCAGTCAGGACCAATCGCGCGGTGCCTGAGCTTGTCGGCGCGGTCAGCGGCGGCGCTGAGAAGAGCGGCTGCCGCCATGATAGAACAGCAGAAGCGCAAGGGCCCGGAGTTGCCGCTGGTCCCAGTCAAACGGCAGCGGCATGAGTTACTGTTGGGAGCGGCGGGGTCGGGCCCCGGAGCCGGGCAGCAGCAGACGGCGCCGGGAGCTTTGCTGCAAGCGGTAAGTGAAGTAGGAGACGGGCTTGGGCCCTCAGCTCATCTTCCTCTCTGAGAGCCCAGCACTGGGTGATCCCGCGTTGCGGGGGCGGAACGAGACTCGCTACCTGCAGTTAAAGCAGGAAAACCTTGTAAACGCGGTCGACGCCCCCCGAGGATGCCGCATTCGTTAGCCCGTTGGACGCCTGTTTTCAGCGTCTCGACCACCCTGCGGTATGGCGTCAGGATGAGAGTTTAAGGACCTTGAACTCAAAACCAGAACCAGGGCTTTCTCATACGTAATTTCCCAGGGATCCGGCTTAGCGTAAACATCCAGAAAAGTTTGTAGAATGGATGAATGAATGAATGAATGAATGAATGAATGAACGAATGAACGAACGAACGACTGAATGAATGACTGATACAGACTCACTTTGGGACTTCGGGCAAATTGCTTTCCTCTTTACCTCTCAGCGCTAGTACTGTTACTAACAACCGAACAATAGCTCACATTCATCGAGTCTCTGTATTAAGTACTCCGTACATGAAAACTCGGTTAATCTTGGTAACAGCCCAAGAGGTAGGAACTTTTAGTATCCTGTTTTGTAAACGCGTATCTGGTATACTATAGAAACAGATTTTAAGCCATGCTCCTCACTGCATTTCTTGTGAGATAGAGGTAATGATCACACCTCTCCTCCTGTGCTGTTAGGCTCAGATCAAGAAGTACATGTTTCAGGGCGTCTGGGTGGCTCCGTCCGTTAAGCATCCAACTTCGGCTCAGGTCATGATCTTCCGGTTAGTGGGTTCAAGCTCCCCTAGGGATTCTGTGCTGACAGCTCAGAGCCTGGGGCCTGCTTCGGATTCTGTGTCTCCCCTCTCGCTGCCCCTCCCCCACTCACACTCTGTCTCTCTCAAAAATAAATAAACATTTAAAAAAATAAAAGGAAATACATGTGTCTCCTCTCTCAACCTGTCCACTGGCCCATGAGCAAATGGTGCTGGCACTTTCAAAATAAAGCCCAAATCGCTACCACTTCTACCATCTCCATCATAGCTTCCGGTCTAAACCGTTATCATCTCATCTGGCATTGCAGTGAGATCCTAACTGCTATTTCTGTTTTCTGCTCTCCTATGGTCATTCTGTTCTCAATCCAGCAGCCCAAAGAATCCTGCTGAACGTTAGGTCACATTACCCTTTGCTGTGAACTTTCGGTGGCTTTCCACTTTGCCCAGAGTTAAAACAAAGTCCTTAGAGTCTTTGCCCTCTTTCCCTTTCCCTCTCATATGCACCACTTTTCCATTGCTCACCCTGCCCCAGTCACACTGGCTTCCATGTTCTGGGCTCAGAGCCTTCGAATATACTACACTCCCCTGGAGTGCTCGTCTTCAAAATACACACATGATTCACACACGCAGCTCTTCCAGATCTTTGTTCAGATACCACTTTTTCAGTGAGGGCTTTCCTGACTGCCCTGTTGTAAATTGCAATGCCCAATTCGCATTAACCCACGTTGCTTTTTTTCCTCCATAGTACATGCCACCTGCTATCTGTTGTGTCTTCCTCCCTCCTCTTCCTCCTTCCCACTAAAACACAAACTCCACTGTTGTATTGTTTTCCCAGTGCCTAAAATAGTGCCTGGCACATAATTTTTTTTTAAATAAATGCATGAACTGGAAGTGTCCAAAGAGATTTGGGGATTACTGATAGTCTATTAATTTTTCTCTCTGCCAAGAATATCAGCTGAGGTTTTAGTGAACTGCTCAAGCCCAGGCTTAGTGTCAAGACCAAAACCAAAACGACTTTCCCCAGTAATCTGTACCCTGCAGGGTTGTTGGGAAGCTCAGTTCACTCAGACATACGTTCATTTATTTGTTAAATGAACTAGAGACTGGAAAGACAATATTGAATGACACAAGGAGGATCCCTGCACTCACAAAGCTTTTCTAGTGGGGACAAAGGACAAAACATGTTAAACAAAGGAAATAAAATAAGGAAGGTAATTGCAGATAGTGCTGTGAGGAAATGCAGTGGGATTAATGGAATGCAGAACGGAGGTGTGGTGCAGCTTGAGTGTGAGTGACCAAGGAAACACTTTCTGCAGTGGAAACATTTGAAGGAAGCTAAACACAGGAAGATCTATGGGGAGAGGATGCTGATCAGGGGCTCCAAGGGTTAAGATCCTGAGACAGAAGTGAGTTTAACGTGGTTAAGCAATAAAAACTTGGCTATGGGACAGGAGCAGAGTGAGTGAGTAGTTAGAATAACAGGTGGACACTGGACACTTCGGTAGGACCGAATGGTATTGGAGGCAGAGGTTCATGTGAGAAAAGGTGCTGTTCTCTAAATCAGGAGAAATCCACTCGATTATTGTTCCCCGTGTCTTTTGCAGCCTCCTCTGCCTGCATGCAGTGACTTCCCTGTACTTCTGTGTTTTGTTTAGGGACCTCCCCGCTGTTCCTCCCTTCAAGCCCCAATCATGCTTCTCTCCGGACACGAAGGGGAAGTGTACTGCTGCAAGTTCCATCCCAGTGGATCCACCTTAGCATCTGCGGGATTTGATCGACTGATACGTAAGAGGGTTTTTGAAGCTAGAGTAATCGTTCTCTCCCAAATAGTGATTCTTTTTTTTTTTAACCTTCAGTGCCACAGAAGGTATCAGTTTGAGTTGATCACATCACCAACTACTGGGCTAACATGCTGAAATAGTGTCGTGAAAGTATTGAATGATTTTGAGTATGGAACTCAGGGTCCTTGTAATACAGAAGGGATCACGCTACTAGTGGGAAAGTGAGTTGTCCTAGTTTGAGAATATCTTTCTCATGGAGTTAAATCTTGAGCTGATTTAGCCAGATAAGAGATCCAGGCTGCCAAGTTAATGGAAGTAATGAGAGAGAAAGGGCACGTTTTTCCCCCCAAAGGTGTGAGGCCTTCCTCTTGATCCACTCAGAATTCTAGCATATGGAAAAGAAGGAGGGGGCGTGGGAATCCTAAAGTGGTAACTCCCTTGGCTCCCCTGCCTGGACCGCGTTAGGATCTGCATTCAGATTCTCAGCTGCCAGTTGGGCATACCCATTTTTGAGAAATACACAGAAAAAAATCACTTTAGAAGAGTCATGAGAAAAAGCGAGAGAAGATACCAGAAACATCTGACTTTCTTTTACTCTGGCATCGTTTGTTGCATTGTGAGATTAAGTGAGTCCTTTAGCTCTTCACATATATGTCTTGCCTCCGGGTGGACTGATAGCAGTCTTTGCTGTCTCGGTTCAGGTATTCTGGTTCTGTGATCCTTCGCCCTAACAGTGACCACGCATCTGCAAGACTTGGGAATCTTTGCAAAACATTTGAATTGATGTGCTTAATTTCATCAAACAAAAAATGGTTTATCAACACAAAAATCACTACCACATATACGTGCCTTGTTAAATATAGAGGTGCTTCTTGCTAATACTCATCAAACCTCATTCCTTGCTAGACCAAACTCCCTGGGGACAGGAACTGTGTCTATTCGTTTATCGCATTTTACCCCAGCATCTGGCATGGTATAGTACATGGTACATGTGGAATGAGTAAATGTAGTATGAAGTCTTTGCGATGTGCCCTTCAAGTCAGTTGCAGCTTCCTGGGTTTTCTGTTAGTGCCATCATTTTGCAGTTCCCTTATTGCACACACATAGTGAGCACCGGCTTTTTTACATTACAGCAAAAAAAAATTCAGATCTAAAAAATTAATTCTGTCAATCTTATGAAATAAGAGAGTATAGCATTACTATTGTTTTAGTGTCAAGAAAATTGGACCAGCTGGGAGAACCAACAGGGAATACACTCCAAGCGAGTATAATTTTCAAAACTGTTGTGATACATTTAGAAGTACCTTTTCTGTGGCCAATGGTCAGTTTTCGTTGGCGTAGTGATGATCACAGCGCCCCTGTCTCCCTGACAGTGCTGTGGAATGTGTATGGTGACTGTGATAACTACGCCACGCTGAAGGGGCACAGCGGGGCGGTGATGGAGCTGCATTACAACACCGATGGCAGGTGAGTCATCCGCGCGGTGAGCGACAGCTGCTTCTCCTCCTAACTTGTCTCGGCATCCTCTCACGTTTCCTCCTGGAGTTTTCTCTCTCAGGAGACCACGCCACCCAAAACGGCTGCATGTTGGGCCGCGATTTTATGATCTTAGCACCGTCTAGCCAAGTACGGTGTTTCTTGTTCCCTGTTTGCATTTATAAATACACCTCTATCACCTGACCTCAACAGCTCAGGCAAATTTGTTTCTTTTTTAAAACATAAAACATAATTTTTATATGCAGAAATAAGCTATTTTTATTACAAAAATGAGAAAAATGTTTCTTTTGAGAAACGCAAAAACAGATAAAGGAAAAAATAGCCCATATTCCTACCGCTCCAAAGATTATCACTGTTAATCTCATAGTATGTTTTTCTCAAGTTTTTTCCCAACTCAAAGCCGTTTGGTTTTTCATATACGTTAGTGCTTCATGCATGATCTTTTCTGCTGCTTTTTTCCTTTCTGTTATTCACCTAATGTGTCAGTATCATAATACACATTTATCATAAACATTTTAATGAACGCATAATTTTACAATAACCTATTATAAAAGTATTATAAAAATGGGATTGTACAAAGTCAATTAATCCCTTTAGGTGTTTTAGTGCACATTCATTGTTTTATACCTGTGGCCTCTGAAATCTTAGGGTCCCTGAATCAACTGGTACATAACCTTGTATATATTTTCCCTGTTAGTATTTGAGTAAAGAAAGCCTTATGAAATGAATTACAACTTAGAAATCATTTTCAGAGACAAAATAAAAACTTTGATTTTGCAAGGAAGAGGTAGAGTGACCGGGCCACCAGGTCAGGAATTGCTACAGTGTGTCTTTCCTCTGCAACAGGGAGTGATTAAACATTTCCAGATGGGAAAATGTCTAAAGCATCATTCTACCTCAGAGGGAGAAGAGATTGAGAAAACTACTGGTATTAGATTGTAATACGTCATGGGGACTGAGAGAAGGAAATTTTTTTGGACTTTTTGTAGACCTTGTAACCAGATCTAGAGAACCAGTAGGATTTTGTTAGGGAGGGTGAGGCATTCCTGCGTCATGTGTCAGACTGTCAGAGCACACCCTGTGAGTGCCCTTAAAGAGTGGCACATTTTGGCAAGTGTGTGTGGGTGGGGGGGTACAGGGGATTACTATTGCTTGTCTTCACTTAATTCTTTTTTTGTTCTTGTAGCATGCTCTTCTCCGCATCCACAGATAAAACTGTGGCAGTGTGGGATAGTGAGACAGGTGAGAGGGTTAAAAGGCTGAAAGGACATACTTCCTTTGTGAATTCCTGTTACCCAGCCAGGAGGGGCCCCCAGCTTGTCTGCACGGGCAGTGATGATGGTACAGTTAAGGTGGGTGTTGTCTGTCTGTTTGTTGCAGTTTCTGAGATTAACATAATGTGAGCCTATCTTGCTTTTCCCCTATGCCATACACTCCTCTCCACAACTTTGCTCTAGCAGTCATTTCTCAAAACAGAGGTCTTTTAAAATAATGCGTTTTAAGTATCCTATAGTATAGTAAATATTAGCGCCATATTGAACCACTGTGACCTGAAATGAAATGGATCGCCTGAATTGAATTCTTGACTCAGCTACTTATCTAATTATGTGATCTCAGTTAGGTCCCTTTTCTGATCCTGTTTGCCAGTCTTTAGAACAGTGACAGTAATAAACATGTCCTCCAAAGCTGTTGTAGAAATATAGTCACAATAATGAAAGGTCAATATGTGGCTTAGTAACAGGGTGATTTAGTCCAGTGGTTTCCAACCTGTCTTCATATCAGACTTTCCTGAAGAACAGGTTAAAAATAACCAGATTTTAGTTCAGGAGGTCTGGAATAGGAATTTTTGTTTTTAAATTAAGACTTTTTTTTAGAGTGGTTTTAGGTTCGCAGCAAAATTGAGGTGAAGACACAAAGATTTACAACTGATAAATCAACAGTGACACATTATACTCATTCAAAGTCTGTAGTTTATGTTAGGGTTCGCGTTTAGTGTTATATATTTTTTGGTTTGGGACAAACATATAATGACACATATCCGTCACTGTTGTACCAGACAGAGTACTTGCACTGCCTTAAAAATCCTCTGTGCTCCTTCCATTCATCCCTCCCACCCCGGCAACCACTGATCTTTTTACTGTCTTCATAGTTTTGCCTTTTTGAGACAGGCTTTTCTTTACTTAGTAATAATGCATTTAAGATTCTTTCATGTCTTTTCATGGGTTGAGCGCTCATTTGTGTTTAGTGACAAATAATATTCCACAAACCAGGGTTCCCTATTTGAGGCAAGGAAAGTACAAGATGAACCCGGAACATGTTGTACAAGAAAGCTTGTCAGAAGAACATCTTAAATCAAAGGCTCAAACTGAACATTATTCAGGATGGGACAAAACAAAATCCTGAGCCACTCAATAAATACAATGAAAATGCAGCATCACTTCAGTGATATTCCTGCCAAGGGGACATAACTTGAATATAATCATGAGGAAACATCAGACAAACCCAAATTGAGGGACGTCCTCCAAAATAACTGTGCTGTGATTTTGAGAAGTCTCAAGGTCAATGAAAGTCTGAGAAACTCTGCCAGGCTGAAGGAGACTAAAGAACAGGACTGCTAAATTCCACACGTGGTTCTGAATTCACTGAATCTGCAGTGAAAGGCATGTTGGGACAAGTGGTGAAACTTGAATGAAATCGGAGAATTGAGTGGTAGTGATGTGTTGGTGTTAATTTCTGCATTTTGATTGATTGTGCTGAAATGATATAGGATTATATGCGTTTTATGTATTATATATATTTTTGCAGGACAAACACACTGAAGTATTTAGGAGTAATGGAGCATATTAGGTCAGCAGTTCTCAAATGATTCAGGCAACAAAAATTTTCTCTCTTCCACTTTTTTGTGTAAGTTTGTGACAATTTCAAAGTAAAATAATCTTTTAAAAATGATGGTCATCTGGAACTAATATTCTAAAATATTTGAATCAGGGCACCTGGCTGGCTCAAGTCAGTGGAGCATTTGACTCTTGATCTCAGGGTTGTGAAGTTCAAGCCCTACAGTGAGTGTAGAGATTACTTAAAAATAGAATCTTTTCAAAATAAGTTAAATATTTGAATCAAACTTCTTAAAAAATACTTACTTTGAGAGAGAGCACATATGCACACGTGAGCAGGACAGAGAGAGACAGAAAGAGGATCCCAAGCAGGCTCTACTGTCAGTGCAGAGCCCAATGTGGGGTTCAGTCTCAGGAACCGAAAGACCATGACCTGAGCTGAAATCAAGAGTCAGACACTTAACCCACTGAGCCACCCAGCGCCCCTGAATCAAGCTTTACGTGGCTACTATAGCTTTTAGGATAAAGACAAAGGTTAATTTGATCTGAGTAGAGATTATTAAGACAAAGATTGTACTAAATCTGGAAAAAATACAGAGAGGCTAGATTATCAAAGCCTTGAATTCCAAACTAATAGGTTTGGATGTGATTCGGCAGCCAGAGGAGTTGGCGGACAGGGAGTAGGTACTGGTTCTCCGGAAGAGAAGTGAAGCACTCTTTTTGAACCATTTACCTGAGTAACCAAACCTAAGCCTTTTTTAGGTCCTATGTTCATGTGTTTGCACCCCAAACCGTGGGAATTGGGAGGAGGAGTCGGGTTGGCACAGAGATGACAACTCAGACTACTTGTTTACCTTACAGCCTTCACTAGGATCCCTTGGCCGGTTCCTTTTTTATTTCATTTTTTAAATTTATTTATTTATTGGGGCGGCTGGGTGGCTCAGTCAGTTAGGCATACGGATTCAGCTCAGGTCATGATCTCTTGGTTCATTGGTTTGAGCCCAGCGTTGGGCTCTGTCCTGACAGCTAGCTCAGAGCCTGGCGTCTGCTTTGGATTCTGTACCTCCCTCTCTCTCTGACCTTCCCCTGCTTGTGCTGTCTCTCTCTGTCTCTCCAAAATAAATAAAAAACATTAAAATAAAAAAATTGTTTTTTAATTATTCATTTTGAGAGAGAGGGCGAGAGAGAGAGAGTGTGTGCACCTGCACCAGTTGGGAAGGAGCGGAGAGCAATGGAGAGAGAAGATCCCAGGCAGGCTCAACTAGGGGCCTGATCTCAGAAACCGTGAGATTATGGACCCTTAAGGGTGTGACCTGAGCTGTGTCAGGCACCTAACCAGCTGAGCCACCCAGGTGCCCCTAATGATTTTATTGGAAGTAATCTGTACACCCAGTGTGGGGCTCAAGATCGAGAGTCACATGATCCACCAGCCAGGCACCCATCCTTTTGTGGGGTTTTGTTTTGTTTTGTTTAAGTGACACTTCTGTAAAACTTGGAACACCATCACCCCATTCTTTTTCTTTTGAATGAAATGACCCATATTCTTAAAACATTATGGCTCATCTTATCAAGTCTGTCAGTCGTTTGTTGAAACATCTCTAAGGTGTCTGGGTGGCTCATTAGGTTAAGGATTGGACTCTTGTTTTCAGTTCAGGTCATGACATCGCAGTTCTCGAGTTTGAGCCCCAAGTTGGGCTCTGTGCTGGCAGGTGCAGAGCCTGCTTGAGATTCTCTCTCCCTCTCTGCTCCTCCCCACACATGCATGCATGCGTGTTCGTTCCTTCCCTGTCTGTCTCTCTAAATAAATAATAAATAAATAAACCTTAAAAAGGGGAGGGGGGAACATCTCTAGGCCCTCCCTATTCACACTCTATAAATGTAGGTCCATGTTGGGATGCCTGGCTGGTTCAGTCAATAGAGCATATGACTCTTGATCTCAAGGTTGTGAGTTCGAGTCTCAAGTTGAGTATAGAGATTACTTGGAAATAAAATCTTAAAAAAAAGATCCATGTTATAGAAGTTTATTTTTTAAAAAGAGAGCCTAATTGTTTGGTTCTAGAGTTGTTATACCTACTCTTTTTTTTTTTTTATGTTTATTTTATTTTTGAGAGAGAGAACACTGGGGGATGGACAGAGGGAGACAGGATCTGGAGCAGCCTCTGAGCTGTCAGCACAGAACCTGAAGTGGGGCTCAACCTCACGAACCGCGAGATCACAACCTGAGCTGACGTCAGATGTTTAACCGACTGAGCCACCCAGGCATCTATTATTCCTAATCTTTTATCTTCTATTATTATTATTTTCAAGTGTTTATTGGCGGGGGACAAGTGGGGGAAGGGCAGAGAGAAAGAGAGAATACCAGGCAGGCACCTGGCCGCAAGCACAGAGCCCTGCTCAGGGCCCAATCCCACGAACTGAGATCATGACCTGAGCTGAAATCAAGGATCAGACACCGAACCAGCTGAGCCACCCGGGCACCCCTATCTCCTATTATTAATAAATCATGTAGCCATTAAAAAGTTAGCTTTTTAAAACAAGCATATGTTACTTCAGTAATTATAAGAAATTAGCATACATTTTAGTACTTTTAAGTTAATATAACATGAATTTAAAGGAATCAGTACTCAATTCTAGTCCTTGTTTTGCTGTTGACTTGCTGGGTGTTTTTCATCAAGTTAGTTCCTTCTTCGACTTTAGTTTGCGCATCCGTAAAAATTGGTTAAGCTAGATCATCTAAGTGTAGTGATTTTTAAACACTTTTTAAATCTAAGTCTGCATTAAGGAATACATTTTCTACTGTGACCCAGTATGTGCTCCCCTCAGTATGTCTGTGTTTATGAACCAGCCTCTTCTATATGTGTCATTATCCTCTCATATATTTTTTGAGGTAAATTTTACATAACATAAAATTCACCATCTTAACCATTTTAAAAGATGGCAGTTCCGTGACTTAGTACATTCTCAATGTCTGTGATCATCACCATGATCCAATACCATAACACTCTTGGCATCCCCAAAACAAACCTCCTACCCGTTTAGCAGTCAGTATTTTTCCCCTACTGTCCAGCCCCCGGCAACCGTAGTATATTTTCTGTCGGGATACACTTGCCTGTTCTGGAATGGAATCATACAATATGTGGCCTTTTTGTGTCTAGTTTCTTTTGCTTAGCTTAATGTTTCAGGCTTCATCCTGTTGTAACATGTATTAATACTTGTTTCCTTTTTAACACTGCTACAAAGAATCCTATATAAGGTGTTTGCTTGAACACCTGCTTTCATTCCTCTTGGGAATCTGTCTGGGAGTGGGATTGCTGGGTCAAAGAGTAACTTTATTTTCGTTTTATTTTTTATTTTAATGTTTATTTCTTTTTGAGCAAAAGAGAGTGTGAGTGGGAGAGGGGCAGAGAAAGAGGGAGACACAGAATTAGAATCAGGCTCCAGGCACTGAGCTGTCAGCACAGAGCCAGACCCAGGGCTCGAACTCATGACCTGAGCTGAAGTTGGACACTTAACCGACTGAGCCACTCAGGCGCCCCAGAGTAACTCTGCTTTAACCTTTGGGGGAACATCCAGACTTTTCCATAGCAGCCACATCTTTTTGTATTTCCACCAGTGATGTTCGGAGGCTCCAATTTTTCCACATCCTCAAAGTAGTCCTTATTTTCTGTGGTTTCTTTTTTTTTTCACTAGTGTGAAGCAATATCTAATTGTTTTGATTTGCATTTCCCAAATGATTTATGATGCGAAGCATCTTTTCTTGCGCATATGTCATCTGAAAAGAAGTGTTTCTTCAGAACCTTTGCCCATTTATTGGACTCTTTGTATTTTTCTTGTTGAATAGCTTTTTCTGGATACTAGATCCTTATCACATGTATGATTTATGAATAATTTCTCCCGTTGTTGGTTGTCTTCTCATTTCCTTGATACTGTCCTCTGATGTACAAAAGTTTCTAATTTTTATGAAGTTTATCTCTTTTTTCGTTTGGCCACTTGTGCTTTTGATGTTATATCTAATAATTCATTGCCAAGTCCAAGGCCAAGAAGATTTACCCCTGTGTTTTCTTCTAAGAAATTCATGGTTTTAATTTTTTTACATGTGGGTTTTTGATCCATGTGATGTGAATTTTTGCATCTGGTGTAAGATAAAAGTCTGCCCTCATATTTTGGGTTTAGTTACCCAGTTGTCCCATCATTTTTTTAAAAAGACTTAATTTATTTTTTTCCTCTGTATGAGCCATAATTTTTTGCTTCTTTTCATACCTCATAATTTCTTGTTGAAAACTGGACATTTGAATATTATAATGTGGTAACTGCAAATTAGAATCTCCCCCCAGGGTTTGCTGCTGCTGCTTACTGTGGCTGTTTGCTTGATGGATTTTCTGAGTTGATTTTGTAACGTCTCTATAGTTTGCTATGTGTAGCCACTGAAATCTCTGTTTCATTAGCTTGGCAATTCACTGATGATTTGGTAAAGAGTTTCTTAATTTCTTGTGATTTAAAAAAAAAACCCAGCTCTCCTGGTCTTTGCAGATTTGCTCAGTGTGCATGTTGGGTCCGTCTCCACTTCTTAGCCAGGCTGTTTACAACTTTGCGTTAGCCTTCACTTCTTGCTGTGCACAGGCTTGAGCCTAAGCAGGTCAGCAAGAGGAGAGGTTAAGGGCCTTCTCGGGGCTCTTCCGAGCACATGCCCAGACACAGGTGTGCAAATGACCTCCTGGAGACCTAGGAATATGTCAGCTTTTCAAAGCCCCTTTTCTCCAAATTGTCTCGTTCCCCAGCTTTCCTCCCAAGCTTTTTGGTTTGTCTGTGGTTTGCCCCAACCATCATCCCTTGCTCCAGACAGCAGGGGCCAATGCATTTGCCTTTAAATGTTGTAGAGAAATGTGTCTGCCCTGGAAGAGTTCCCAGTTAGGCAGATTAAAGTCAAACCCTGTAAGCTCAACCTTCAGGGTGCCACCAGACAAGTTAAAAACTGCCACAATCCTTTGAGAATAAGGAGTAAAGTCCCTTCTGCTCCCTCTGGTGCTAGGAACGTATCCTGGGAAAGTGGGCCATTGTCTTCAAAGCTATTGCTGAGTAAAAGATGGAGCCAGGGTGAGTGAGAACATTATAAAACCCTTACTAAGATTCAGGAGGGTTTTTTCCTCATTAAGCATTTACCTGGTTGCTGTAAGCTTCTGATGAGTGTCTAGAGTTCTGACAAAGTTGACTCTGCCAGTTTTTTGGTCACATAATTTGCTGCTTTTATAGAGGGACAACCTTTTACTATTCCCTTTTCTTCCATTTTCTCTGATGTAACCTGTAAGTCACAGCCCGTTAACGAGTTAGGATCTCCATTTTGAAAACACTGGTCCAATATCCTTGCTGTGTTAAAAGTACATGAACTGAGCAAATAGAGGATTTCCATTCTAAGGGCATGTTGATTAACTATGTTTATTCATACTTTAACAAAGGAATCTGAAAATACAACCAAAGTGATTGGTTCTCCCAACCTTCAGACACTTTGGCAAAATTGTGGTCACTTCTCGCCATGTTACATGGAAATCCACAAGTGTCTGAACAGGATCCCTATTAAAAATGTGTTTACCTGTAAAAAGTCCTTGGGCTTCGAGATGTATTATAAAATCACTTCTTAGAATGATGTTTGACTGGAGACCCTCCTGTTTCTCTGCTTCAGCTTTGGGACATCCGGAAGAAAGCAGCTGTGCAGACATTTCAGAACACCTACCAGGTGTTAGCTGTGACCTTCAATGACACAAGTGATCAGATTATTTCGGGTGGAATAGACAATGATATCAAGGTATGTTTAATCTGTGTGTTCCATTTCCCTTTCACCTATCTCCGCTCTCAGAGGTAATGTTTTCAAACTTCTGAGATTGCAGTAGCTTTCCACTTTATACCAACTACCAGGAAGATAGTAACTTAAATCTTGTTTTCCTTCTGTCCTGTCTCCATTGACTTCCTGTGAAAAGTGCATTCCCTTTTTTTTCTTGATTGTGATGGCCTGATGAGATAACATTGAATCAGTTTGTAATTCTCAACTCCAATTTCTGTCTTTCTTTTTGAGAAAGGAAGTTTTGGGGAGTCCACAGCTAAGAATGAGGGAAGGTGATGATGTCATACACAGTGGCAGCTGTCCATGCGGCAGTACAGTGTAGCTGAGGCTTTTGGGTAATGGACTCGGATTCTAATTCCAGTTCTATCATTTTCTAGTTTTTTATGACTTCAGGCAAGTTCTTTGACTTCTGTAAGCCTCTCAACAGTAACAATAATATCTACCTCATAAGGTTGTTGTGGGGATTAAATGAACCTAATATATTTGAGTTCCTAGCAGTTTCTGGACATAGCAAATGCCGGTAGAAAGGAAGTATTTGAGGGGGGGGGCTACCCAATTTGTGTCTGTCTTTACCTATTGACCTCCTTAAATAATTCAAAGATTTTGACCTGACCTTCTGTTTCACTGTTAGAGTGGTAAATGGCGAGTAAATAGTCGGCTTCCTGTGTTGTCCCCAGCTAAAAATCGTGCTGTGTTCCCATCCCTCCTTGCCCCCTTTGCTGTTACTATGAATGACATGTGCTCGCTTTTGTCTAAAGGTAGTTCCTTCAGCAGAAGGATTTCATCTCCTTTTCCTGCCTCGGCCCTCATACCATCCGCTTTCCCAGATCCTCTATTTTCAACCTGCTCTTTTCCTCTTCTGCTTTCTTCTCATCTGCACTCCATCCTCTCGGGTGTTGGGATCGGTATGAGGGAGTCTTCCTTGCATTCCACTTCCTCTTGTTATTGTCCTGCCCGTCTTCCCTGTCATAGCCAGCTTCTCAAAAGATGGTGGTGGTGGTGGTGGTGGTGGTGGAAATAGTGTTGTCGTCGTCACCTGACACTTAAACACAGTGCTGCCTTCGCGTCAGCTGTTCTTAGAGCTTTCTGCTCCTCAGCTAGGCGCCACAGCACTATTGATGACATTTTACAGATGAAGAAACTGAATTAAGAGAGGCCCAGCAGCGTAGCCCAAGGTGCACAGCCAGTAACTGGTGACGCCTCGATTCAAAACCCAGACTCCCACTCTTAACGCCTATGAGCAGCCCCTGATGCTTTCTCGGCACCCCCAGCTCCTCACCCCTCTTCACTCCTCAACTCTGTGTCTGCCGATCAGTCCTTAACACTGACGCTTTCTCTTCAAGGTCGCCAACTATCCTCCTCCTTATTACAAACTCTAGTAGATATGGTCGTGACAACATACCATCTCTCCTACCCCTTTGGCATATTGTTTGCAAATTCTCTCTATCCGATACTTTAAATGTCATTATTCCCCACACTCCTTTCCTAGGTGCTTTTCTCACTGTATACCTTTCCCTGGACAGTTCTCACGTACTTCCATGATTTTTCATCTCTCTGCTGACAACTCCATATTCCTGGCCCAGATCTTCAGCTCCAGAGCCCTGTATCCGACCAGCCCCTCAGCAGCCCCCTACTTGGATGTCCCATAATAGTTGAAAATTAACCATTTCCAAAATTTAACTTCCCATCCCTTTTCCACCACATAACTTGTTTGGAGAATGTGAAATCAGGACATGGGAACTTAATTAGATCATCTTAATAGCTAATGCAGTATTTCCCAGAGAGGTTTGGGAGCCCATTAGCTTTAGAATCACTAGAGGGCATCTTCTACACCTGACTAGGTTTATGTCATTAAGGTATTGTAATTTTCATACTTTTAAAATTATCTTAGGGGTAACTGGTTGGCTCAGTCAGTAGAGCATTCGACTCTTGATCTCAGAGTCGTGAGTTTAAGCCCCCCCATGTTGGGTGTGGAGCTTGCATTAAAAAAAGAAAAATTTCCCATTAAAAAGGTTTACATATGGCAAAATTAAGTTTGCTTAGTGTATAGTTCTATGAATGCTCGTGCTTGCATAGATTTGTGTAGCTGCCACAAACAAGGATCAGGACAATACCTGTCACCCCCAAAATTTATAGTGCTCTCCTGTATCAAACCCTCTTTGCATTCCTAACTCCTTCCAACTATTCTCTGTTCTTTGTCCTAGAGTTTCTTTTCTAGAATATCATACAAAATCATACAGTATGTAATCTTTTGAGACTGGCTTCTTTTACTTAAGGTCTGCGAATCTGATCCCTCATCTTCACTGTGGGGCTAGACTAGCTTAAAAATAATACTCTTCTGCCAGTAAGGCCTTCTTACCACGTACAGTGTGACTTATTCCATGCTCTGTAGCCTAGACTATTCCTGGGTCTTCTATCAACAGATATTTCTAATTTATGCTAGAGTCCTTAAGGGATACCTGGTTCCTTTTTAGGATTTGAAGGTTTTCCGTGTCCTCTCAGACACACACCGTATGTTCTGTCTTCTCTTAGGGTGGGCGGTTGCTATAGATAGCTAGTCTTAGTCACACCAGTTTTATTCTGAAGGCTGGACTTATCTCATATGTGGAGAATGTGTAAATAAATTCCCATAAGTACAGCAATTACATATATCACTAGCTTTTTTCTTCTCTTTTTTCTTTTCTTTATTTTATTTACTTTATTTTTTTAATGTTTATTATTGAGAGACAGAGAATGAGCATGGGAGGGGCAGAGAGAGGGGGAGACACAGAATCCGACGCAGGGCTCGAACTCCCAAACTGTGAGATCATGACCTGAGCCGAAGTCAGACACTTCACCGACTGAGCCACCCAGGCCCCCCTACTTTATTTTAGAGAGAGAGAGAGAGAGAGAGAGTAAGTGGAGTAGATGGGTAGAGGAAGAGAGAGAGAATCCTAAGCAGGCTCCATGCTCAACGTGGAGCCCAACTCGATCCCACGACCCCAGGTTCATGACCTGAGCCAAAATCAAGAGTCACACACTCCAGCCTACTGAGCCACCCCGGCACCCCTCACTAGCTTTTTTCTAGAAGAATGTCCTTTGTGTTTCTTTGAGAAATCCCCTGATTCTGGTTTTGAATAATTTGATGAACTAGTTCCTGGTTATCCTATGGTTCTTTTTTTTTTTTTTTAAGTTTATTTTCTTGTAATCTTTACACCCAACAGAGAGCTCAAACTCATAACCCCAAGGTGAAGAGTCGCATATTGCTGCGACTGAGCCAGCCAGGTACCCCAATGCTATGTTTTATAAGTTTACATCATCAGCTTCTAGTCTTTATCTTCTTAAACTAGTCTACAGACATTCAAATTTTTCTGCCAGTGCTTTGTTTTCAGGAAATTTTTTTTTAGGTTTATTTATTTTTGAGAGAGTGAGCAGGGGAGGTGCAGAGAGAGAGGGAGACACAGAATCTGAAGCAGGCTCCCGGCTCTGAGGAGTCCGCCCAGAGCCCAACGCGGGGCTCAAACCCACAAATGGTGAGATCACGACCTGAGCTGATGTCAGATGCTCAAACAACTAGGCCACCCAGGCGCCCCAAGAAATGTTTTTTATTAGAAGGTACACAGCATTCCAAAAGCTTGGAAAAGCTTTCTACCCCATTTCCAGTATGAAAATTCACAGTGTTGCTGCCCACAAATCAGATGTCCGCTCACTGAGCAATGGATTTAGGCATTTGCAAAGTTTTCTGCTTAAATCCGTGCTACTTCCTGCGGCAAACGCCGGCTGTGCACCAACGGTGTGCGCGCCTCGAGGAGGAAGGGCCGGAAGTGGCACCCAGGTGCTGTGAGGGACTGCACGTTGCCTTCTCTAACAAGACTTCAACCACATCTTCTCTGAAGAGGAGGAACAGTGGCTTGAACAAAAAATGTCTGCCATTTCAAGCTCCCCTGATTATTGAGGCAGCAAACACCCTGACACAAAAATGATGGTATATAAAATGTGTTGGGTTCCACACATGAGTGAGTTATCGATGGGAAAGTGGAGTTGTGTGCCATACGCACTGCTTTGGCGTGCTACACCCACCTCCTGTCTAGATAAGGGAAGCGCCTTACTTAAATAGGCAGCCAAAAGAAAAACAAAAATTTTTTTTCACTCAGAAAAACTACCTGGCAGTATTAAATCAAATTTGGAGGGAATTCTGTATGATACCAGTGACCTTACCAAAATTGCTGTTCTTTTCCCATAGGACATTCCAGACCATTTCTGTTGGCTTTATTTTTTTTTTCCCCATAGTTGCAGTTTGTGTAAATATAAATGCTATTTTGTATCTTCTTTATTAGCTTAATACTTATTATTGGTCTTCCGAGTTATTTTTAGAGGTTGCTTAATAATAGCTCCCAGTTACCAAGGGCCGGCTGTGTAGCAGGCATCCGCCAAGCACTCTGTTGGTGCTCTCCACAACGGCCGCCAGCGGTGAATGTCGTTTTCTTCATCTTACAGCCCAGAAACAGGCTCAGAGAGGGTCAGGGGCCCAATGGGACATAACTCTTAGGACTGCGGGGCAGTCTGACCCTAAATCCTCAGTCTTTCTGTGTGCTGTGTCTAGCATGAGATCCCATACCGTTGCAGTGTGTGTTCATGGGCCATAACTTAATGAGCCATTTATATTCCCTGTTTGACGTTAGGTTATTTTTAGCCGAACTATCTCTTCTGCCTTTCCTACCCAGGCGACAGTGAATCTTCAGTTCATTTTTCTTTTCATAAATATGCTTTTGCATAGCAGGTGTGTGTTGTTTGAACCTATAACATTAAGTGAAAATTTTTAAGCACGTGTATTTCTGTGTATTACCTTGTTAGAAACATTTACATGTGATCATAACACTTTTTTCAAATGACATGTTCACTTGTTTTTCTATAGTTTTTTTGTTTTTTTTTTTAATTTAAGAGAGAGCACGCACAAGCATGTGTATGCACGATTGGGGGAGGTGGAGAGAGGGAACACAGAATCTCGTTTTTTCAGCACAGAGCCTGATGCAGGGCTCAGTCTCACGAACTGTGAGATCATAACCTGAGCCAAAATCAAGAGTCAGATGCTTCAGCTGAGCCATCTCGGTGCCCCTTCTGTAGTTCTAATAGTTTAAATTGCTAAGAATCATAGTTGAAGCATTTTAAATGCTACTTAGTTTTTTAATTTTTAATACATTTTGTTAGGATTTGAGAATAACCTCTGTATATTTTATTAATTTTTGTTAAACTTAAATTTTGACATTCCTTAGTCTTTTAGTCAAACATAGCACCTTTGACTCCCTCTTTAGAAAGACAAGGGATTTTTTTTTCCTCTTGGACAGAAACCCCCTATTGTGTGCTAAAGTTATACTCGGCCCACAGCCAGATTAGAAGGGGTACCAATTTCTCTAGGCCATTGACTCTTAACTGAAAACTCTGTTTCTTTGCTCTTCTCAATTTGACTTCTGGGAGCACCTTTTTTGTTTTTGTAGGTCTGGGACTTGCGCCAAAACAAGCTGACCTACACCATGAGAGGCCACGCAGACTCAGTGACGGGCCTCAGCTTAAGTTCTGAAGGCTCTTACCTCTTGTCCAATGCAATGGATAATACAGGTAACACTGGAAAGGAAAGCTCCCCAAGTGCCCAGTCACTGTGGACCCTAAAGAAAGTGGGCATTGGGTGCTAGAGATGTGTGCTGGGACAGATGTGGATCCAAGGAAAGAGTCAGAGGTGACTCACAGGGTTCTACCAGGGCAATTAGGGAAACACACTGTGATAGAAAAAGCTTTAAAAGATACAGTCAATAAGCCAGGATCCTAGTCCCAGATCTGCCATCTAAGCCCTGAGCAACTTTTAAGACCCATTTCAGCTCTGCTATGCTGAGCATCTAGGCAGCATACTAGAAACTCTTGATGATCATTAGTTCGTAGAGAAACGGGAGTCTGCAAATCTATGCAAAGCGGCTCTCAGGCATTTCAGAGAGCGCCGAACTTGGACGACTGGTAGAGCTGTTGGTAGAGCTGTGCTCCTTCTGCCAGCGCGTCTGCCCTCCCCACTGCAGAGCACCGGTGTGACAAGCCGCCCTCACTAAAACATCGCAGCATTCTGCACTCACACACTCTCCTCTTTTCTCGTTGCCGAGTCGCTGTGCGGGAGGATGGGTTTACTGTAGCAAAAGGGAAGATGGAGTAGATGCTTCGTATGGGAGAGCTGAGAGGTGCCCCCCTGGTGTACAAGTTCACAGGCTCTCACTGACGTTTTGTAATGCAGACAGAGCCTAGCGCTCGGCGGGTGCTGAATAAGTAGTTCTTGAATGAATGAGCACCCTTATTTTCTGACTGTTCTCAGCTCAGTAGCAAACTCTCATGCGTACCTTCACCTTTCTGTGCCTATCTGATTTCAAGGACTGGTTTTTTTTTTTTTCACTTAATTAAAATGACATCATCACTTGAATTCCATGATAGTTGTAGCATTTGTTAACAACAGGTATAGCCACTGCTTATCATGCATGTTTATATCCTGATCTTGTTGTATTTACCATTGACTAATTCTAGCATTGTTCACATAGTAAGGAAAGATGAGGTTTCCTGAACGGTTAGTAAAATAATAAGGATTTTTGTTACGATAAAATTACAGCATCCTTATTTTTGTTTATTGCCCCCACTCTTTTAGAGCCCTGTCCCATGTATCCTTAAAATACTCTTATAAAAAAGGAAAAGAACAGATGGTATTCTCATTTTACAGAGGAGACCAAAACACAAAGCTCACTCTTTACCTGATATCACCCATACGTATAGCAGAGCTAGAATGAGAATCACAGTTCACTTTTTCAAATTCTTAGTATGGAGCTCTCTTGATATATTTACTTGTTCACATTTAGACTGTCAGGTGTCCCTATGTGCAAAGTTAGAAAAGGTCAATCCCGAGCTTGGTTTTCACAGATTGATTGTCACAGTAGTCTGTCATATTGTCATATTGAAGCTTTGTTAGATGTCACTTTTGGGGTTGGCAAGAGAAATCATTTGCAAATGTTTGGTGAAATTAATGTCACACCCACCGACTTTCTGTTGCAGACCCCCAGCTAGGTGTTTGTCATTTCCCCTTCCCACCCCCTCAGCTTTCCTCTGTGCCCTTAGTCCCTGTTAGTGGAATTTGAATGCATTTCATTTCTGCTAGGAAAAGAGAGAGAGAGAGAACCTTACCGTGTACCTTCCACCATGTTGGCCTTCCTTCTGTCATTGACATGATACTGACTTCAGGTGGGTTATCAGGAGGCCTCCAGCTGGTAACTTCTCTTGCTCTGTTTGCAGTGCGGGTCTGGGATGTCCGGCCATTTGCTCCCAAAGAGAGGTGTGTGAAGATATTTCAAGGAAATGTGCACAACTTTGAAAAGGTGAGTTCTGCATGGCAAAAGAGTTTTACTGTCCCTTTGACACAAAGATACATTTAAGATGGTGTCAAGGCCGATATTTACGTATATCAAATCATTATGTTGTACACCTAAGACTAAAAGTGTTATATGTGAATTATATCTCAATTTTTAAAAAAACATGGTGCTAAGGCTAGAAGGCAAGGGCTGTATTCCAGTTAACACTGTCCTCCATCAGAACTGTTCTTGCCAGAAATACAACGAATGGGAGCATAGGGAGGGAGACAGTGACATGGACAGACGGTGGCGGGACCTCCTTCGCATTTAAGACTTCTGACTTCAACAAATGGTCTTAACCTTTTAATTCCTTGGAAACTGTGACCCTCTAGGGTCAGTGTTACATATGAGACTCCGGCTTCCTGGCTGTTACCCAGGTGGCCTCCCTCGCCTTCCCAGTGACCTGCTGTGAGAGCCCTGAGAATACGTGACTCTCAGTCACCCAGGTGCCCATTCAGTTTCATTTTGTAAATCAAATCTTATTTTTTGTTGGATTTGGTTTTGTTTTTATTTGCCTTCAAAATGAAATTATTTTTTAATGTTTACTTATTTTTGAGAGAGAGAGACAGAGCATGAGCAGGGAAGGGGCAGAGAGAGGGAGACACAGAATCTGAAGCAGGCTCCAGGCTCTGAGCTAGCTGTCACCACAGAGCCTGACGTGGGGCTCAAACTCAAACTGTAAGATCATGACCTGAGCTGAAGTCGGATGCTTAACCGACTGAGCCACCCAGGTGCCCCCAGAATGAAATTATTAATGAGGATTAAGATCAGTGGAGGACAGAGAACCTTCATTTGTAGGCAGAGCAGCATTTTGTTGCCAGGTCCACTCTAATTTACTGTAAATGAAGCATTTTCTACAGTTGGTTTGAGTGTTATATGAAAGAAAGTATGCTGTCGTAGGCCACATGATATGAGTGCTGATCATCTTTCTAGGGAGAATGACTGAAGCTCTGCTGAACAAATTTAAAGTCTTTCAGTGATTCTATAGTCCAATAAAGAGGGCTGCAGTGCCTTAATTACTGTATTCATTGAATTTCTGCTCATTCATCTTTATAGAATCTTCTGAGATGTTCTTGGTCACCTGACGGAAGCAAGATAGCAGCTGGTTCCGCGGACAGGTGAGGGTCCCCAGGGTGCGGTGAGGAATGCTGTAGCTCTGCAGTGCAGGTGCCTCCTCGTGTTTGGTCCACTGCGTGCAGATGGCCAGCCGGCACGGACGCAGTGCTGGCGGGCCATGGCGATGAAGCCGTGTGCGGCGTCAAGGGCCCAAAGGTCCTGTCAGACAAACATGGCATTTCCGCTCTCGTTGGTCCATTTTTGACCTGGAGGGTAAACAATTTCTTCAATTCTGTAGGATTCCTTTTGCCGCCACAGTGAAATTGGGACTCCTGATCTAGCCCTGGTTTCCCTCATCAGATTCTTCCGCCATGCTGCAGTTCGCTCAGATGGGTGTTGTGTGCTCTCCTCCCTCACCGTTGCCACAGTGCTTCACCCACAGGGGACTTTCCCTGTTCTTACATCCCTCTGCCTCCAGGCTTCTCCTGTCACCTCTTTTTCCAGATTTCTGTGTCTCTCTACGAATCCCCTCTGTGTTACGTCTCTAAACGGCCCCTGGCCCTGTCTCCCTCTCCTCGGGGTATGGCTGACTGCTCTTTCTGCACTGTAGGCACACCTTGCACATCTAACCTTTCTCAGCATCCATTACGTCTTACAGCGAGACAAACAGAGTGGGGCACCCTCACTAAAGTATTTGTTCCCAGAGGTCAGGAAATGAGTCTTGGTCCTCTCTGAACCCAGAGCAGTATTTGACCTGTTCTGAGCACTTGGTGAATCTTGCATGAATGAGCTCCTAGCTCAGGGATGGCACGGATTCTACTGTGCGTGTCAGCTCAGCTATTGTTACCGGCTACCTGTGTTGGGGGTGATTCAGACTGGGTTTGGGTTCAGTAGAAAAAGTGCCTGATTGCTAGATGAGGGTTGTGTCCGCATGTGAGCTGGGGATTTTCCAGCCCTGAATTCAGAGACCGTGAGACTTTGTTAGCTATCACGTTAAACTGGCTCAGCCATTCGGTGGTAAATTAGAAAGAGAAAGGAGAGAATTCTATCAGATACTGCTGTTTAGTAGATCTATGGTGACGTGGACTTGGGAGGGGGGTCAGAGGTGCGGGTGCCCAGGCCCAGTCTGTTGGGCCACAAATGTGAAATGCTGAGGAAGGTTAAGCCCCTCTGATGGCCGACTCTGGGTTTCCCTTCCACTGAGAGAGGTCTTAGCCCTTTTTAGCTTAACCCCATCTTTCTCTCTGTTGAGAGATTTTCCTAGGATTCTGCTAAAACAGGCACCATCTCACAAGCATGCAGCCTTGCCTGGGACAGCTTGGGCTCCAGCCTGTTCCAGGGTTTTCTCCTCTATTTGGGGCCCTAGCACAGCCATCAAGAAGCCTCCCCTCCGTCTGCCCTACACCTTGTTGCTTGTGAACAGTGTTGGGCATACCTGAAGATTCCAGAGTCCACTTTTCCCCCTAGCAAGTTGAATGCTGAGATTAAAGGACACGCACCAGGGTGTTTTCTGGGGGTAGAAGGTCCAGGTCAGACAGTGCCGCTTTGATGGTTTGCATCCTGTCGGTGTAGAGAGCTGCCCTGCAGAGGGAAGCTGAGGGGTTTTCAGTCGTCGGGTTGCTACAGGCGAGCTTAAGAAACCGGTCCACAGCCTTAGGGATGTTGCATTCTGACAGTAAGAGCCATTCTAAGTGCTTTTACATAATTTTCAGCAGAGCTCTCTCTTTTTTAGGTAGTTACGCTTTTAAACAATATTTGCCTTTTCTTCTGAGCAGTTTGTTTCTGACACTGGCCCTTTCTGACTTTCAGTGTCCTCTGTTCCTCCTTCCCTCCGCACTGTTCCTTTAAATCTTGCATGTGGGAAGCGCAGCCCTGGGCTGGGCACCGCCTGTGTGGCGACCTGCTGGGGTTGGCCAGATTTCACAGGCCGCCTTGCCAGTTAGCCCCAAGTCAACAAGCGACTCTTCTATAAGGAACCTGGTTCCTGCCGGATGTTGCCAGGCCTGAGTAAGGAGAGGACAAGAAACCCCTCTAAATTTAGCATCTAATTGGCGGCCATGGAGAGTGAGGCCTTTAAGTAAACCCTTGGAGATCTGAGGTTCTGCTGGCTTTTCTGTGCCTGGGATTGTATCCTTCTCAGGAATTTGCTCTTTAGCTTGGCCTGGATTTTGGCAAGCTCCCCCTCTCTACTCGCAAATCACCTACCGCCTGACGTTCAAACTCGAAACCCTTCAACAGTTCCTATCCAGGACTGTGGGAAGACTGGTCAGTCTGTCTACCTGTTGGCTTCATGTTCTGTTTTGGTAATAAACATCCTCATCATAACAACAGCTGCCGTGTGTGTGCCGAACACTCTGTGTATATCCTGTCCCCGTTTCTCGTAACCAGGCTACAAGATCAGTATGGTGTCCGTCCTCTCAACTAAGGAAAGAAGCTCGGAGTCTAAGCTTACTTAATGATTAAACAGCCGCACGAGACTTGAGCCCAGGTCTTTCGGACCCTGGAGCTCATGCACTTTGTCACTCTGCCGTGTCATCCTGGGCTGTGGGTTAGTGGGGGTGTTGTTTTTGCACAGAAGGAAAGAAGACAGTAGGGAGAGCGGGGACCGGAGCCAAGCAGTCTGGAGACAGATGGGCTTCCTGCTTCCCTTCCATCTCGCTTGGAACTTTTATTAAGTTCCTGGGGAGCCTAGCACTTGAGGACTAACCAGTGTAAACAAGTTCGTGGTTAGTTGTATTTTAGACCACAAATGTGATGTTCCGTCAGCACTCGGCATTTTACTACCAAGTACTGGTGACTGTACCTACCCTTCTAGGTGTTGACTGAACAAAACAGACACACAAGTAATGTTTATAACGCGGTTGAAAACCACCAGCCCTTTCAATTTACCAACAGATTGTTTTTGCCTGGGCGTGTAAAGATAATGTCTCTTTATTTTACCCTTCAGCCCAAAATGACCCAAGCAAGGCTGAAGGTCAAAAGAACTTCCGAGGGGCAAGGGGAAATAGACGATGTTTGAGGGTGGTAAGAGAAAGGAGAATACTGAAATCTAGTAAGAGTTCTGATTTTAGGGGGACCTGCCTGGCTCAGTGAGTAGAGCATGCGACTCTTAATCTCAGGGTCATGAGGTCAAGCCCCACATTGGGCTTGGAGCCTATACTTAAAAAAAAAAAGTTTTAATTTTAGTTCTGCCACTGATGAACTGTGTTACCTCGGAAGATTTGCTATACCTTAGTTTTCTCACCTGTAAAATGAGTTTAGACCAGCTGGTCATGGAGTGCCTGTGAATTCAAGGTCAAGATTGTGTCAAGTCTATATTTGGTTTGTGTTCTATTGCAGAAATTTCCTGTCCCTTCTCTAGGCTCTGTGATTTGAATGCCATCCTGGGAAGCTCAGAAGGACCCGCACCCTAGGCCCCCAGCCTGCTGAGAGTTGGGTTAGCTTTAGGACCTCCCGGATGCATACCACCTGCCCTTTGAAGATTTCTGTGTGGGGACCGTAGGAAAACCGCCTTCCTTCTCCGGGTTCTTTCCTGTTTCAAAAGCTTATGTGTGAAATACGAGTAATGCTTATAGTTTTAGCTCTTCCAGTTTCTCTATTCCATTGCTCGGGGTCCATCCGTTATTCAGAATCTGTATTTCTAGTTTCTAAACACCAGGACACAGTTCAGTAAATACGGGATGGGTGACTGAGTAAGCCGCTGCTTCCATTTCTCTTAGGAAGCCATGCCTCTGCCCTAGCTCAGCTCTGGAAGTTTCACCCATTGCTCTTCATGGTGCCTTGCAGGTTTGTGTATGTGTGGGACACCACGAGCAGGAGGATTCTGTACAAGCTGCCTGGACACGCCGGCTCCATCAATGAAGTGGCTTTCCACCCCGATGAACCCATTAGTAAGTCTGCCCTGACTTTGGGGAACAGGAAACTGTGGGAAACCTCCCTGAAGGGGCCCCGCAAATACAAAGGCAGAAGTGGTTGTCTGTCTTAGGTGAATTTCCTCGTCTGTATGGCGGTCCACCGACAGCCTCACCAGTGTTTTAAGTGGTGAGGTCAAGAGCAACGTCCATTTTCTTCTGAATCTCAGAGGGAGATTGGGTTCATCTATTTCTCGTTCTCTCGAGTTTATGTGCTTCAAGTCTGTTTCAGTGATCCATTTGGGTAAAAGAATAATGTTTCTTAATATTCAGATATAAATTGCAGCTTATGTCATATTGCCTGGCTAGATAAACATTGAGCCTTGAATTAAAGGAGAAAGTACGAGTTTCTCCAGGGCTAAATAGAACCAGCAGAAGCACATTTACAGAATGACTGGCACACATCGATTCTTCTGGAGAAGAGCTGAGGTCTTTTTCCTAGGGTGTGGCTCACGAAGGACATCGGGGTTTAGAGTCTGATAGTGCATTTCCCACAGCACAGGCGCCCCTGGGGCTTCAAGAGGACTTGACTGAAAAGCCAAACTACGGTTTCCTGTGACTAGGGTTGGAGAGGAGGGGAATTTAAGTTAAATCCAATTGCTCTTTTTACCAGAATTGGCTCTTGACACAAGAGCCCTTGAGCACCGAGGCTCCCTAAGCCTTCATTAGTTCCCCTCATCTTCTCTGTCCTTCTCACCTCAGTTCTGTCAGCGTCCAGTGACAAGAGACTGTATATGGGGGAGATTCAGTGAAGACGCGGAACAGAAGTCTCCACGGCTGCTTGACCTTGAGACCTCACCCTGCAGAAGTGGCATCAGACGGTGCCCGGACCAGCCTCCTCCCCTCTGACGAGATCATTAATAGCAAAGGCCAGGAGGAGGCGACCCCATCCCAACAGCCGCGGTCTCCCATTCCCCCAGGACGATGAAGGCAAGCTCACAGTGGCCTCCAAACCACCTGCCACATTTCAGGGACTGTTTGGTTCTTTCCTCTTTTTTTTTTTTTTTTAAATAAGATTTCTTCAAAGAGACAGACATAGATTGGTTTGTAGTTTCCTGTTTTCTAATCCAGGCCGAAGACAGGGAATGTGGCTGAACTTTGTTGGGATTTTCTTTTTTAATTCAATAACTGGCTTGTATGATATTTTCTTTCTGTGTTTCTCTGAGTCATTTTGTATTAAAAACCAAATAGATGCCTTTTTACAAGAGCCATATGGATTCGATTTATTGCTGTCTTTTCTTTGAAGCTTGATCACTGTAAATCTGGGAAGGGCATGATGTGGCCAAGGGGTACAATCCATTTCAACTTACAAGATGCTGTGTACAGGGATGTTTAGGGTTTTTTCCCCCTTCTTTTGTTTTTAGATTTATTCCCATGAAGATTTATTCCCAGAAAGTAATTATCCATAATGAATGATTTCTCTCCTACTTCAAGGCATAGCAGTCCAAAGGTAAGAAGGTCTAAAATAACCTAGTTTTTGTATACTTTTACATGATCTTTAATGTACACGATCTGCTTCAACTCTGCCTTCTGCCAGAAGTTCTGAGCAGCAGCCCCTGCAGTCTGGGCTCCTGGAGCGGGCAGACGGACTCGGGCAGCCTCAGCCAGGAGCAGTGACGGGCTGGAGCACTGCGCCGTCTCCACTCAGAAGGAATGTGTGAAGGTTTTGGTGTTAACTGGACCATGACGTTGCCTGAGACCTGTGTGTAGTTCTGCTTACTTGCCTGTCCTTCCTTAGCTGACGGCGACGTGGAAAAATGCTGTGAGTTGCTTGCTCCCCTCACAGCAGGTTACTGTCTCCCTGGATCCTTGGACGGCTGCGCCCAGCACACAGATGATCACCAAGGAGTCCCATCCGGCACGGGGGAGTGGTGTGTGTCTTTGTTATTTTTGTTTAGAGACAGAGCATACACGCGTGTGGGGGCGGGGGGAGAATCTTAGACTCCATGCTCTGCACAGAGCCGGACACAGGGCTCGATCCCATGACCCTGGGATCATGACCTGAGCCAAAATCAAGAGTTGGATACTTAACTGACTGAGCCACCCAGGCGCCTGCCCTCGAGTGTCTTTTCTGAATCTCCTGTCACAACACAGAGACCTTCACTTGGTTTTACACATGTATCACCCAGACCTCAGTCATTTATTTCTCTCAAGAAATAGATTTCTTTCTTGTCAGAGGGGATAGTTTTAAGTGAGCACATGTCCAAGATTTATTTAAGTCATTAATGAAGGAGCCAATTGGCAAAGCTGTCAAACCGATTACTTTTTATTATTTTAATTTATTTATTTTTTTAATTTTTTTTAATGTTTTATTTATTTTTGATACAGAGAGAGACAGAGCATGAGAGGGGGAGAGTCAGAGAGAGAAGGAGACACAGACCCGGAAGCAGGCTCCAGGCTCTGAGCTAGCTGTCAGCACAGAGCCTGACGCAGAGCTTGAACCCACAAACATGAGATCTGACCTGAGCTGAAGTCGGAGGCTTAACCAACTGAGCCACCCAGACGCCCCTTTATTTATTTTTGAGAGACAGAGAGAGACAACACGAGCAGGGGAGGGTTAGAGAGAGGGGGAGACACAGAATCTGAAACAGGCTCCAGGCTCTGAGCTAGCCGCCAGCACAGAGCCCGACACGGGGCTCGAACCCATGAACTGTGAGATCATGACCTGAGCCGAAGCCGGATGCTAAACCGACTGAGCCACCCAGGCGCCCCACTTAATTTATTTTTTAAAAAGTAGGCTCCACACTCAGTGTGGAGCTCAATTAGGGTGTGAACTCACAACCCTTAGATCAAGACCTGAACTGAAATCAAGAGTCTGATGCTTAACAGACTGAGCCATCAAGGCATTCCTCAAACCAAGTGCTTTTAATATAGTCAATGGAGTTTCAGTAAAGTCCCCTGGAGACAAAGAAATTCGTTGTGGGGCGCCTGGGTGGCTCAGTCAGTTAAGCGTCTAGCTTCGGCTCAGGTCATGATCTCGCGGTTTGTGGGTTTGAGCCTTGCATCAGGCTCTGTGCTGACAGCTCGGAGCTTGGTGCCTGCTTCAGATTCTGTGTCTCCCTCTCTCTCTCTCTGCCCCTTCCTTGCTAGCACTCTTGTCTGTCTATCTCAAAAATAAATAAACAAAAAATTTTTTTAATTTATTGTGCCTGCAAAGAATTAAGGAAGCCTCACCAATGATGCAACTACCGTTAGTTTGAGACTTACAAGGGCTTTCCCAGGTGGACAAAGAACGTGTGCATTCTAAGAAATGGCAGGCGTGAGCTGGAAAGCCTAGCACATTTCCTAACCAAAAGAACTTCAGCTTGGTCAGAGGTGGTAGGGATAGGAAAGTGGCAGAATTAAGTAGGAGCCAGATCCCTGAGAGTTTGTCCTTCGTGTGCTAGATCCTATAGGTTGAGGTTTCCTAAAGTGTCTTCCACAGAGCAGTTTCCCTGATATGTGAAGTACATTGGGGCATGAAGATCCCATGCTCAGATAAGGTTGGAGGAAACTAGGTTCAATATAAGACCAGTTTCTTTACTGCAGGACTGCTCAGAGCCATTTGTATACAAAGTATAATCGGTTCTTCAAAGGGAATGGTGACTCAGATTTCAGGCCTGAGCAATTATTATATATGTAAGACTATGCCTTGAACCAGAAGAGGTTTAAACACCAGGCCCACATACCTCAGAATTCGCCCATGCCGCTTCCCCTGTCCTTGTCTCTCTGGGCTTGGGGTAGAACAGGGCTGGAACCTTAACACTGCACTTTGAAAGCCTACCAGCCCCTTGAGAAGTTGCCTGTTATTGGGAGGAACCAAGGCCCTGGAGACCACAAGGGCTTTCCTCCAACCTCAGCCTCTTCACTCCTCCCAAGTGCCTTCTTCAAAGGCTGGAGAGAAGCCATTAGCAGAAAGTAGCAGCACCACTTAGAATTTGAAGGGAATAGAGGCCCGAGCCAGGGGAATAAAGATCTGAGCGTAAAACATCCCCAGAGGGTGCAAATTGTATTCTCACTTTGGGAGAGATAGATTGCTCCCGTATGAGTAATGGCATCTCTGGTTTTCAGTTATGACTTCCACAGTCTCTAGCACTTAATACCGCTGGCACTTCAAGAGCCAAATCTTTTTGTCCACTGGGTGGTTGAGTTTTGTGGGCTGAGTTCTGAGGGCGGTGGGTTTGGACAGATCAGGAATCTTACCAGAGTTGCTTCTTCACAGCAAAACTACAGAGTTCCTCCTTTCTCACTAGTAGACTTAGAGTCTGGTGCTTGTTAATAATCTCAAAAGTGCATGGATTGGGAACTGAGGTGTGAGAGAGAGAGACACTTGGGCAATTTGGGGCTGCAGGCACTTGAGCCTTAGGGAAAGGGCATCAGGCCATTTGAGTTAAGACAGAATTGCTCCTTTAGTCTAAGAGACGTCAGGTCTTGATAACTGTCCCAGGACACAAAGAGGTGCCAGACTTAGAGCCGCTATTCCTGAGATCAATGAAGCCAAGTCTGAGCTCTGAGCCCGCCCTCTGCCCCCTAGTCCATTGCCTCTGTACCCCAGACCCATAATGACCCTTCAGCAGAGCCCTGATAGGCACCCACCCCGCTGCATCGAGCCCTGAGCCATCCCCAACTCTGCTTTCTTCTAGGCTTCAGCTTATCGCCTGGCTCTGATACCCACCTAGATTCTTAGATCGTTCTTTAACTTACATCCTCCAAATCAGTAGTTCTCAACTCAGCAAGTTCGCCACCCACGGGATGTTTGGCAATGTCAGGAGACCTTTTTTTTTTTTTCTAATTTTAGATAGAGGAGCCTGCTTCAGATTCTGCGTCTCCCTCTTTCTGCGCCTCCCTCACTTGTGTGCACTCCCTCTCTCAAAAATAAACATTTTTTTAAAAATTGGTAAGTGTCCTTAATGGCAGAGGAGAATGAACTGGGGCAGAGAGACTGTAGAAGTGAATAACCTTGAAGTTTTACTTTTTATCAGTAAAATTTAAGACCCCCCCCCCACTATTTCGAAAACTTGCAAACAAAAATTGAAAGATGCAAATAGTGCATATGTCTGTGTGCTCCACCTAGATTCCGTCAGCGCCGTGTCGCACACACATACACGTAGCTTTGAATGACTGCTGAGAGGAAGACACGGAGCTCGTAATTCGTCACTCCCACATACTCCTGATACTTCAGCAAGCAGCTCCTAAGAATACTCTCCATAAGTGCAGTACCATTCCCACCCCTAAGAAAATGAGCAGCAATTCCATAATACCATCTAATGATCATATTTAAATGTCTTCGGTATCAAACGTCTTTTAAAGCTAGTTTCTCTAACCTGGAATCGATCAGGTGTATCTAGCTATTCTGTCTCTCTAATGTCTCTTACCTCTGAACAGTCCCCCTTCCTTTTTCCTGGTGAAATTGACTATTTAAATGCATGTGGTTATGTGTGCTGCTTCATAATGTAGCTCTGTTTGTTTTACGTTAATAAATGTTTTCAGTGACAAAGCACCAAGTAAAACTGACACTCCAGGAAAACGTGCCACATTTATCTGGGCTTTGTGTCATCTCCTGTACTTGTTTTAGAAACAGATAACGCAGGAACAATTCAAATATAATCTAATCCAGACTGTCAGAGGCAGTACCTAAGGGCTCCGGAGTTCGAGAAAGGTTTCCTGAGGAAATGACACTTAATGAATCTTAGAGGAGGATCGGATCCCGGGGAAGCCGGGAGCCCAGGAGTACGGCGGGGTGGTGGGGGAAGCAGGGACAGCGGCACAGATCACCAAACCCCGGGTGTGTTCAACTGTGACACACAGCACGTGGTGGGGGTACCAGCCTGCTGGGGGAGGTGCAGGCAGATGAGGAGGAACCTTAGAAAGTGCTGGCACAGACCGCAAAGGGGTTCGAAGGCGAGGGTGGCAGCTTTGGGGCCCGTTCTGTGGAAAGGGAGCCAGCCGAGGTTTGTCGCGACTCCGCCCAGGAAGACGACCGCGCCTCGGGGTGCTTTCGGGTCTGGGTGCCCTCTCCGCAGATGGTTGCAAGGAACCGTTGTGGGAGCTAGGGGAGACAGGTCACTGTCTTCACAGCCAACGGCCACCCTGGAAAAGAGATAACGCTCTCATTCTGGGAGGCCTCGAAGTGCAGAGTCAAGGCAAAGCAGAATTTAGGAGGCAGATTCGCACTCAGCAGAGAAAGCAACTGAATCAGAGCTGCCCACAGATGGAAGGATGGGGAGTTCCTCCCCTCTGGAGGTGTGAAAGCGGAAGCAGGGTGACCGTGTGGCACAAGTGGCTGTGTGGTCTTGATTCACAGGGCCCTGCTGTTCAGAGAACCCCAGGGGAGTAGAGCACAAAATCCCTGTAGGCACATCCTGCCTCCAGAGACGCCTTTGAGCTGGGGCTGGGGGCTGGGGGCTGGGGGCGGCTGATTCAGAGCCAGGTGGTCTGCACAGTAGCCTCAGGGCCGTGCGATTCTAGGACCCCTTTCCCAGCTCCACTGCCCCTGATTATAGATGCCATTTGCCTCAGACTCTAAGATGGTAATTTTAGGATTCAGTGAATTGTTATCTGTGAAAGGCCACCTGGGTGAGGGCTTATGGGAAATGACAAGGGGTGGGAACCAGCAGGGGACTGGGAACCCTTTCGGGGACTTGCTGGAGGCCCCAGGCAGCTAACCTTGCCTGTCTTCCTATCCCCAGGGGGCCCCAGGAGAATGAAGGCCCAGCCCAGTCAAGTGTGGGGCTGATCGGAGGGGCCATCTCACAATGTCCCCAGCTCAGCTGGCCTGAGGGCAAACTACATGAAGCCCGTGTAGCCACCTAGGGCTAGTGGAAAGGGCGATTCATCTTAGCTGTCAGCAGATGCTGTGCTAGGGCCTCTGGACCCCAGAGCCCCAGACAAGGAAGCTCAATGTTCTCTGAGCTGTTTAGGTCTCCTGACCTAGACCCTAGACCCTGCCCTGTTCTATCCTGTTCCATTTCTTTCAGCCATTCCTTCTTATCAGATACGTTTTTCCCTTTGAGATTTGCTCTAAAACTGAGATTTGAAAGGAAGTTGGTTGGAGAGGAGGGGTGGCAGTAAGGAGGCGATAGGAAGTAAAATGTACGTGCAGAAGTTAAAAGAAGGGGTCACCGTTCCTGAAACCCCTCGCTGTTAGACACTTACGCGTCTGCATGTCTTTTTCTGCCTGGCAACCTATATTTCAGCCTGATGTCAGCATCCTCTTTTCTCTGAAGTTTTCCATCACTACCTAGCAGAGTTAACCATTCTTTCCACTGTGCTTGCGGACGCCGGTCCCCTCTATCCATTGCTAGTAACTGCCTGTTTATATGTCCTGCGTCTGCCACAGGCCTCCCAAACTCAGATGTCACCAGGGACCAGAGAGGGAAGGCAAATGGGTGAAGCTGCTGGGTTTAAGGAAATAAGCAATGGGGGCGCCGGGCTGGCTCAGTCGGTTAAGCGTCCAGCTTCGGCTCAGGTCGTGATCTCACGTTTGTGGGTTCGAGCCCCGTGTCGGGCTCTGTGCTGACAGCTAGCTCAGAGCCTGGAGCCTGCTTCGGATTCTGTGTCTCCCTCTCTCCGTGACCCTCCCCTGCTTGCACTATCTCTCTCTGTCTCTCAAAAATAAATTTTAAAAAATTAAAAAACTTGTGCGACTCTTGATCTTGAGGTTGTAAGCTCGAGCCCCACTTTGTGTATAGAGATTATTAAAAAAGAGAGAGAAAGTAGAGAAACAAAGAAATGGTAGACAATGGCACACTGGTGGCCAGTGTACTAACCCCCAAAAGCCATTATCCCAAGAAATCTCGGGATATTCTATTTGGGGTTTTTGTTTTGTTTTGTTTTGTTTATATTTGAGGGACAGAACATGAGCAGGGGAGGGGCAGGGAGGGAGAGACGCAGGATCCATCTGGGCTCTGAACTGTCAGCACAGAGCCCAGGGCAGGGCACGGACCCATGAGCTGTGAGATCATGACCTGAGCTGAAGTCAGACGCTTAACCAACTGAGCCACCCGGGCACCCCTGTCCTAGTCATTTTTGATTCCAGAGCTCCTAGCTCAGTGTCCGGCACGGTAACGGAACTGACCTGGAGATCTTGACATCTAGTTCTGACCTTAATGTACTACATCACTGCAGGACTCATACCGACCTCTCTGCCCTTCAGGTTCTCCCCTTCTTTGCCTATCCCCTCTTCACAAAAGACACCTTGACAATCATTTAGGCCAGTCATCTCCCCACACTGTCCCTGAGAGGCCTTGGATGGAGGTGCTGATCTGGAGGCCTTTGCAGGAGGTCAGACTGAGAGCAAGCTGCCACTCTTTCCCAAACGACAGAGCAATTCAGCTTTTTTTTGTTTTAGAAATGTCTGATTTCTTTGAAGAAAAGGTTCTTCTCTTAAAAAAGGAAACTTTGGGGGCATCTGGGTGGCTCAGTTGGTTGAGTGTCCGACTCAGGTTGTCATCTTGAGGTTGTGAGATCAATCCCTGTTGGGCACTGCTGAGCATGGAGCCTGCTTAAGATTCTTTCTCCCTCTCTCTCTGTCTCTCTCTTCCCCACTCATTCTCTCTCTCTCTCTCTCTCTCTCTCTCAAAATAAGTAAATTTTTTACAAAAAAGAAAGAGGGGCCCCTGGGTACCTCAGTCATTTGGGCATCCGACTTTGGCTCAGGTCATGATCTCACTGCTTGTGGGTTAGAGCCCAGAGCCTGCTTCCATTCTGTGCCTCCCTCTCTCTCTGCTCCTCCCCCACTCATACTCTATCTCTCTCTCAAAAATGAATAAATGTTAAAAATTTTTTAAAAAACAAAAGTTTGAAAACCATAAGAAATGCAATAGCAGTGTTACAGGTAAAGTGGTTCTGCCTGGGTTCAAATCTTGTTTCTGCCATTTCTGTGTTACACAGTCCTGCGCAATGATCTAACCTCTCTGAGCCTCAGTTTTCTCATCTGGAAAAAAAGGAGGATGATGATAACAGCACCTACCTTAAAGGTGTGCTGAGAGGCTTCATGAGTTAATGCATAGAAATCGCCCCGAACATGCCTGGCATCGAATGCTCAAGAGACATTAGCTGTTGTTTGATGATATACAAAACATGTTTGGTCTTTGTCCCCATTCCTGGCATAGAGCTCCTAAAACTCTTGTGACAGGATTGTCTTTGGTTATTCGTGAGTACCCTTTGATCATATCTGTGTTTTTCTTTTTTTATGTCTTTATTTTGAGAGAGAGAGACAGAGTGAGGCGGGAGGGGCAGAGAGAGAGAGAGGGAGACACAGAATCTGAAGCAGGCTCCAGGCTCTGAGCTGTCAGCACAGAGCCCGATCGGGGGCTTGAGCCCATGAACTGCAAGATCATGACCTGAGCCTAAGTGGGACGCTTAACTGACTGAGCCACCCAGGCGCCCCATATCTGTGTTTATTCTAATGAGATGACTTAGGATGGGACCCCGGCCTCCCCAACATAGACTCAGGATGGGGCTGGTCATCAGAAAGATCAAGTGATTACAGTGGAAACTTTCAGCCCCTCACAACCACCACCCCTACCCCCCCAACCCCCCTGCAAAGCAGGAGGCCTGCAGACTGAACTCTAATCTTTTGAGCAATGAGGTCCAGAGCAGCTCCAAGGTTGGTGAACCTGCTAGCAGCTAGCGACCCCACCCCCCTGCCCACCTCCACAAGGACAGAAGTGTCCGGGACCCTTCCGGACATCGCCCTCTGTACATACCTCTTCATCTGGCTGTTTATTTGTGTCCTTTCTAAGAAACCAGTAAAGGTAAGGAAAGTACCTTCCTGAGCTCTGTGAGCTGTTCATAAGCACATTATCGAACCTAAAAAGGAGGTCACGGGCACCCCAACTTAGAGCTGGTCGGTCAGAAGTAGGGGTGGCCACAGACTCGAAGCCGGCATCCAAAGCACAGGCCGTCTTGTGGGACTGACCCTTGAGCTGCGGGTGCACGCTTATTCTGGGTAGTTAGTGTCACAACTGCGGTGAATTGTTGGACGATCAGCCAGTGTCGGAGAACTGGTGGGGGTCACAAAATACACCGGAAACCATCACGAGTGAGCCCATGCCGTCCTCTAATGTGGAAGAAGAAGAAATTAATAGGCTTCACATTTCGGCTATGTTAGGACTGAACTTTCTCCAAAGCGCTCTATGTTAACCCTCAGAGGGACCTTGGTGGAAGATTCAGACTCCGTGGCCACGTGGTTCAGGGCAAAGGAGGAACTCCTCAGCACTTCACAAATCCCCTGCCTCTCTCTGGGGCTGACCATGAGTCTGCCTCCTCACTCAGGAAGCGTGGGCATGCTCTGAATCATCTCTGCCCTTTATTTCTAAGTCCTGCGTCGTGTGCCCCACACTCTTTCCCTACTTGAACGGTTAGTCATCCTTCACGCCAGCTATGACAAGCCCCTCCGGACGTCATCCCCAGCTCCTAAGCCCCCAACTTCTTCAAAGCTGTTTCTGGCTGTTGCTACCATGAGATCGCCTTCCCCCTGAGAACCCTGGACTCATGGGTGGTAAAGAGGGCCCAAGGTACACTGGAGCCTGCGGCCAGGAAGATCACTCATTTGCCACGGGTTCGCTGAGCCCCGACGTGGTCCAAGCCCAGGGGGATGCAGAGATCATTTATGACACAGCTGATAGTTTACGCCAAGTGCCTGGCTCAGAGTAAGCACTCAGCAAGCCGTTAAAAAAAGAGGGGCGCCTGGGTGGCTTAGTCGGTTGAGTGTCTGACTTCGGCTCAGGTCATGACCTCGCAGTTTGTGGGTTCAAGCCCTGCGTCAGGCTCTGTGCTGACGGCTAGCTCAGAGCCTGGAGCCTGTCTTCAGATTCTGGGTCTCCCTCTCTCTCTGACCCTCCCCTGATCATGCCCACTCACGCACGCTCTCTCTCTCTCTCTCTCAAAAATAAATAAGCACTTAGTAAGCTATCACCATGATTGTTATTATTATTACCGATGGGCATTGTTAGAGTTGGGGAGGAAACTGGCAGAGGCTCTGTCTGGAAGAGGCCCCAGAGAGGATCTGCTTGAAGAACCATTACATCTGGGCCAAGGCTTTGTGGGGCTCGTTCGTATTCTTTTGTGGGAAACGGACTCTTTGAAGACTCTGATGAAAGCTGGACGGCCTCTCCCCTAGAAAAAGGCACATCTGCTCTCGCGAAGCTTTGCATATTATTTCAGGGACTTCACAGACTCCTGGAAGCCTGGCTAGTCACAGAACCTGGCTGGACACAGCTGTTCCTTGCCAAGGCTGAGAAAAAGTTCCCTGTTACCTTATTGTATTATTCCACGGGAAAACCTCAGCACGTGCACTTTCAACTCTACGAATGTCCTGTGTGTGTTTTGTTTATTTTTGAGAGACAGAGTGTGCCCAAGTGGGGGAGGGGCAGAGAGAGAGAGAGAGAGAGAGAGAGGGAGACACAGAATCCGAAGCAGTTCCAGGCTCTGAGCTGTCAGCACAGAGCACAGCACAGAGCTCGACACGGGGCTCGAACACATGTACTGCGAGATCACGACCTGAGCCGAAGTCAGAGGCTTAACTCTCAATGGACTGAGCCACCCAGGTGCTGGCTTGTATCCTGTGTGTTTTAAAATGCCAAGTGGCATGCTGAGGGTTGGCTGGGAGAGGGGAGCTAAGAAGAGACCATTTTAGTAGTCCAGGGAGAAGAGGGGGCTGGCCTCTGGCTGTTTGGGTCCAGAACCATGGGTCTAAGTGTGTATCACTCAGGATCAGGGTCAGGATGGCTGGCTAGAATGGAAAGGATGGGAAAAATTGGCAACATTCTGTTCCTTCCGCCAGAACACTGTTTCTCCACTCTTCTGCCTTTCCTTCCCTCCTCCTGTTTTCTCAATATTAACATCATTTCCTCAAGGAGGCCCTTCCTGGTCTCCACACCTGGATTGTGCCCCCCTTTCTTTTCCTCTTTATTGTCCTTTAAAGCACTCATCAGGGGCGCCTGGGTGGCTCAGTCGGTTGAGCATATGATTTAGGCTCAGGTCATGATCTCACGGTTCCCGGGTTCAAGCCCCGCGTCAGGCTCTGTGCAGCCTGCTAGCTCAGAGCCTGGAGCCTGCTTCCCGTTCTGTGTCTCTTTCTCTCTCTGCCTCTCCCCCACTTGTGCTCTGCTGCTCTCTGTCTCTTGAAAATAAATAAATGTAAAAAGTTTTAAAAAATAAATGTAAAAAAGAGCACTCATCAGAATCTGTCATTATGTATTTATTTGTTTCTTGTACTGACAGTCCCTCATTGGACTGTTTCCTCACTGAGTGCAGAGACTGGTTCAGCCCCTCTCATCCCCAGTGGGGCTCTGGCACATAGTAGGTATTTCATAGATATCAGGGGGAAGGTACCGTTCACAGGATGGGCAGATGGGATAGAGAAGCCCAGAGGAGGCTGCAGAGATTCCCACCGAGTGGTCCTAACGCGAGATGACTCAGAAGTTAGGAGTGAGGCAGGGGGGTCACATGAATTTGGCAGGTGTTTGGAAGTTTGAGTGCTTTTCGGAGTGTTCTGAAGAAGGCACTCTTCTGCTTTTTGACTCCCTCCTCACTACAGCCTCCGTTAGGGGTGGGCCGCGGGTGCACAGGCATGTCTGCCATCAGGCATCTCACCCACACCCCTCTGGGGGCTGGTCTGTCCCTGGATTGGGAAGCTCAATGGGTTGTGCAAGAGCGGGGCCATGTTCATCTCTGGATCCGGGGCCCCCAGGGGTCTGTATGCAGTCCCGGCTCAGTAAATGCCAGTAGAAGGAAAGAGGGAAGGACGAAAATGTGACCAGACACTCAGGAGGGAGGCAGGGCTGAGGAGCAGATCTGGGGAACCAGAGAGGCAGAGAGGACCACGGCTGGAACCCCGGGGTGCGTGGGGGCTGAGGGCGTGGGGGGGTGAGAGGGTCCTACAGACAGGGGAGAGAGGGAGAGGGAGGAAGAGCACCTTCAGGAGGAGGCCAAGCACGGGGCTTAGTGCTTTATTCACACAACTGCTTTTCACCTTGACAACCCTGAAGCACACATCATTCCCACTTTGCTTAGAAAGCTGAGGCCCAGAGAAGTGGCGTGAGTCGCCCAAGGTCACACAGCCCGAGGGCCAGGAAGTCCAGGCTCGACCCGGGGCCGTCAGCCCCCAAGCCTGCACTCTTCCACTCACGCCCCGTCTCTCCCTCCACCCTCCACTTCCCTGCCCCCTTCTCCCCTCCCCTCTGCTCCCGCGGCCGCCCCGCCCCGCCCCTCCCTCACGCCCTCCGGGTGGCGGCGGCGGAGCCACGTGGTGGGGCCGGGAAGCCGCGGCCGCCGAGAGCCCGGGCGGCCGACCCAGCTGGGCAGTG
>NC_043707.1:118886145-118896773 GCF_006229205.1 Suricata suricatta
GGGCGCTGCACGCTCGTCGCCTTCTGCTGCCTGCAGCTGGTGAGCGCGGGGCGGCCGGGGCCGCGTGGGGCGCGGCGGGGCGGGGTCCGGGGCGGGCGGGCCGCGTGTCTCCGTGCGCGGCCGCCGCGAGTCCCGGGTGGGGGGTGGGCTGGAGTCACGGGGCGCACGGGCGGAGCCTGCGCCCGCTGGCCCGCCTGGCTCTTTGTGTGCGCTTCTGGAAGCCCGGCTCTCCCCGGTCCCCGAGTGCGTCCTGCGCGCAGGTCCCCCGCCCGCCCCGTTCCGGGCGAGTGGCCTGCGGTGGGACTGTGGCTCGCCGCGGCCGGGGGTGTGTCCCGGGCTGCCTGGGTGGCTCCGCGGAGGTCCCTGCCGGGGTTTTTCCTCTAGATTGTGCGAGTGCACGGCTCTCCTTTCCTCCGGGTCTGCGCCCGTGTGAGTGTTTCTCACAAAGTCTCTGCTCCTCTGTGTGTGTGTGTGTGTGTGTGTGTGTGTGTGTGTGTCCGTCCGTCCGTCCGTCCGTCCGTCTCCGGCTTTCTCCTCGCTGTGTCTCTAGATCTCTAACCATTCCTGGTCCGCGTTCATCTGGGTGTATCGAGATCTTAGACTCCAAGAGCTGTTCATTCCTTTGTGCTGTATCTGCCTGCCTCCCCCTCCTGACCGGGCAAGCCTGGGTAGGAATGGACACCCACCTCTCTGGAGAGAGCCACCAGGAGCTGCCACGTCCTGGGCCAGTCTGACAAACTGGGTGCTGGCCGCCCTCCCTGCTTTGGCTGTGGCCACTGCGGCTGGGGGGCTCTCCATCAGTCATCAGTTGCGCCTGAGTGCCATGGGTGGGGACCCGCAGACCAGCCCTTCTGCCTGGGCACCAGGGGATACTTGGTGCCCTGGGTGGGGAGGAGAGCCTCTGGGGAAACCGTGCCCAATGCCAGCTTCGGCAACTCATGTTCTCCTCTGAGGGAGGCCAGTGGAATGAATTTGGGGGCTCAAGAGGCCCGGATCTGCACTTCCATTCAGGCCATGGCAGGTGAATTTGGAAGCAGGTTAGGGAGAGGCCGGGGTCCCCTGCCCAACCCTAGAGCTCAGGCCTGACAACTAGGAGGTTTTGAGGCCTTGCTGAGCTAGGCGGAGGAGGTGCATGCGGACGTCCCGGGGCAGGAGTCCGGGCTGGGTGTGGGGTGGGGGAATCCAAGCCTCTCGGATGCCTCACCCCACAGCTTGGTCCCCACGGTTGCCCGAGACCACAGACAATAGTGCCGAGTGATGCTTTGAGTCTGGAGGTGCCGACCTCCTCATTCATCTTGCTTCTCTCCTCCTGGCGACAGCAGCCCCAAACTTGCCAGCCACAGACTTGTCCTCTTGGGCAGTGGTACAGACAGCCAGGCCCTGAAGGTAGCAGCCCTGCTCCCCGCTGTGAGACTCTGGGCAAGCCACTTCCCTTCTCCAGGTCGCCTTGGTCTGCCTGTCTGTAAATTGCCCATCCTTGAGGGTTGCCGGCGGGCCGAGGGGCGGTAATTAAAGTCAGATAGAGTGGAAACTCCGGAAGGGCAGAGATGATCTCTTTTGTTCCCTGCTAATTCCCAGCAGTGCCTGGCACGCCATTAATATTTGTAAAATAAATCAATGAATCAGGTATTTGGCAATGCCTCACTTGCAGTAGAAACACCCTTCTTTATCTGCTTGGAGGACTGTACAATGCCAAGGAGCCATGAAACTTTTCAGAGGATTTTTTTTTCCTGTGTGTTAATTTTTAAATTTTAAACTGGGACTTTTTTATGCTTAAAAAATAGTAACATACATATATTGTAAAATATATATACTGTAACACATACATATATTGTAAAATACTCCATCAGTAATTAAACGGCAGAACTTAAACGTACATTTGCTTCTGTGCCTGATCTCCCACCCCAAAGGTAAGCCCTGTTGGCAGTCTGGCCCATGCTGGTTCGCTTCTGCTGACAGTGGTTAGCGTTGGGGAGCGTGGGTGCTCTCGAAAAGCCCTTTCCCACGTATTAATTCATTTAATCCTCGTATGATCCTGTAAAGTAACCTGCCCAAAGTTCTTCAGTTAGGCGTCAGGCTTCGAAGCTGGGCAGGTGATCAGCATTCTCTGTTGCCGTCTTAATTATAAAATAAGTAGTTCTGGCCCAGAGCAATCAGGGTCCCCTGGGAGATCCTCACTGCTCCCAGCCTCCAGAGCCCTCTCCAACTAAGCTAACCCCACCCTTGCTCTCAGAGTTTGCCAGCACACGGACACTGGAAGTAGGCGGGACCTGGGTGGGACTCTGACTCTTAACGCATCTTGGCTGGGTGACTCCCGGCAACTTGTGGGAATTGCGTGAGATAATCTGGGGGGAGGGGGTGCTCCAAGAAAGGACTTGGAGATCGATCTCTGGCCTCTGTTGCTCTGTCTGGGAGGATTACAGAGCTGGTCCCTTCAGCTGTCACTAACTCCCAGGAGCCTCTGCTGCCTGGTGGCTTCTGTCAGGTACTCCTGGAGGCTGGAATCCACCAGCCTGACATCATCCGAGAGAGAAGGGAGCTCATTTTCTCATCCCGTGGAAAGGGGCCGAGAAGGAAAAGGCTGCTGAATGTTCCTCCGCTGAAAACTTTAGAAGAAGGGCTGTCATTTTTCTCTTTCGAACGGGGTTGGGTGGTTGGGATACAACAGGCTGGTTGTAAACGCTCTTCTAGTTGGGATGGACTTGCTTTGGGTGAGGGAGAGTAGGGTGAGTGTGGGCTGGAGGGTAGGAGGAGCAAGTGGGGGCTGTACCATTCAGATGGACCAGTGTAGGCACAGGGCTCTGGTGTTTGATGGGACAGACCGATGTTCAAGGCCTGACTTTGTCCCTTCGTAGCTGTGTGATCTTAGGCAAGTTGCTTACTCCCTCTGAGCCACAATGTTGTCATCTGTGAAACAGAGATAATAGAAACAGTTCCCAGTTCTCAGGGTCATTGTGAGGAGTAAACGTATATAATGAACTTTGCACTCTGCTAGGCACACAGTGAGCATTCAGTAAACTATAGATTCTTACGGTCATCATAATGATATATATACCATGGGATGCTTTCCTGGAATTGGGGTCCAAACACAGCCAGGTCCTCCCCTCCCCCGCACTCTTCCTTTGTGGGAAGCAGCAGGTAGCAGAGACAGAAGGCTTGGGTTCAAGTACAGCTCCACCACTGACATCCTGTGAACTCGGACAAGTCTTCTTCCCACTGCAAGCTTTGGTTTTTCCATCTGTAAAATGGGAAGCACCCCTGGTCTATATCTCTGGGGTCCTGCCAGTTCTACCCATCTGGGACCGTGGGACCATGTCTGGCTGGCCTGGAGGTTTCAGGGCATCTCCGGCTGGTGCATTTCTGCAGAACATCTTAGGTCTCTTTCCCTCCCGAATTCTACTTGGTGTATCATCTTTTTTTTTTTTTAATTTTTAATGTTTATTTACTTATTTTGAGAGAGAGAGAGAGAGAGAGAGAGAGAGCGCACATGCGCATGAGTGGGGGAGGGGCAGAGAGAGAGATAGAGAGAATCCCAAGCAGTCTCTGCGCTGTCAGCACAGAGCCCTACACGGGGCTTGAACCCATGAACCGTGAGATCATGCCCTGAGTCGAAATCAAGAGTGAGATGCTCAATTGACTGAGCCACCCCAGGCATGCCTACTTCATGTAGCATCTTGACCTTTTTTTTTTTTTAAAGTTTATTTATCTATTTTGAGAGAGGCAGAGACAGCATGAGTGAGGGAGGGGCAGAGAGAGAGGGAGAGGCAGAGAATCCCAAGCAGGCTCTGCACCGTGAGTGAAGAGCCGGGCGTGGATCTTGAACCCGCTGAACCATGAGATCCGACCTGAGCTGAAACCAAGAGTTCGTCACTCACCCGACTGAGCCTCCCAGGTGCCTCGTGTCTTGACCTTCTGAATGCTGTTCACTCCCTGAGTTTTACGTGCGTCTCTTTTCCATCCCCCGTCCACTCCTGCCCTTCTTTCCAGATCTACCTCCTTCCTGAAACCTTACAGGCACTCTGTTCTTCCTGAAAGATGAACCAAGAAGATTTGCCCAAGGGAACCCCCATCAGTTTCTTCTTCATCATCATTATCGTTCCCATCTCTGGAATCCTGTGCTAAGCACTTTATACGCATTACCTCATTTAACCAAATGAGCTTACATATGTAGACTGTTTGGCAGAGTGCCTGATATATGTTAAATGATCGAGAAATGTTCGCCTTCTTACTGTTTTTCTCCGCATTGTTATTCCACACAGTGGGATGGATGTGCTCACTGTCCCCTATTTCAGATGAGGAAACTGAGGCTCAGGAAGGTGACCTGAGGTCGTGAAGCTAGCCGGTGACAGAACCGGGATGAGGGCACTCTCCTGCCTGAGCGGAGAGCCACCCTCTCCGCCTGCACCTGTTGGCCGCCCATGTTTATGCAGCGTGTGCCCTCAGATCCCCTCACTGCCTCAAGCCTCAGTTTCCTCATCTGAACATTGTAACATTTCAGTGGGATCATGCACATGCCTGGCTCGGTGAACCAGTGAGTGCCCAGTAATAATACATCACTGCCATGCTTGTTCTCGGTCCTGGCTCTGGGTGACCTTGGACACCTGCATTCACTCCTCTGGGCTTTTGTTTCTTCCTCCCTCAAAGAGAAAGAGTCTGCCCTCCGCCTCCCCCTCCCCCGACCTGGGCAGGGGTGGAGGAAAGGGGTTAGCCAGGTGCCACGCACATAGTAGGTATTCGGAAAAATGTTTCATGCTCTTCCCTTCAGGAAAGCTCATCTTTCTGGAAGGTGGTGGGTGAGGGGGGAAATATGTAGCTTCCTGCTGAGCTGGGAGTAATGGTGTGAAACGTGGTCAACCTGATTGATGTTGTTATTAGCAATAGTGATGGCGAAGACTGGAGGGAGCTGGGCTCCCGTGGGGGCCTGCGCTCTGAAGCCGCGGCGTCTGCAGGCCAGCGGCTTCCTGCGGAGGGTCTGCTCCGCTCTAGGTGCCTCGGTCCTTGGGCCAGGCTTTGGAGTCGGGAGCACAGACTTGGCCAGGCCCCTGACCCTTTTTGTTCCTTGTACCCCTTTGCACCACTGCGCAGGGGCAGTCAGCTCCCTTCTGCAGATGGACAGACTGAGGCCAAACAGCCCTGAAGACCCTTATGAGGCAGGTAGAGCAAGGCAGAATGGAGAAGAGGGCCTGGGGGTGGGGGTAGGGCAGGGCAGGGGGCGGCCCTGGGATGGCTCCTTTGCAGGGGTGAGGGGGTGCGAGTTTTTGAGATAAGCGCCCCATCAATGGCGGCTGCTCTGAGATCTAGCAAAGGGGTCAGGAGCACTGTCTCTGGGGTCAGATGGCCATTGCTGCCTTGCTTTGTGGCTGCCAGCGAGTCCCTTACCCTCTCTGAGCCTCAGCTTCTCTCCTGTGAAGCAGTCAGAACAGCAGAGCTCCTACCCCGGGGCAGTTTGGGGGATCCCGTGAGATGGTGCCTGTTTGCCTTGAGACTTGGATGGGCCATGGCAGCCCCCATCTCTGCCTGGATTGGAGATTTAATGTTTTTTATTTATTTTTGAGAGAGAGACAGCGTGAGCAGGGGAGGGTCAGAGAGAGAGGTAGACACAGAATCTGAAGACAGAGTCTGACATGGGGCTCGAACCCATGAACCGTGAGATCATGGCCTGAGCTGAAGCCAGCCACTCAACCAACTGAGCCACCCAGGCACCCCAGGTCTTAGCTTCTTTATGTGGCAAATGTATGCTTTGGAGGGAAATAATGACAGCAACTGCTCCTTCCTTTGGTTCCGTGTCTCCTGTGAGCCAGGCACTGTGTTAAGCACCTCACCTACCCAGTCCCTTGTGACTCTGAATGATCCACAGCCACACAGATAGCAGAGACAGAATGAGCATTTAAACGCAGACCTGGGATGATTCCTCTCGCCAGGCCCCACTGCTCCCCCATAGGATGTGAGGATGCTGGGCGTGGGCGCAGCTGGAGAAATCAGAATCTTGCCTTAGCCGTTCAGGCTTCTTGTGACTGGGGGCCAGACCCTCAGAGCTGCTTGTCTCCCATTTCTAATCACCCCAAGGCCTGTGCTAAGTGTAAGTTTGCTATGAGGCAGGGTGAGGGAATGTTATCCAGGGAAGACCTTAATCTATATCGAAGACCCTCGAGCCCTCAGGTGCAGGTGTGGTTTTTTATACCCATTTCCTGGTAGGCATACTGAGGCCTCACATGAAGTAACTTGTCACCAAGGAAACAGAAGATACAGTCTGGGCCTTGGATGAGTGATCGAGGGAGGAAGATTTGAGAATGCTTGTAAAATCCGGACCAAGCAGAGATGGTCGACATGATCACTGGCCTCTCTTCTCTCCTCCAGCTTCAGGGGCGTGTGGGTGATGAGCGAGTTGAGACCAGAGATGTGTGCTTTTTGTTTGGAGTTTTTCTTTTTTTTTTCTTTTTTTAAGCAGCTTCAATGCTCAATGTGGGGCTCAAACTCACAACCTCGGGAACAAGAGTCTCATGGTTCACCTGCTGAGCCATCTGGGCACCCCAGAGATGTGCTTTTTATTTATTTTTTAAAATGTTTATTTATTTTTGAGAGAGAGAGAGAGAGACACACAGGGCAAGCAGGGGAGGGGCAGAGAGAGAGAGAGAGGGAGACAGAGAATCTGAAGCAGGCTCCAGGCTCTGAGCTGTCAGCACAGAGACCGACCCGGGGCTCAGACTCATAGACTGTGACATCATGACCTAAGCCGAAGTTGGACGCTCAACTGACTGAGCCACCCAGGCGCCCCAAGATGTGCTTTATAAAAGCTAGTTCCAGGGGCGCCTCGGTGACTCAGTCAGTTGAGCGTCCAACTTCGGCTCCAGTCACAGCCTCACAGTTTGTGGGTTCTAGCCCCGAATGGGGCTCTCTGTTGTCGGTGCAGAGACCGCTTCAGATCCTCTGTCCCCCTCTCTCTCTGGCACTCCCACTCGCGCGCTCTCTCTGAAAAATAAATAAACATGCAGAGAAAAAATTTTTAAACCTAGTTCTAGGCCACAGGGGATAGAGCCAGTTTTGGTCAGAGAGAGCCCAGTTGCTGTCCTCTTGGCCCTCTGGCCTTGACCTAGAGAAGAAAGGGCAGGTGAATCTGAGAGGCTTTTGCCAGCAAGCACCGAGGTTTTAGAACTGCTGTGTGGCTGTGGGCTGGACCGCATGACCCCAGCCTCCTGGCCTCTGCTGCTCAAAGCAGCTGGTGAGCCAGAGGCAGCGAGGTCAGCGGGGAAGACCTTCGGCTTTGGGGTCAGGCTGGGCTTTGACTTTCATCTCTGCCTCTGTGTGGCTGGGTGGCCTCAGGCAAGACCCTTAACCTCTCTGAGGTGGCACCTGCACCTCTTGCCTTCAGGATAATAATCAGCCTCAGAGAGTTGCCAGGAGGCTCCTCTGAAGTAAGAAGTGCTGAGTGGCCCTCACAAAGGGCTCACACTTTTCAATGCTCCAGAAATGAAATAGCATGTTCTATAAATCTAAATACTGTGGCCCAGGAATGGGGGCATGTCCCCTTTTGAATCAGTAGAAGACACAGGTGAAGCAGAAGTTCTAACTAGATCTATGTGGCCTTGGCCGTGCTGTTCCTCAGTCTTCTCTTCTGGACAATGGGAATAGTAATAGCCGGCCCTCACAGGGTGGCCTGAGAGAACGCAGAGAGAGCTCCGGGCACAGAGCCCAGCGCTCACTCGGAGGGGAGCAGACCGGAAGGTGTGGCCCCCTGTGGCCGATTTGTAAAGGGAGAGGCTGGACCCACCCACCTAAGAGGACCTCCCCAGCCCTGAGTCAGCAATGAACCCCATCCTTTCCCAGGGAGAGACCAGACTTGCTGCTGCACCAGCCTGTCCTGCTGCAGGGCAGTGGCGAGGACGTGAGAATCGGGCCCTGCGCAGAGGAGGACACTCCCCTCCTGCCTCGAGTGGCCTGCCCAAGGCTTGACCCAGGCGTCAGGCAGTCGGGGGCTCCCGGGACACTCCTTTCCTCGCCTTCTGTGTGAATAAGCATCCATACTGTGCCCGTCCCAGGTGCCCACGTGGCACATTTGGTTGTAAACTCAGTCTCAGACCACAGAGGTTCAAGAGCAGGAGGCCCTGCCCCATCACTAACCTCTGGGCCGCTGCAGGTCAACTTGAACTCCCAAACATCCAAATCCCATTGGGTCAGAGAGTGAGAACTGCCACCAGCTGACCCTACCCTGAGTCGTCTTCAGCAAATATTTATGAAGTAGCCCCAGAGGGCCGGGCACTTCGCAGTGCGAAGTCACCCTAGGGCCCAAGATGTGCCCTTTGCTGCCTTTGAGCCTCATTTTCGCCAGTCCGTGAACCGGGAACTGGAGAGGAGACTGCTGAGCCCTGTCCATGGTTTTCAAGGTTCCTACAGAGACCGTCGGCCACTGCAGTCAGGGGTGAGTTCCCTGCCAAGGAATTTGAATGTAAGTTGGATGACCCCTTAGACGTGTGATGGACCTGATGATGATCCAATTCTCTTGGAAACCACCAGATGCTGGTTCGAGGCCCAGAGAGGGCAGTGGCAATAGCATAAAATGGTATCTCTTAGGAATAATGAAAATCTTGTGGGCATTTTTGTGCTCCTACCATGTTCCTTTGCCTTAAGCATTGCCCCCCCCCCCCAACCCTATCCCAAATCACAGGGCCTGGCTGAGCTCCTGACACAGGAAGTGGGGGCAAGGGGAGTCTGTAGGCTCTTTCCTGCCATGTCCACTCTTGCTCCCCCTTTTTCTAGAAAGAGAGGCAGCCCTGGGATTTTCAGGGTAGTGATGGCTCCGAAGCTCCTTTTTTTTGGAGGGGGCGAGGTAGGTTCTGTGGCCCCCGCCTGAATCAGAGATGTGGGTTTTCAATTACACAATTAAATGCACAATTAGGCATAATTACCAGTGCTCAGAGCCTGAGACTGCTCATAATAGGCATGTAATCTACTGCAGCCTCTGTTTATACTACTCAGCGTGCTCCCTAATGATGCCAAGATGCCTTCACACTGCACTGTTGCCATGGAAACAAGCCCGCCCGCCCGCCGCCGCCACTACCATGCAGGGCTGACAAATGGTGTTCCAGTCCTGGGCCCCTGGATTGTTTCTGAGGCCTCCGCAGTCAGCCGAGGAGTGAAGGGGCTGGCAGGGTGGGCCTGGTAGGTGGGTCACCCTCCCTGCCCTCTGACACACTCCACTGGTTGGAGCCAGCTTTGGAGCCAGCAGGAAAGACAGGAGAAGGGAGCTTCGGGCACTCTACCCCCAATCATGGTCCTCAAGCCTTGAGCAAGGTGGCCCAGGTGCTGGGAAGTGTCTTGTGCTGATCCGTTCAAGCTGAGGTCATGTGGACAGGGCGCTGTATACAGCAAGCTCCCACATGGCCCGGCTCTGCCCTGAACCTGCTCTGTGACCTTGGACTAGTCCTTGCCCCTCTCTGGGACTATTTTCCTATATGTGAAATGGACTGCAGGATCTCTGCAGGTGTGTCGCCTGGCAGGGAGGTTTATTGAACACTTCTGCCACACTCCCTACCCTTGTAGCTGCTCTGCCTGGAGGCGCACAGCCTCCCTGGTGCCACCCTGGTGTGGCAGACCCATCACCCCCTCTCCCCAGAAGCAGAATCCGAAGCCGCAAGCACTTCCATCAGGCCGCGGCAGAGCTGGGATTCAAATCCAGGCAGTCGGCCCCCAAGGCTCCACTCTTGCCTCACGTATGTCCTCCCGCCCCCCTCGAAGCAGTCCCAGGAGTAGCCCTTGTCAGTCCTGTGTCCTAGGTGCAGGGCCAGGGCTCAGACAGCTGAAGTCACTTGCCTGAAGTCACACAGCAAAGGCAGAAGCTGGGCCGATGCCAAAAGCCAGGATTCCTAGCTTTTGTTCCTTAGGGGAAAAGTCGTGAAGGAGTAGAAAGATTTCCTTCCACAAGCACATACAAAGGCCTCCGTTATCCCCACCTGGCCCCGGCTGCTGTGGAGGGACTGAGCCCTGAGGTCCCTCAGACCCAGCACTTCACTTTGACCTTGAAAGAAATCTTGTCCTAGCTCTCCCCCCATTAAGCTACTCACCTTGGTCACAGGAAACAGAGCCTGTCTTTTATGCTTATCTTTTTCCTGCACTTCTCTGTCATTTAGTACGTCATTGCGGTCACCTGCCGTGGGCCAGCTCTTGGGGGCCATGTGAACCAGATACAGTGGAGAACCAAGACTGGAGCACAGAGGTTTCGGGGTCCACTGGGCCTGGGTGCAAATTCTGTCCCTTAAGGCATGATCTGGGGCAAGCTGCTTGACCTTTCTGTGACTTAGTTTCTTCATCCATAAGGAGGGCATCACCATGTACTGTGCAGGTTTGTAACGATCTTAGCACTAACAGCCACCTCTTACCAAATGCTTACTGTGTGCCAGACCGTCGGCTAAGGCCATTATAGAGTCTACCATTGCCATTTAATAGATGAAACAACTGAGGCTCAAGAGGCTCGGTGAGTGGCCACGGCCTCTGAGCTGGCGCGTGGCGGTGCGGGCATCCAGGTCCGGAGCCCTGCCCTTCGCCACCAGGGGACCCACCAGCACGGAGAAGTGAGTGTTCCTCCCACCACTTTCCTGCAGCACTGAGCTGCTTGACTGGTTCCTCTTAGGGAA
>NC_043707.1:118896873-118913501 GCF_006229205.1 Suricata suricatta
GACAGCAGAGAGCCTGATGCAGGGCTCGAACCCACAAACTGTGAGATCATGACCTGAGCCGAAGTCAGATGCTTAACCAACTGAGCCACCCAGACACCCCTGGGCACCATGCCTCTTGATTCAGATGCTTTTCCTCACTTTATCTCGCAGGCACCTGAGGCGGTAGATACTAATGTCTCTGAAGCCGAGGCTGGGGAAGCCAGAGTCTTCCTATGACAACACAGGGCAGGCCTGTTGAACTCTAGACTCCATGTGCCTCATGCTCTGTCAGGCTTGACAGTGTGATTTGCTCTCCCGAGCTTCAAGTTGGGCCTTGAGAAGCTGTTTAATGTGCCTTTTGCATTCGTCTCCTGGCCGAAGTAACACGTTGAATACTCTTATTCCCCTTCCGTCACCCATGTCCACTAAAGAGAGTGAGAGGGCCCTGCCACTGATCTGGGTCACCGCCCCCAGGGCCATCTCGGCACGGGAAGGGGAAGGCCTGGCAGATGAGGGTCTTAGGCCTCTTGAGAGAGGATTGCCATGGATACGGGAGCCAGGGCTGTAACCAAGGAGACAGCCCCCCCAGCCCTTAGGCTGTGGCAAGGAAGGTGTGGCTTCAGGTTGTGGAGGGGAAGACACTGCCACCTGGGGCCCAGATGGACAGAGGAGGGGCTGAGGAGCCAGATGCGGGCAGAGGACTGTGGGTCAGCAGTGCTCCCTCCCGGGAATGGGAGCGGGGTGTGTGGGGACAGCCGGGCTTCCCCCCATTACCCTGTCCCACCTGAGGGGAGGTTGCCGTGATCCCCCAGCTCCCCTTCGTTGGCCCTCTGTGGGGCGTTCTGTGGGGTGCTGCCCTCATTCCCCTAGTGACCGGTGGTCACCCTGGCAAAAGGCCCTGTGCCCAGCAAGGGCCTTGACTTCCCCGTCCCTCCCATGTGCCAATAGATTGGTCTGACACATGCAGCAACTCTGTCCAGCTGGAGGTGAGGGTCCACATGGGGCCAACTTTCAGACATGGGGCTTTTACCAGCCCCTCACCAGCCTCTCCCAGGAGGGTAATGAAGTGCCTCTCTGCACCTCCCTCCCTCTGTGTACAGCCATCTATGGCTCCTGTTGCTTTCAAGAAGAAGTCTAACATGGGGCGCCTGGGTGGCTCAGTTGGCTGAGCACCCAACTTCAGCTCAGGTCATGATCTCGTGGTTCGTGGGTTCGAGCCCCGCATCGGGCTCTGTGCTGACAGCTAGCTCAGAGCCTGGAGCTTGCTTTGGATTCTGTGTCTCGTCCTCTCTCTGTCCTTCCCCTGCTCATGCTCTTTCTCTCTATAAAAAGAACAAGTCTAACGTGGGGCTTCTCAAACTTGAACGTGCAGCAGAATCACCTGGGGCGGGGGCTTCTTAAAACACAGATTTCTGGACCTTGCCCTGAGTTTCTGATTTAGTAGGTCTAAATGCCAGAGAATTGGCATTTCTAATAAATCCCAAGGTGCTGCTGATACTACCGGTCCGGGGACAACACAGTGAGAAATACTTGGTCTAACCAGGGGGGCACCAGGCTGCCCTCCTGGTGCTCTGCACTTCTGGTCCCCAATCTCAGGCCACACTGACTTAAGCACACCAGCTGCATGCACCTCACACCACAGTGCCTTTGCATTTGCTGTTCCGGCCTCTGTGTCTCCTCAAGGCCAGCTCACCCATCACATCCTCTTTGGAGCTTCTCTGAACTCCCCACTCCTGGATGTCCTTCTCTGGACTCTGGTGACACCCGTTGCCACCACTACCATCACGCAGGCATCGTGCTGTTGGGCACATATTCCCATTTCCACCTTGAATCTCATGCCCTGGACAGTGAGCTTTGCGTCTGAGCTTCCTGGCCCTCCGTGAATACGGGGTGTTTGATTGACCCCCGTGAGCAGACCAAAACCGGGGTGATAAGGACAAAGCCGCTTTGCCCACTCAGTCAGGGTGTTATCCGTGCTCACTCTGAGCCAGGCCCAGCGCCGGGTGCTGCGGACTCAGTGGTGCGGGAGGCAGAGGGCTTCTTTTCTTTTTCTTTCTTTTTTTTTTTAACTATTTTTTTTCTAATGTTTTATTTATTTTTGAGAGAGAGAGGGAGACATAGAATCCAAAGCAGGCTCCAGCCTCTGAGCTGTCAGCATAGAGCCGGATGAAGGGCTCGAACTCATGAACTGCAAGATCATGACCTGAGCTGAAGTCGGACGCTTAACCGACTGAGCCACCCAGGCACCTCTGGAGCAGAGGAATTCTTAAGAGACGCTGGTCAATGGGTCAGTGTGGTGTCGGTCAGTCTGTAAGCAAGGCATGAGCTGGGCTTTGCCTGGGTTTCCCGATGCTTCATTCTCAGCCCTCTTCCTCCCGAGCTGCTCCCAGAGCCCGGGCCCCTGTGTGGCCTGACCCTCTGCTTTGGAAATGTGTCTCCACTGAGGATTTCTCCAGTTTGCTCACGGCGGGCCCCTGTCCACTCAGCCACATCCTCGCTTTCAGGACCTGCCAGGACTTTTCCAGAGGACAACCTGTGTGGCTGGTGTGTGCACACCCCCAGGCCTGAAGGACAAAGGCCGGCTGTGGAGGGTGGGGGGACGGGTGTGTATGTTGCCGACATGTGTCTGAGGGTGTCCAGACCTGGGAATTAGGCCCCTGCCCAGAAGGAACAGCCCTGGCCAGAGCTGGCTGGACACGACTGTGTTCTAGCACAGGGCTCAGGGGAGACAGAGGGATTTAAATCACAGCCCGACCTTCCGGACCATGATGGCTAGGAGGGAAGAAGATAGGACATACTTTATCCGAGAGTTGGTTAGCTTGGTTCGCAACGTAAATAGTTAGACCCCCTGGTGCCCTCTCGGTATTCTCGCTTTGGTCCTGAAGACCCCCAAATGTTAGAGAAGGGTCTGCACTTGGGGTGGGGTGCAGGCAGAGGGCCCCAGGTGCCTGATGGCCTCTGGCGGCGCCAGCTGCTCCAGCCTGTCACTGCCTGTCTGCTGTCAGCCGCCCCATGGGCCATCTGAGCGGACTGCTGTCCCCAAGCTGCCACTCGCTGTCATCCCCGAGACAGGCCACCCAGGAGACAGGGGTCGCCCCCTCGAAGTGAGAGGCTGGCTTGGGCCTGGCTTGGGACTCACACTGTGGCTGTTGGCTGGGACAGGCTGGGGGCCGGGGGACTCCGTTTATCAGGGCCTGCTCTGCCCAAATGTTGGACCCATGCGATCAGCCGAAACGGGACGGATGGTGAGATGTCCTGCTTCTGCGGTTCTCCCAGAGTGAGAGCACAGACAGGTGACTCAGCCTGAGCTGTTTCTTCATCTGTAAATGGAGACGCTCGTGCCTGCCTCTCAGGGGCCCCTAGCAAACTCAGTGCGTGAATCCGGGGAGACCGCTCAACACAGAGCCTGGCACTCAGTCAGCGCTTAGGACACAGCCAGTAGAAATCTCGAATAGTCAGTCTTTTGGCGGACAGCATGTCTATAAGGCACAGAGTCACGACTGCTAAACAGGAAGTTCCCAGGCCGGAAGCCAGAAGGCTTCCCAGAGAACAGCCCTCCAACCCTTTGTACAGATGGGTACACAGAGGCCCAGGAAAGGCAGTGGAGCCCCATTTGTGAACTGTTCTAGGAAGCAGGCCAACGCCATTTCTGGAAAGGATCGTGGTTGGGTGTGTGAGTCCAGATAGAAACACCCTGAACAAAAATACGCTCTCCCAGGTGGAAGCAAGTGGCTCCTCTGCTTGGTCTGGCAGCCGTGGGCAAGAGTCGTAGCTAGAACCCTCCCCGTGCGCTCGATGTTTCCAGGCAGGAGCTACTGGGGAGCCGCGGCAAAGGTGCCCATCTGTGGAAGATGTGCCGCTAAAAAAGTCAGATGGTCCCAGGAAATGGGACTTGACCTCCAGTCTGACATCTGGTGGCCTCAAGAAAGGGCCTCACTCTCCTCCTCTGGAAAATGGGGCTGCCGCTGCCTTGGCCGGATAGTAAATCTGTCACTCATGGACCCTGGGGCCAGGGGACCTGGTTCAGATGTGTATCAGCCATGTGACCTCCTTCCTTCCCTTCCTTATGCTTCAGTTGCCCCGTGTGCAAAGGGGAATCTCAGCCTCTATCTGACCGGTCTCTGTGAGGAGGAAATGAATCTAAGCATATGCTAGGCATTCAGGAGACACTCAGCATGTAAGTGTTAGCTCTTATCTCTTAGTGTCACTCTGGGGATAAGATGAAATGCCACAAGTAAAGTGCTAGGCTCAGCACTCACACATAGTAGGTACTCCCCTTCCTTCCTGGGGTGAACCCCAGGCCTGGAGACAGGCCCCACCTGGTTCCCAGGGGGGCCCTCCCTCCACCCCACTTCCTGAAGACAACAAACACCTCTTCAGGTTCTGCCTGCAGCCTTCTGGCCCAGGGCCAGGAAATGATTGCAGGCGGCAGCTCCGCTCCCTCCCCTCTGCTCCTCTGCCTCCCCCACCCCTTTAATCTTCCCAGCCTGCCTGGGTGTGGGGGAGGGGAGACGGAGGGAGGAGAGAGTCTCAGGGGGCCTGAAGTACCTGTTAAAAGCTTGGGCTGTGGGGCAGACAGTCCACCTGGGTTTCTCCAGCCCTGAGACTTCAGGCTGCCCCCTTGCCTTCCCCCCCCCCCCCCCCCCCCCCCCCCCCCCCCCCCCCCCCCCCCCCCCCCCCCCCCCCCCCCCCCCCCCCCCCCCCCCCCGCGCCCCCGCGTCCCTCACTCCTCACCCTGCTTGTGAAAGCTAAGGGAGATGGTGCATGCAAAGTGCTTGGCACAAAGCCGGGCCCAGAGTAAGCGTGCACAAAATATCAGCCAGCGCTCGTGCCAGTGCCGGAGTTCAGGACCAGGCGTTTGGAAGAGAAACACTGGGGCCCAGTCACCTGGGGGCCCCCTTCTCACGGTGCTGACTCCCCCGGGGTTCCCAAATGACCCCGGCCCGGTCCTCTTGGGCTGGACCAGAGCAGAGGACACGCCCCCCACTGCCCCACAGAGCAGATAGGAAGAGGGGGACAGGAAGGGGTGGGGGTGACGTTCCTTTCACCCATTTATTCTTTTGAGCCACAGGTGAATGGGGAGCTGGATACCTGTGCAGGAGACAGACCTGTGCCAGATGGCCGGTCTGAGCAGAAGGATACCAGGCTGGCAGACCCCGCCCCTCGCTGCTCCGAGCCTCAGTGTCTTCATCTGTCCAGTAGGGCTAATGGCACATGGTCCAGGCTGGTGGCTGCATCAGTCTGAGCTGGGAAGGGCTGTCCGGATGTTGGTGGCTGTGGTGATTCTCTGCCGGAAGAGGTGGGAAAGCTGGAATCAGAGCCAAGTGAAAGGGGGACCCAGATGCCCTGGGGGAGGGGCTTCTGACGCCCACCACTCACTCCCCCACCAGGCAGACTTCCCCAGCCTGGCCTGTAGTCAGGAAGAGAAGTCAGAAGTGGCAGCTGTTGCCATAGCGCTGAGGCTGGTTTTCATCATTATTTTCTTCCTGGGCACATCCGTACAGGAGACGCTGCTGAATAAGTCAGGGAATTGGATTTTTTTTTTCCTCCATCAGGTCGTGGGAAGAGTTGTTCAGTCGGTAGAAATGACCTGTCAGCTCCTTCTAGCACTTGACCCTCCGCAGTAGGTGTCTGACATCTCCAGCATGATGCTTGACCCATGGGAGCGCTCCTCAGGGCGTGGGGCCTCCTCTCTGGCTCCAGGCTGCTTTTCTGCTCAGCCTCTGACACTGCCATGTTGGCATCAGGCCACAGGATATGGCCTTCCCTCTGGCGTTCTGCTCTTGCTCATTCCCTGTGCTCTAGCCACAGGGGTCATTTCTGGACCCTTCGACATGCCAAGCTCCCTCCCACCACAGGGCCTTTGCACATGCTTTCCCTGCTGCCTGCCCTTCCCTTCCTTCCTTACCTTGTCAGCCCCTCTTCCTTCAGTTCACTCCCTCCAGGAAGTCTTCCTCGGCAGCTTCCATTATCATTCTCATTCTTGTCACCCCTCCTTCAGACACTTAGCATAACAGTAATTTTGCTCTGCCTCTGTGCATGTGTGCGTGCATCGTGTGTGTGTGTGTGTGTGTGTGTGTGTGTGTGTGTGTGTGTTTGGTTCCCTCTCCTCCCCACCCTGGCCCCTGAATGTAAGCTCTGTCTGTGAGGCCAAGAGCTATGGCTGACTTTTTTTTCCTTCATCTTCATCCTCATCTTTGTCCTCTTCATGTTCCTCATCTTCATCTTCTTCATCTTCGTCTTCTTCATCTCTTTTTTTCTTTTAAGTTTATTTTGAGATACTGAGGGTTTGGTTGGGGGTGGGGCAGAGAGGAGGGAGGGAGAGAGGGAGAGAGAGAGAGAGAGAGAGAGAGAAGGAGGGAGGGAGGGAGGGAGAGAGGGAAAGAGGGGGAGAGAAAGAGAGAGAACGAGTGAATATCCCAAGCAGGCTCCACACTGTCAGAGTCAATGCAGGGCTCAAACCCATGAATGATGGGATCATGGCTGGACCCGAAGTCGGACTCTCAACCGACTGAGCCTTCAGGTGCCCCTCTCGGCATATTTCTAAAGTTGATGCTTGTCGGGCGCCTGGGTGGCTCAGTCGGTTAGGCCTCTGACTTCGGCTCAGGTCAGATCTCACGTTCGTGGGTTCGAGCCCCGCGTCGGGCTCTGTGCTGACCGCTAGCTCGGAGCCTGGAGCCTGCTTCCGGTTCTGTGTCTCCTTCTCTCTCTGCCCCTCCCCCTCTCATGCTCTGTCTCTCTCTCTATCAAAAATAAATAAAACGCTAAAGTTGATGCTTGTCGTAACCTGTACGCATGTGTCCTTCCTTTTTATGACTTTATATTCTGTGTGTTGATCTATCACATTTTGTTTATCCGTTCGTCAGTCAACATTTGGGTTGTTTCCATTGGGGCTGCTGTGAACATTTCTGTACACATTTATTATGAACTTTGGTTTCACGTTCAAGGTATCTACCTTGGAAGAAATGGCTGAGCCATGTAATAGCCATGTTTAATTGGGGGGCGGGGAGCCCGCCTGTTTTCCATAGCAGCTGCACCATGTGACATTCCCACCAGTAATGCCATGAAGATTCTATTTCTTCACGTCCTCACCCAAACTTGTTATTACCCATCTTTTCTTTAAAGTTCACATATTTATTTAAGTCATCTCTATACCCAGTATGGGGCTTAAACTCACAACCCTGAGATCGAGAGTCGCACACTCTTCCCCCTGAGCCAGGCAGGTGCCCCTGTCTTTTTAACTTTAGGTAGCCTTATGGGTATAAAGTAGTATCTTCTTGAGCTTTCGATTTCCATTTCCTGATGAGTAGTGATGGCGAGCAGCTTTCCATGTGCTTATTGGCTGTTTCTGTATCTTCTTTGGAAATTTTTCCATTCAAATCTTTTGCTCATTTTTAAATTGGGTTATTTATCATTTTGTTGAATGGTAAGAATTCTTTAAAAAATTTTAAGGTTTTACTTATTTTTGAGAGAGAGAGAGAGAGAAAGAAAGAGAGAACAAGTGGGAGAGGGGCAGAGAGAGGGGAGACCCAGAATCTGAAGCAGGCTCCAGGCTCTGAGCTGTCAGCAGAGTCTGACGTGGGGCTCAAACCCATGAACCATGAGATCATGACCTGAGCTGAAGTCAGGGGCTTAACTGACTGAGCCACCCAGGCGCCTCCCCCTGCTTTTTAAAAGAGAATTCTCTATATATTCTGGATTCTAGATCTTTATCACATCTCTGATTTATAAGTATTTTCTTCCATTCTGTGGGCTGGCTTTCACTTTTCTGATGTGTCCTTTGATGTTCAGATGGTTTTGATTTTGATGACATCTGAAGTATCTAGTTCTTGTGCTTTGGCTTCTTGTGCTTTTGGTGTCATATTTATCATGTACCTACTCCAAAGTCACACCTGTGGCTTCTCCTAAGAGTTTTATAGTTTCAGCGCTTACATTTAGGTCTGTGATCCATTTCGAGTGAGTTTTTGCATATGGTGTGAGGTAGGGGTCCAGCCTTATTCTTCTGCATGCAGATGTCCAGGTATCCCAGAATCCTTTGTTGAAGAGACTATGCTCTCTCCTTTGAATGGTCTTGGCATTCTTGTTGAAAATCAATGAAACGGGGGCTCCTGGGTGGCTCATCAGTTAAATGTCTGGCTTCGGCTCAGGTCATGATCTCACGGTTCGTGGGTTCGAGCCCCACATGAGGCTCTGTGCTGACAGCTCAGAGCCTGGGGCCTGCTTTGGATTCTGTGTCTTCCTCTCTCTCTGCCCCTCCCTGGCTCGCACTCTGTCTCTCTCTCTCTCAAAAATAAATAAACATCAAAAGAATTTGGAAAAAAATGTAGTCGGAATTTTGAGAGAGATTGCATTGGCACGGTGGCTCAGTTTGGGAATATTATCAGCCTGACACAGCTAGGCACAAATCACACACCCTCTCTGGGCCTCTGTTTCTACACATGGAAAACTATACCTCTCAAGAGTTGGGGGGAGGACAGGAAGTGGGTGGACATAAGGCAGTGGGTACAGGGTGGGCTCCACGGGAGTCCCCAGAGGAAAATTCCTGCTCTCTTCTCCGGGTTGTGCCAAACTGACACTTGACAGCGCAGGCTTAGCGCAGGGTCAGTGCTGGTGGATGCTTGGTGGGTGAATGAGAAGATCTGGGGGCGAAGGGGCCCGGCTGGGTCAGACAGCTGCTGGACTGGACGGGGGGGGGGGGGTAGGGGAGAGCGCTACCTGGCTTCCCGGGGGCGTGCGTGCCGGGACAACTGTGGTCACTGCTTCAGAACTTGAGTCCTCTGAGCCTGTAGGGGACCCAGGCCCAAAGTCTTCACTGTGGGTGACTCATTGCAACTGATGTGGCTTTACCTATGAGTACAGGCAATGCTCTGAACATTAAAAAAATTTTTTTATGTTATTTATTTATTTTTGAGAGACAGAGACAGTGCGGGCAGGGGGGGATGAGAGAGAAGGAGACACAGAATCCGAAGCAGCTCCAGACTCTGAACTGTCAGCACAGAGCCCGACATGGGGCTCAAACCCACGAACTGTGAGATCATGACCTGAGCCGAAGCCAATGCTTAACCGACTGAGCCAACCAGGCACCCCTGAACATTTTACACATCTTCCCTCATTTAGGCCTCACGACAATACCTTGAAATAGGTACTCTTATTATTATCCCCATTTTATAGATGGAGAAGTTGAAGCACAGAGAGGTTAAGGAAGTTGCCGAAGGTCACACAGCTAATAAGTGTAAAGGTCAGATTCCAACCCGGGCAGTCTGGTGAGGCCAGACTTCCAACCACTGCACTGTATGGCTTCTCAGGAAACAAGCAGCAGGGATCTGACCTTGGTACGAAACCAAGAACTTCATTATCCTCATAATGACGATGTGGACACAGTACTTGACAATTTAAAAACCACGTTATAGTATATAAATTGCTTTTGTGGTTGTGGTCTCACGTGATCCTCCCGTTGCTCTATGAATAAGACAGGACATCCTTATCGCCTGTTTGCCAATGAGAACTTCAGATCCAGAGAGGGAAAGCGTCTTGTCCAGTCAATGAGAATTTCTTGAGCACTTACTACATGCAAAGTTCTTTACTCTGGTTCTCACTGAGTCGGCCACCACCCCAGGAGGTAGGTATTCATGGAAGCTGTGCTCCCATTCCACAGATGAGGAAACTGAGGCTCTAGGAAATGACCTTCCTGGGTCCTACAGCCTGTAAGTGAGAGCTGGGACTCCATCCCGAGTCTGCCTGACTCCATTATCTTGAGTGGATAACTCCTAGTCTCTGGCCTCTAATGCTGTGGCTTCTGATTGTTTTTGTCAGCCTTCTGGCCTTTTCCACCTCGTCTCCAGCCTCATAGCCACTCCTGCGATCCTCAGTGCCTCCTTAATTCTCCCTAAGTGCCTGCTCCATTAAAGGTGCTTTCCGCCGCGAGTTTTTTGGCTTAATTACATGGTGTCATTCGTTGTACTTAATGGAGGATCTGATTAATCACCATTTTATTTATCCAAAAGTCCATCGATCTGCAGCCAGAATCTTTTGGGAGAGCCTGGATTTTTTGCTGGATTTTCTCCGCCGGGATTGTCTTCCCCTCCGTCCCTATCTGAAGTGTTTTCTAAGGAGGATTCCCTCCCCCCAGGCTTCCGCTGCCCCCTCCAGGGCCTGCTGGGGGTCTCAGTATTTGAGGCACGGGGCTGGAGGTACACCAGCAGTCTGGACGTGGGCACAGAGGCAGGGGTAGAGCAGGCATCAGCAACAAGGTGAGAGTCCTTGGAGGGTGGGGCCCTGGGCGTGGAGAGGGGTTCTGGGCCCTGTCCTCAGCCTTCCGAGCAAGGCCTTGGCATCCCCACCTGAGCATCCACTTCTGGCCCATCTTACTCAGCCAGAAAGAACCAGGCCCAAAGTGCCCAGCTGCCTCATACTCTTGAGAACCTTCCTGGGCCTCTAGGAGCTGGTTCGTGAGTTCAAGCCTTGTGTCGGGATCTGCACTGGCTGTTGCAGAGCCTGCTTGGGATTCTGTGTCTCCCACTCTCTGCCCCTCCCCACCCTCAAAATAAATCAACATTAAAAAAATAATAGTCAACATTTATGGAATGCTGACTACATCAGCCACTTGATGTACGTTATCTTATTTAATTTTCACGGTAGTTTCAGCAGGTGTGGGGACTGTTCTCCCCATTGTACAGATGGGGAGACTGAGGCTCATACTAAAGGTAAACCCAAGAACACCCTCTGCCCCACTGTGTTAAACTGCCTCTCATGGTTTTCCAGAAAGTGCACTGCAGTGGGCGGTGCCAGGGGCCAGAGCCAAGTCAGATGCCCCCTGCTCCCGGGCTGTGAGCGGGCATGAGGGCAAAGCCCCAAGGAGGTGGTGTTGAGGTAAGGCCCTAGCTGGTAGCTGCCAGCTTCTGATCGTCTTCCTGCCAGACCCCAGAAGTTAGGGCAGGATGGCCTGGGGGGAGGCAGGTGGCAGAGTCACCCCAGGTCCAAGGGGCAGCTCTGCTGGGCTCCTACTTAGGACCTTTCTGGGCCTGTAAGAGGGGCCTGTCCCGCTGGCCTGGCACAAGGTAAGGAGCTCCAGGAGTGGAGATTAGAGCTTGAAGGGGGTGGGGCGGGGCCTGCAAGACCCTCACTGCTGTGCAATAGGCAGCCTTGTCCCCGCTGTACTGTCCCCCGAAGAGGGGACATGGTCAGAATCTGTCCTGAAGGCCCTTCTCTGCACGGCCCAATGTCCTCCTGCTGTGGTGCCTGGGGGTTGGACCAGATTGTGGATGAAGAGATAGGCCCCATGCTTTGGAGGGACACTTTGATTTTAGGCTGACCTTGGTATAACCCTGGGCTTCTAGGCTGGGTTTATGCAAATTTATGTAGATATATGCTAATTAGACCACCATCAGGCCTTGTCTAATGGAGCTGCTCAGAGGTGTAGTGGGATGGATCTGCCCAGAAGGGGTCTGAGGAGTCCCCCAGTTGGGAAGGGTCAGCTGTCGCTGGGATGAGGGGGTGGGGTTGCCATGGAGACAGAGGCCAAGCCCCAGTGACCGCCTCCTGCCAGGACCAAGGCTGGCCCCCAACCAGCCCTTGGAGACAGTCCTGGGCCTCTGTTAAGCTCCAGGCTGGTCTCAGAGGGCTAATTACGCACAAGCAAGTGGCCAGCTGCTCCCTCGCTCCCCCAGGCCCAGCTGAGGCACAGGGCCCGGCCCCAGCAGGAGGGCGGAAGGACAGACAGATGGCAGTCTGGAGCCTGGGGGGCTGGGAGAGCTGTCCTGAGCAGGGGGAGCAGGACTGAGGGAGGGAGATTACTCCAGCAAGGCTATAAGGGGTGAGCTTCCCAACTGCCAGGGCATGCAAGCAGGCTTGCATGGGTCTCTGCCACGTGGTAGCAAAGCATGAGGGTTGGGACCCCAACAGACTGGCTGCAGGCTCAGGTCTTCCATGTGTCCTTGGACAAGCCCCTTGACCTCTCTGGGCCTCTATTTCCTCATCCAGCAAGGAGGGTAGGATTTAGAGACAAGAGTATGAGGGTAAGATACAGTAGGCGCTCAATAGATGACTCTACAATTCTGAAGCCCATTGGGAGTTGTTCTGTCTTCTAATGGGAAAGGACACCCCCTCATCTTGGCCCTCTTCCACTTACTGGACTCTCTGGGCTGAGGCAGGTGCTGTGGTGTCCACGCTGAGGAGGCAGCAGGCAGGACTGTCAGTCATCGCATGAGGACAGGAGCTGGGTCCCCTCCATTCACCACTGACTTCTCAGCTCTTAGCCCACAAAAGGCACCAGAGAGCTGTTTGTAGAATGAACGAAGGAATGGATATAAAGTGCTCAGCGTAGTATCTGGCACTAATAGGAGATTAATAAATGTTAGCTGTTACGTCGCTGACCACTTTTTTTTTAATGTTTTATTTACTTTTGATACAGAGAGAGACAAGCATGAGAGGGGGAGGGGCAGAGAGAGAAGGAGACACAGAACCGGAAGCAGGCTCCAGGCTCTGAGCTAGCTGTCTGCACAGAGCCTGACGTGGGGCTCGAACCCACGAATGTGAGATCTGACCTGAGCTGAAGCCGGAGGCTTAACCGACTGAGCCACCCAGGCACCCCCGTCGCTGACCACTTTTGATCCAAGCCAGGCTCTGTCCCCTTCCGATGCCCCTGACTGTCCCTGGAGAGGTGTATGGTGGGTGGGGAGAACAGTGACCATATAGACAAGGACGCGAACCTGAACTCCACCACTTCCTGTCTGAGTGACTTTGGGAGACTCGGGCCCACTCTGAGCCTCCTCTGCACAAGGGGAACCTTCATGTCTTGGCGGCACCCCAGGGTCATGGGGACCCCTTGTACCTTGAACCGAAGGAGCAATCTTACCAGGGGGTTCCAGAACCAGCTTCTGGGGAAAAGGGGCATTAGACCCTCAGCAGCAGTCACAGGACCCCAAGGCCAGGCCCCCTGCCCATAGGCAGACTGCAGCATCCCCAAGCCTAGACGTGGTTTGGAGCTACGGAGGCCCCCACTGTACAGATGAGAACACTGAGGCCCAGAGGAGGACACTTGCCTGGGACCCCACAGCGCATTCACATCAGAGAAGGAGACCTCAGATCCTCTGAGCCATTTCACTGCTTTTTGACACGAATCTACAATGAAAGATGTCTCTTCTTAATGTTGTTGAAAAATATACCTTTGTTGTAAAAATTGCAAGAGACAGAGGTATTTCTAAGTAAAAGTGTAAGGCTCCCCATCTCCCCATTCCGACTCCCTGGAGGGATGTTCTCGTAATCATTTGTTGTGTGTGTCTTCCCAGCTCTCGATGCCACGTTTACAGTCAAACACAGTTCGCATCTTTTTTATTTTTATTTTTGGGCTTTTTTTTTTTAAACATAAATGGAATCCTTTTACTCTGCAGCTCAGAGTTTTTTTTTTCTTTTTCTTTTTTTTTTTTTTGCCTTTTTTCTTTTTTTTCTGTTTCTTTTTACTTAGCAGTGATAACCTTGGCCATTTTCCAGCAGGAATCAAACTGGGACAGAGAGTGGTAGAAGGGCTGCAGGAGCCCTGGAAGAGACAGGGAGCATGTGTGCGCTTACGCGCATGCGTTGGGGGTAGGAAGGAGTCCCCACGAGTCACTACACACGGCAGGTGAAGAACCTGGCAGAGAAGCCCCCATCCTCAGCCCCCAGAGGATTGTGGGATTTGTCTCCAGACTTGAGCTCCCCGAGGAGGGTGTCACACCAGATTGTTCAGCACCAGATACTCTGCACACAGCTTGGCGCATAAATAGGTGCTCAAGAAATATTTGTTTGATGAACTGAGTCCCTGCTAGGCAGGTGTTTCCCTGACCCTGCCCAAGACCGCCTGATCTCTGTGGCCACTGCAGCGCGAGTACAAAGGGTGCAGCCCCAGGTGGACGCCCGCAGTAGAGGCAGAGCTGGCTCCGGAGGGCGGGAAGACCTTCCTCTCACTCAGCTCCCGCTGCCAGTTGGCTCACCTCCCTAATGAGGGGGTTGGGCTGGAGGATCTCCAGGGGTCCTGTGCCTGGCTTCGGTCCCACTCTCTCATTTCATGGATGAGGGACTGAGTCGAGTTTAATTTTGTCAGCTGCCTCAGAAATCCACTGGGAAAAAGGGGGCTTGAGTCCGGGGATGCAGCAGAGGCCGTTGCCGTGTACAGGGCACCCACCACGTGCCAGGCGCTGGGCTGAGAGCTTTCCGTGCCCTGTCTGAGTCTTTGGGACGTTTTCCCAGGCTCCGGCTCAGAGACGGGGAGTAACTTGCCTGAAGTTGCACAGTGAATCAGACTGACTGGGGACGGAATCAGGTTTGCTGGACCCCAAATGGGGAGCTCTTCCCACCTCAGCCTCCTGTGAACTGAAGTCAATAACGGTACAAGGCTGGACCGAATCATTCCTCAAAAACTTCAGGGACCCCTCCCTCAGCTGGCCTGATTTCTGTGTCCCCTGGCAACAGGGTTGGAACTTTGGCCAGGAGAGTTGTTGACTTGCAGAATTGGTGGGCAAGGGCTTGGGCATGTGAGGCTTGTGATGGGTTCTGGGGCTGGAGCCCAGCCCCATCTCGGCCCTCTCCCCAGCCAGCTTCCTGGGGCTGGGGTGGGCCTATCTGCATCATTCATCCCTTGCCCCCCACCCCCACCCCCCACCTGGTGTTGGGCTCCTGGGGTTGGCGTCTAGACAGACAAGAGCATCCTACTGAGAACAGAGGCAGCCCTGACTCCGGGCTGAAGGTTCCCATGGCAACTGCATCCCCCTTGGCTGGCAGCTACCCGATAAATAAATAATCGGGTGGGGGTGGGGAGCTAAGGGCAGGGGGAGGGGCAGCAGGGGAGCCCCGTGGTGGCTTCACTCTGGGAAGGAGAAGGGTAGGTTAGGCCTGAGGTGGGTTGCAGAAGCAGGGGGGAGGGGGTACTGGGCAGGGCGGGGAGGGGAGCTGTAGTCTTGTGAAAGGCCAGGTGGGAGAAAGTGACCAGATGGGAGAGAGATTCAGAGGAGCAGGAGGGAGACCAGAACCTGAAGTTTAGCTTTCTGGCTTTTGCAGCTGGACACACACAGCATGGGACCCAAACACTGGAAATGGGGCTTATTAAGTTCGTTAAGTCCAGGTTTGGGCATATTAAGTTCATCCAATGAGTAGCCGGGTATAAAGGGGCTGGAGGCTGAGACATGGGCAGGTTCCCCCCGAAACTGGAGTGAGTGTGCACGTGTTTGGACAAGGCGGAGCATGAAGAGAGCCCAGGAAATGGCCTCGGGGTGGTCTGATATTCAGGGCCCCGGCCACGGGGGGAGGGTGAGCTGTACCCGAATCAGGAGTGGCCAGGGAGGGTGGAGAACCAGCTTGACCTTGGCGCTCACCCTGTGGCAGGCTCGGCTCCCATCACCCACTGGAAATGCAGCCGTGAACACTGGAGGCAGAAATCCCTGCTCCCATGGGGTTTACCTTCTGATGCAGGAGTCACAGTAAAAGGGAGTGGGCAGTATGTTGGCCTGTGATAAGTGCCATGGAAAAAGTAAAGTAAGGGGGAGGCAGGGAATTCTGCAGCTAGAATATAATTTTAAATAATACTAAAAAGAAGATAAAAGGGCTGCCCGTCTAGTTCAGTTGCTAGAGCATGCAACTCTTAATCTCAGAGTTGTGAGTTTCTTTTTTTTTTCAAAATTTTTAAAAATGTTTTATTTATTTTTGATACAGAGAGAGACAGAGCATAAGAGGGGGAGAGGCAGAGAGAGAGGGAAACACAGAATCTGAAGCAGGCTCCAGGCTCTGAGAGCCTGACACGGGGCTCGACCCCACGAACGTGAGATCATGATCTGAGCCAAAGTCGGAGGCTTAACCGACTGAGCCACCCAGGCGCCGCTCAGGGCTGTGAGTTTCAAACCCCACGTTGGGCATAGTGTTCACAAACTACATGATTAATAAATAAATCTAAATCTCTTCACAACCATATGAGAGAGGTGTGAGTTACCCATTCTGTCGGTGAAGAAACTGAGGTGCAGCGAGTTTCAGTGACTGCCCAGTGGTACCAGGATTCTTACCCAGCTCCTAGCCACCGAAGCGAACTGTACTGTGCAAGCGGGCCGAGGAGCGAGTTGCAGGGAGGACCTGGAGCCCTTAGTCTGGCCATGAGAGCACTGAGAGAGGAGGGATTAGCTGGAGGACAAGGAGGGGCCTTTTTTCTGTCTTTCATTTTTTTTTTTTTAACATTTATTCATTTCCGAGAGACAGAGTGTGAGCAGAGAGAGAGAGAGGGAGACACAGAATCTGAAGCAGGCTCCAGGATCTGAGCTGTCAGCACAGAGCCCGACGCGGGGCTCGAACCCACGAACTGTGAGATCACAACCTGAGCCGAAATCAGAGACCACGTCCTCTGAGAGGGTTGAGGACAGTGAGAAGATCTGAGATAGTGGGGAGAGTGAGCTCCCTAGAGAAGCCCGGTGGGCGGCAGGGGGGCCTCTCGAAGCTGATGATGACAGGGTCTGCCCATCAGTCAGGCACGTTGTCTGCCTGGGGAGTGACTTTCTCGAGCAGCGCTTGGCTGCTGCGCAGGCGGTGAGAACACTGTGAATTGGGTTTATGCATGTGTGCGCCTCTCCTGACAGGAGGGAGCATTGTGCGGTCCCAGCAAGCCGAGCTGGGCTGTGAGTGAGGAACTCGGGAAG
>NC_043707.1:118913601-119017084 GCF_006229205.1 Suricata suricatta
GGGGGGAGCAGCACCGGGCCCAGAGGAGACGAGGGTGGAGAGGACTGAGGGGCAGGCGTGTGGGTCTTGACCAATGCCGACAGGATCTGAGTGACCTGTTGTCATCTGTCACTCGGGATGGTCAGGGCTCTCGTCCTACTTACTTGGGGTCCTGTGTGGCTGGGGAGTTGGCAGGCCCAGAGACCGCAGGGAGCACCCCAAGCTCTGATGACAGGGTGACTGGACCAGATTTGTATTTTAGAAGAAGCACTCAACGGGCACCTGGGTGGTTAAGCTTTCGACCTCAGCTCAGGACATGATCTCACGGTTTGTGAGTTCGAGCCCTGCTTCGGGCTCTGTGCTGACAGCTCAGAGCCTGGAGCCTGCTTCAGATTCTGTGTCTCCCTCTCTCTCTGCCCCTCCCCTGCTTGCACTCTCTCTTCCTCAAAAATAAATAAACATTAAACATTTTTTGAAAAAAGAAAAAAGAAAAAGCCCTCGAGGGGGTGGTGGCCAGCCTCCTGCTGTGGCACATCAGGGAGGAGGCTGCATCAGTTGCCGACAGGAGCTTCCGTCCTGGTCCTGGCCCACCTCGGAGAGACTCAAGACCTGGCTTATATGGGCTGACCAGGTTTAAACAAACAAACAAACAACAAAACGAAGTCAGAAGTCACTTTTTCTCTCGGTGCCTGTGCAAATGAGCAGGTTGCCAGCGTCTCCACACTGTCCCTCCCCCGAGAACAAAAAGGCACCCGAAGCCAGTGGTGGATACAGTCACGCAGCCCTCAGATGATTGTTCTCAGCCGCTGCACCCAAATGAGGAAGATATTCCTTCTATTTGCTCGTTATTTGCTAATTAGCCACATATTACAGCTGGACAAGCAGAAGTTCTGGAATATAGTTTTCTAATAAAATAACTTTAGAATTGAGATTATTTATGAGACAAGGAATCTCAATTAAAAACTATATACAAGGGACACCTGGCTGGCTCAGTCCGTAGAGCATGTAACTCTTGATCTTGGGGTTGTGAGTTCGAGCCCCCCACTGGACGTAGAGTTTACTTAAAAACAAAAAGTTCAGGGACGCCTGGGTGGCGAAGTCAGTTAAGTGTCAGACTTTGGCTCCGGTTATGATCTCACCGTTTGTGGGATCGAACCCCACATAGGGCTCAGTGCTGACAGCAAGGAGTCTGCTTGGGAGTCTGTCTTTCTCTCCCTCTCTCTCTGCCCCTCCCCTGCTTGCACGTTCTCTCTCTCAACATAAATAAATAAACACAAAAACAAAGTTTAGGGCGCCTGGGTGGCTCAGTCAGTTAAGTGTCCAACTCTTGATATCAGCTCAGGTCATGATCCCATGGTTCGTGAGATCAAGCCCCATGTTGGGCTCTGCACTGACAGCGGGGACCCAGCTTGGGATTCTCTCTCCTTCTCTCTGTCCCTCCCCTGCTCGTGCTCTCTCTCTCTCTCTCTCTCTCTCAAAACTTAAAAAAAAAGTTTTAAAGAATTAAAAATATATATGCATGTGGGGTTTTTTTCAATGTTTATTCATTTTTGAGAAGGAGTGCATGAACAGGAGAGGGGCTGGGGGGTGGGGCACAGAGGACCCAAAGAGCGAGCGTCCTGCGCTGACAGCAGCGAGCCTGATGTAGGGCTCAAACTCACGAACCGAACTATGAGATCATGACCTGAGTTGAAGTCGGATAATCAACCAGCTGAGCCTCCCAAGCACCCCTATAGATGGATTTAAATCTTATCCCTGGAGAGGAGGCCCACTGACGACACTGGTTTGTGACTGTCGACGTCTTCCCCGCGAGATTCTGAGTTCGGGGGCCACCGCCTGTCCCCTTCTGCATGCCAGCACCAGCACGGGACCTGACGCAGAGCACATGTGCTGCGAATAGGCAGATGGTGGCCCCTGGATGGGTGAGAGCAGGTCTGGCGTCAGAAGGATGGATCGATGGATGCGGATGGGGGCGGTGGAGGGAGGCTGGAGCGATGGGTGACGGCTACCAGACTGGCCAGTGGCCCACATTCACGGGGAAGATCCATCCCTTTGGGCCGGTCAGGGAGCTCTTTGTAGAAAAGGAAGGAGCTGTGCTGTATTTTGAAGACCAAGGAGGATCTGCATATAAGCAAAGGGGAAATAGGGGCACCTGGGTGGCGGTTGAGCATCCGGCTTCGGCTCAGGCCATGATCTAGCAGTTCGTGGGTTTGAGCCCCGTATCAGGCTGTGCTGACAGCTAGCGCAGAGCCTGGAGCCTGTCTTCAGATTCTGTCTCCCTCTCTCTCTGACCCTTCCCTGATCATGCTGTCTCTTCCTGTCTCTCAAAAATAAATAAAAACCATAATTTTTAATTTAAAAAAATGTTAAAAATTAAAAAATTTTGGTGCCCAATTAAGAAGCTTTCACCATCGACTTTTTTCCTAATTAGCCGCCGTTCACGAAGTCTAGTCCGTTAGTGTATGTGATGTCTCCATACCCAACAACTTCTCCAGGGAAGGATTGTCTTCCCTATTCATAGTTAAAGAAATTAGCTCAGAGAGGGAAAGTAACTTGCCCAGTGTCACACAGAGCTGCAGTTTGAACCCAACTTTTAGAGGCTCCAAAGCTTTTTGTGCTAACTGTCCCACTGCTTACTTTGCCAGTGAGGTCCCCAAGAACCAAGAGGGCTTTGAGCAAGCGCCAGGGCCGGGGCGGGGTGATGTCCCAGTTTAGGTAGGCGTATCCGGGCGAGATGGTCCCCAGCTCCTCGGGGAGCCTGAGCAAGTCTGTCACAGCCACCTCCTCTGTCACCTGGTGGCAGCCTCCTTGCCAGGGCCTGACGCTGGCAGAGTTGGGAGCCTCAGGGGGACCCCAAGCCCCCAAACCGCCAGGGCTCTCCCCGGCCCAGCAGAGTCCTGGTGGAAAGAACGGAAATGAAGGAGGATCTTTGGGAGCAGGGAGCAGGCTGGGGAGTTTCTCTCCCAAGGTCAGCTGACCGTTGGAGTCTGAGCCGGAAGGGCCCTTAGAGGTCATGAGGTCCAGTGGCCTCTGATGTATGGAAGAAGGAGCCTGAGACCCAGGGGGCAGGGAGGCCTGCCCAGAGTCTCCCGGAGTCTGTCAGACTGTCAGCCAGAACCCACACCTCTTCCCTCCCGGGCCAGTGCCAACAGGGCAAGGTGAGGGGCTGCTGCCAGGCGGGGACAGGTGGCAGAGAGAAGCAGAATGACTGCCTGGCTCTGCCACCTGCTTGCTGTGCGACCTTGGGCAAGTCGCTTCCCTTCTCTGAGCCTCACGGTCTCTTCCTTCAGAGTGGGATCATGATCTCAGCCGTGCCTTTCTGCCAAGGAGTATCCATGAGAGATGCACTTGGAAAGCTCGTTCCAGTCTGCGGGGCCCCAGGAGAGGAGTCACCAATGAGAGGCAGGCTGGTGCCAGCTGGGTGGGGGCCAGCGTTGGGCCCGCAGGCTCCTGGGTTTGTGCCCGAGCCTTGCCATCTGTGTGGTGGCGCCGGCTCCATCTCCTCCTGCCTGCCTGCCTGGAGAAAGGCTTCTAGGATCTTCTCAATCACGTCTTCCTTGCCCCTTCCCAGCCAGATCCTCCCCTCTGCCCTTCCCTTTTAGGTCAGGGCTTTCGGTCCCAAGGGACAGAAATCACAGGTGTGAGGAGAGAGAATTTGTTTCCGGCGTGGCCAGATCCTCAGACCTGCAATGATGGTACCTGGACACGCACCTCATTTGTTCTCTCTGCTTCCTTCTCTGCCCCTTAGCTTTGGGCTGCTTCCTCAAGCAGGCCATCCCTGTGAGATGGCAAAGACGGCCACCAACGGCTCTGAGAGACACGATGCCCATTCAGATACCCTGGCAGATAGAGGGCATCTCGGTCCTGATTACTCCAGCAACCATCTGCAGTGGCCCTCGGGAGATCCCTGTGTGCTGATTATTTGGTTAGGACCGGATCCTGAGCCTTCTGCTGAAATTAGAGACGGCCTCGGCCCCACCCAACCCACAGGAACTAAGGGTCTGGGAGGTGGTTCCCAAAACAAAGAGATGGGTCCTGTCCCCAGAAAAAGAGGTATTGGACAATCAATAACAATGGATATCCCTGGCACCTTTGTTCTTTATTTTTTTTTTAAGTTTATTTATTTATTCTGAGAGAGAGAGAGAGAGCAAGCAAGCACAACTGGGGGAGGAACAGAGAAAGAAAGAGGATCCCAACCGGGCTCTGCACTGTCAGCACAGAGCCTGATGCAGAGCTTGAACTCATGAACTGTGAGATCATGAGCTGAAATCAAGAGTCGGACACTTACCTGACTGAGCCACCAGGCGCCTCGGCACCTCCTTTCTTAAGTGTATCAGCTGCAAGCTGAACCAGGGAATACTGGAAACGGGGGTGTTGGTTGGGTCCCATATCAGTTAGCTTTTGCTGGGTAACAAATCATTCTGTAACAGTGGTTTAAAGCAACCACCTTTTATTGAGTTCCCGATTCTGCGGGTCATCTGGGAGATCTTTCTGGTCTGGGTACGTGTCTTAGTTCAGTTGGTGGGTTGGCTGGCGTTGGAATGATCTAGAATGGCCTCACTCACACGCTGGAAGGTTGATTGGCTGTCAGCTAGGACGCCTCGGTTCTCTCCTGCTCCAGGCGGGCACCTGGGCTCTTTTGCATGGTGTTCTCTGTGTTACAAGTGTAGCAAGTGGGCAGACCACAGTGCACAAGCATGTTTTTGGGTCTTCACTTGCGTTGTGCTTGCTAAAGTCCCATTGGGCAAACCCAGTCACATGACCATGCAGCGTTAGTGTGGGAGGGCACTGTCAAAGAGCATGGAAACATGGAGAGAAAGAACTTGAGGTCAATTTTGCAACCTATGACAGCTCCCTTGGGGAAGGACAGTAAAAAATATATTATGCGTGTGTGTGTGTGTGTGTGTGTGTGTGTGTGTGTGTGTGTGTGTGTATCCCTTTCTCTGTAGCCCATGGGTCCACGGGTCAGGGCCACCTCCAGACAAAAGTTCTTGGAAGAAGGGACTTCTAGCCCTTCAGGGCTATGGCTCAGCCCTTGGCCAGAGCTGGGAGGCGGGGAGCAGTCTATATCCTAACTCCACCTTCTCAGAGCCCCCCACGGGGCAGGGGCAGGTGCGAGTGGGGAGAGCCTCTTGGCCCTGAAGGTGTTCTGAACTGTGGCTCCCTTCTCCTGTTAGCCCTCCCCAAAGTGACGGTCCGGGCTCAGGCTCAGCTAGCCCCCCACAGACTTGCCCCTGCTTCCCCGTATCCTGTGGTCTCGCGGAGGTTAGATGGCTCGGAGACTTGTGTACAGTCAGGCTGTTGTGCCCCGTCACCACAGTAAGGGGTGTCACCTGCGCCACAAGATCAAGGAGGAATGCCTTCCCTTCCCTTCCCTTCAGTCCCTGGCCTTCCCTTGTCCCTGGTGGCGGTGGCCTCAGCCTGCTCTCTCCCATAGGTGGCTGCATTGGAGCGGCAGATCTTTGACTTCCTGGGCTATCAGTGGGCTCCTATCTTAGCCAACTTCCTGCACATCATGGCCGTCATCCTGGGCATCTTCGGCACCGTGCAGTACCGCTCCCGGTACCTCATTCTGGTACGGCTCGCTTGTCCCTCCCACCCCACCCCCTCCAGCCAGAACTGCCCCCTCTCCCAGACCCCCAGACTCCCTGCTCTGTCTTAGTGCCAGCCCGGCTGGTGGTGCGGATGCCCCACATACCAATGCTTCTTTGCTCAGCAGAGAGACAAGATCGGTTTTCTCCCTAAAGAATTTCCTAGGGAAAAATCCAAATATCAACAAGATATATCATTTAGTGAGTGCCTACCATATGCCAGGCACAGTGCGAAGATCTCACAGGTTTGGCTTATCTTTACAACAGCCCTGCAAGGTACAGCTTACCATCTCCGTTTTCCAGATGAGGAAATGAGGCTCAGAAAGGTTCCGACGCTTTCTGAGGTCACACAGCTAATAAGGGGGCAGGATTAGAGCATCGAATCCGGGGTAGATGCTCTTGTCACATCTCCGCGCTGCCTCAGGAAGCCAGCGGAGGGTCAGACGTCACCTTGCTTAGTTTCTCAGGTCGCTTTAGGGAGATCTGCCCTTTGCTGTTCATGAGCAATATGGTCTAGAGCAGCAGGTGTGGCTCTGAGGTCAGTGTCCCCTGTGCTTCGATCCCAGGAGTGGGTTGTGTCCCTGGCTCCCTCCTCCTACCTCCCTTTTCCAAGTCCTGGTCCTTGAAGGTCTCTGTTAAACTCCTGCTTTCAGCTGGGCCCACCCTTCTCCCCTGCTCTTCCTCAGTGGCCCATTCACATGCCTCTTTTGAGGGAAAGGGCTTTTCAGTAGGTTTATTCCATAAACGCTTGATACCTGGGATCACAACACCACGCTCCCGCCGGAGCCCACTCCGGCTCAGTCTTGGGTTTCCCTCACCTCCCGCAGGCTGAGCTCCCAGAAGCCAGGTGATCAGGGCCCTCCCAAAGCTCTGTGTCGCCTGGAATGGGAGACTTCTCTCTGGCTCTCAGGAAGGCCCAGGCACCACTCTAAGCATCACTGTATGCCGTGTGGCAGCACAGAAATTGCAGGCATAGGACTTGGGTGGAAATACCTAGTTTCTCTCCAGCTCTCCAAAGCCAGGCTGCACCTGCTGTTCTCTGCAGAATGCGTCGGATTAGCTGCCAGAGGACTGGAGTTTGAGTGGCTGCCCTATCTCTTCCTAGCTGTGTGATCTTGGAAAACTCAAACCTACTCTCTAGGGCTGACATTTATCGTTAAAGAAAGGATGGTGCCTTCCATGCAGGGCTGTTGTTGTAAGGACTGGATGGATATGAAAACGACTTGTAAATGATAGAATGCTGTCTAAGTGAGAGGCTGTCATCCTTTCCCCCTGCAAAGTTCCCCTCAGTCATTGAGTTCCGTCTGCGTTGACACACCCCCTCCCCACTTGCCCAGGCCCCACCCTGATGCCGCCTCTCCTTTCCCCAGTATGCAGCCTGGCTGGTGCTCTGGGTCGGCTGGAATGCATTTATCATCTGCTTCTACCTGGAGGTTGGACAGCTGTCCCAGGTAAGCCTCAGGCCTGGCAGTGCCAGAGGGCAGAGCCTGACCTTTCCTACCCCCTGCCCAAGGGCTCTGAGTTAGGTGTGGGCCTGGGGCATCATCTCTTGACAAGACTTCGCTCTACACACTGGAATAACCTGCTCCCTGCACCTGTCAGAAACAAACAATGGTCTAAAGGGCCATCTGCATGAAGATGGGCTGGGGTCCCAGTTGACCCCAAGCTCAGCAGAAACCAACCACATGTAGTGGCCCTGAAAACTACTCTTAGGTCGCACAGATGCTCAGTGCAAGGGAGACAAAAATGCCATGCGCTTTGTCTTGCTAAGACCACAAAGATTTGAGTCAAGTTCTTTTTCTTCCCCAAGATTTTATTTTTAAGTAATCTCTACACCCAACCTGGGGCTTGAACCCTTGACCCCAAAATCAAGTCAGATGCTCCACCGACTGAGCCAGGTAGGCGCCCCGATTTGAGTCCCATTCTGATCAATATTTTCAAAAGGGAAAGAGACAGGGTAGACTTTGGGGGAAATCAAGTGAACCAGGTCCCAGTGAGGAGCCGTTGAAGAATGTGGAAGTTCTTAGCTTGTAGAAGAGCAAGCCCAGAGGCTACAACTTCTGTGTTTGGACCCAAAGAAGGCAAAATATATGAATGGGAACATTGGCATTGTAGTTCTGCTGGATTTAAATCCCAGCCCTGAAGCTGGGATTTAAATCCAGCATCCGATGGCTCAGGTGGTTAAGCATCCGATGTTGGCTCAGGTCATGGTCTCACAGTCCGTGGGTTTGAGCCTCACTTCGGGCTCTGTGCTGACAGCTCAGAGCCTGGAGCCTGCTTTGGATTCTGTGTCTTCCTCTCTCTCTCTGCCCCTCCCCCACTCACTCTCTGTTTCTGTCTCTCAAAATAAAATAAAGACATTAAAAAAAGTTAAATTCCAGCTCCAACATTTCCAGGTGGTGGGACCCTGGACTTCCCTTCTCTGAGCTCCAGTGACCCTTTCCACTGAGTGTAGATAACTGCTTCATGGGGTTGCTGAGGGGATGAAATGAGATTACACATCTCAATGCTTGGCACCTGCTCAGCCCTCGGTGAATATTTGTCAACAGGCTGCACGAGTGAATGGATGGATAAACACAGAGATGCCGTGGGTGAGAACCTCTGGTTTAAGCCAGGCCCTTCTCCATTTCAGATGGGCAGAGCAAGAACTAAAGAGAGGAGACATTTGCCCAGGGTCACACGCAGAGAGCAGTAGAGAGGCTGAATGGGCCGTGAAGGGGTCTGTGTTGAGAATTTCACCCAGGGCTGGAAAATTGGACTCAGTCACTGTTAATGTCCCTTCCATCCCTGAAATTTTGGGGCTTCTGTGGAAGTGTGAGACCTGCATAGTCACCAAGCGCCACCTACTGGCCAAATATAGACGTGCAGACACAGACCCCCGTCTCCAGACACTTCAAGTCAAGCCAGGAGAGGAGGCTGCTTCAAATGTCCGGGTGTGAAAGTAGGCTTTATAGAAAGTTCCCTGCCACCTGGGGAAGATTCCTGCACCCCGTGGCCCCAGCTCAGTATCCTAGGCCCCTCTGCCCCCAGGACCGGGACTTCATCATGACCTTCAACACGTCCCTGCACCGCTCCTGGTGGATGGAGAATGGGCCAGGCTGCCTGGTGACACCTGTCCTGAACTCCCGCCTGGCCCTGGAAGACCACCATGTCATCTCTGTCACCGGCTGCCTGCTTGACTATCCCTACATCGAAGCACTCAGCAGTGCTCTGCAGATCTTTCTGGCTGTGAGTCCTCCTGACCCCCTGGTCCCCTGGCCCCTTGGCCCCCACACTCCCAGAGGTGAGGTCCACCCCAACCCCCTTGTTTAGCTCTAGTTAAGAAGAGAAGAACCTAGATCTCCCAGCCTGCCTATGCTTCTGTCTGGCTCTGTCTCTGTATCTTGTATCTCCTCCCTTCACCCCTGCCCCAGCTGGGAGTGAGCAGGTTTAGGAATAGGATGAGTCATCAGACTATGAGTCAACCCCAGTCTCCAGTGTATCTGCTGAGCAACCTTAGACAAGTCGCTTGTCCTCTCCAAGCTTGTTTGCTTATTCACAGAATGGAATGACCACATTAAGTGCATAAGAGTTGTGAGAGTGGATCCAAGACAGGTTCCTAGTCTTGCCCTCCACACTGCACATGCCCAAAGCCACAGAATCCTCTTTCCTCTTAACAAGTCGGTAAAGTACAGCCCAGGTCCAGCTGGGGAAACTGAGGCTCAACGAGGTAAAATAATTACTTGTCCAAAGTCTCCTCGCAGAATAGAGAATGGAACCAGGTATGTTTAACAGGAAGGCCCAGTCATTTAACTGGGAGTTGTTACGGGTTGGCCTTCATCTTAGCACACCCTGCCCCTCCAGTCGGACAAGGCCTGGCCAGGCGGAGAGTGGAGGAAGAGCTTCTGTCTTCTTTCCTTCCATCCCCAGCTGTTCGGATTCGTATTCGCCTGCTACGTGAGCAAAGTGTTCCTGGAGGAGGAGGACAGCTGTGAGTCCCTAGGGAACAGGGAAGCCCGGGCTGCACACCAGCTTGTGCCTTCAGCACCCTGGACAGCGCCCCAAGCACCCTGGAGGGAGGGAGCCCTGGGTTGGCCAACTGGCCCCTCTTGGTGGGGAAGTGGCTACAGGGGTAGTCGGGGTCTACAGAGAGCATTTTGAGCTGTGAGCTAGACATCCAGGTGCCCAGCCCACAGTTCCAGCACTGTTCTCTACCTACCCCTCTTAGGTTCTGCTCCTCGAAGGAGCTCCATGAGGCTCACCCCTACCAAACACAGCCCATGCCCAGTCTCAGCCCCCATTAGTACCCTCCAGCACCACGTCCGAGGTCTTGCCCCTTTAAGTGGCTCAAGCCCTGCTCCCTTAAAGGACGGCCTCGCGCCTCCCTCCCAACCCCTGCTCTCTGTCCACTTAGGGCTTTGGACACTCTGGCCGAGCTTCTCCATGTCCTGTTCCCCATAGGTCCGCCTACTGGGACCTGGCAGCAAGGCCTGGCCCCAAGAGCCTGTACGGGATCTGGCCCTCAGATTCTTCCGTTTCAGAACCCAGCCTTCCATAACTCAGACCCCACAGGCCTATCCCTAACTATGTGCCACCTCCCCTTCCACAGTTGACTTCATCGGTGGCTTTGACTCCTACGGATACCAGGCGCCCCAGAAGACGTCGCATTTACAACTGCAGCCTCTATACACGTGGGTCTTGGCGCCCGGTGGGGTGGGGTGGAGGGACTGGGGGGTTGCTGTGGGGGGGAAGAAGGGCACGGAGGGCAGCCGTATCTCTCTTCCCCTATACTGCTGGGGTTCACTTTTCTCACCTGCCTTTGTTTCCTGCAGGTCGGGGTAGCTTCTGCGGTGCTCCAGCTAGGACGCCGCGTGCTTGCTGGCTGGACTGAAGCTGTGGCCGCCAGCTCAGGCCGAAATGACAGGCGCGCCCCCTGGCGGCTAGCGGGCCGACTGCAGCCTGCTCTGGCTGGGTCCGCCATGGACATGGACTTGGCCCTTTGCAGCCCCACTCCAAGGGTGGGGCGGGCCGGGCGGGGGAGGGGAATCGCGGGTTTGTATTTTTTTTATCTCAGCCTTGGTGTGCGCCTGGGCCTCCCTCCCTTCTCCAGACTCTTCCTTTCGAAGCTCCTTCACCCAACTTCTGGTCCCCTGTCCAGAGAGAAATGGCATTCACCCCATCTTACCACACTCATTCACCAGCCCTGGGGAGAGTTACTGTGACCTAAAAGCAGAAGTCCTGGGTTCCAATTGCAGCTGTGTCACTGACTCTCTGTGTGACATCTGGCAAGGCCCTTGGCCTCTCTGGGCCTCAGTTTCCCTCAAATCATTAAAACAATCTCTTAGCAGATGGAACTCTTTCTAGCCTTTTCATTTGACTCTTAAATCCCTGGGCTAGGCTGAGATTATAATTCCCATTTTGCAGATATGGAAACTGAGGCCCGGAGATATGAAGCGTTTGTTTGAGGCCACACAGCTAGACTTTGGATGAAGGCAGGCATTGAACACAGTGTACTTTCTGTAGTTTAAGGCTCCAAAACCCCAAGTCTGGTCTCTGAATTCCATTTCCAAGCCCCCCTCCACCTGGGACACTCTAGAACGCACATAATCTACACCACACTCACACACCACCACCACCACCACCACCACCACCACCACTATTTGCCAGGGCCTCTCTTGAAGCAATATACGTGTTCTCCTGTTGGAAGCCAGGGGAACAGAGCCTAGAGCCTTGAACTCAGCCTGACCCACAGGGAAGCCCTCCTAGACTCGGCCCCTGCCCACCCTTGGGAAAACTTTCAAGCTCATTCCAGTAAGAGGGATGGCCACACCTCCATCACCCCACGCCCTTCCAGGTCCCTGAGGCCGGGTCTGCTGCAGCCACGATCCCTACCTCTTCAGCAACCCCACCAACCCCTGAAGATCCCCTCCACCTCACTAGTTGGAAGACCTGTGGCTCCGGAATGGATGAGGGCTGCTCAGCACTGCCTGGTCACCAGTTTTCAAAGATCACCAGCGTTTATGACCACTCCAGCATCCAGGAGAAACTTATAACAAGCACAGAAGGAGTTCTGAAGAGCAGACTGGGGGAGTGGGTCCGGGTATGGGGTTGGGAGGGCCAGCACCATTGAGAGCGAACAGTGACGAGGGCTCATCCTCCCCCACCTCCCTCCACAGACGCCCCTGAGGACCTTGGTTCCTGTGTCCCGGCTGGAAGTCCAAGGGCAGGAGGATCAGGCCTCAGCGCCCAGTCTGTGAAGCAAGAGTGGTCCTGGGTTAGGAAAGAGGGCAGGAGGCCTGGCAGACTTGGAGGGAAACTTGGATGGTTAGTACACCTGAGCCTGTCCATGGCAACCACTCTATCCCCTGCCTCCACCCTCTGATCTAGCGTTCCCTGCCGTCTGAGACCAGAATACGCTGAGCTAGGACCCCACTCCACCATTCCATCTGCAGTGCTGCGTCAAGGACCCAGCCCCAGGAGTTCCTCTGGTTCCCCCAGGCACTGAGGTCCCGGGTGGTCTGCCTCAGTGGCCGTGTGTACAGCTCAAGAAGCGGGCAGCTTCCTTCAGACCCGGCCGCCAGGCCAGTTCCTGCCTCCAGCCCCGTCCTCCTGCCCCCACGCGTCCAGCCTCCTTTCTCCTCCACGGGTTTAGCCACTGGTGCTTTGAAGCCTTTTGTTTTTATAAGATGGATTTTGCAAGGGGACCAAGTTCTTTTCTCACTGGGACCTTGAAAGGCAGGGAGTGCTCCCCTGGCTTCTGAGCAGGTGGGTTGATTAAAGATGGTGATTTCTTCTCTATCGTCCTGTCCTCCTGCCCTGGGGGTCAATGTCATTGTCATTATCATTCTTGGGGCCCCGGCCTGTGCTTCTGATGGGCTGTGTGGCTTTGAGAGTCGCTCTTCCTTTCTTTCCTCATCCCTAAAATGCAGAGGTGGCACTAAATCAGTGGGTTCTCAGCCCTGGCTTCAGGATCCCTGGGAGAGCTTTCTCATTCTTTTTTTTTTTTTCATGTCTTTTATTTTGAGAGAGAGAGAGACAGACAGAGCATGAGCAGGGGAGGGGCAGAGACAGAGGGAGACACAGAATCCAAAGTGGGCACCAAACCCACGAATGTGAGATCATGACCTGAGCCGAAGTCGGATGCTTAACCAACTGAGCCACCCAGGCGCCCCCATCTAGTCCTTTTTTAAAATTAAGTACTTAATAAGTTTATGCTTCCAAATATCCTTTGCATCTCAACTCTGCCCTCTTCCTGACAATCCAGTGTTTGACTTAGAATGAGCCGGCAGACAGTGCTTTAGACACAGGTTCCTGGGACACGCCGGGTCCTTTCTGGCAATACACCCAGAATCCATATTTTTGCATTTTTACAGTTTTATTTATTTTTGTGAATAGACCATATGTATAGATGGTACAGAATTCAGAAAATTCCAGGGCTTTATGTCCTTTTACCTGTTTTTCATACCTCTCCGAAGATAGACCATTTTTTGTTAACGTAAATATATTTTCCCCTTTTCCCACACATGGCAACATGCTCGACTCAGTCCTCAACTTTCTCCTGCTGCTTCTACTCCCCTCTGTATCCTGGAGACCCTCCCCCCAATAGTACACGTGGGGCTGCCTCCTGTTTGTCCCTGGCAGGCTGGTAGAAGTAGGATTGTGTTGAGAGTCCCAGGCCATCTTGGTGCGGCTAGAGGTACTACCCACGATGCCCCAGGTTCATTACACAGACCAATGTGGGCCCCTCCGGGTCGTAGAGCTCCGGGGGAAGGAAATCACAGACAGCGCCTTCAAGGAGTTTATGGTTTGGGGGGAAGCCCGCCAGAGGGGCGGGGCCGAAGGGTGACCGGCACTGGCAGGTGGGCGGTGCCAAGCACAGGGCGTGGTGAAACGGAGTTAATAAGAGCTCGGGAGAGAGACGTCCTGAGTGTTCAGAACAGGGCCGGCAGCACGGGCGCAGATGCGGAGGGAGCAGAGCACGTGCAGTTGCGGGGAAGAATAGCCGGGGACCACGTGCTTGGAGGAAGCTCGATGGATAATGTATCCGTTTGCTCTGGCTCTCCCAGATGACCGCACCTTTAGTGTCGTAAAAACAACACAACTTATTACGGTTCTGCAGAGGTTGGACAGGAGTCCGGCTGGGGTAGAATCAAGCTGTACGCAAGGCTGCATTTCCTTCTGGAGGCTCTGGGGGAGAATCCGCATCCTTGCCATTTCTAGCTGCTAGAGGCTATGCGTTTCCTGGCTTGTGGCCCCTTCCCCCTCCTTCACAGCCCCATTGTCCTGCCTCACCCTCCTTCCATCCTCACGTCTCCCTCGGCCAGGGAAGGCTTTCCACTTTTAAGGACTTGTGTCATTAGGTTGGGCCCAACCAGATAATCCAGGATAATCTCCCCCACCTCAAAGTCCCTTGTGCCGGGGAACACATCGACCGGCTCCAGGGATTAGAATGTAGACACCCTTGGGGGCCATTATTCTGCCTTCCAGGATAGGAGTTGAATCCAGGTTATAGCCATGGCGATGTCAAATCAGAGCATGTTTTCCGATGGGAAGTCCTGAAGGGTTTTCAATGGAAGTTACTCCTTTAGAGCTGTCCTTCTGGGATAAGATATTTGCAAATGACATGTGTGATAAAGGGTTAGTATCCAAAATATATAAAGAACTTTTTTTTTTAATGTGTATTTATTTTTTGAGAGAGAGAGACAAAGAGCAAGCAAGGAAAGGGCAGAGAGAGGGAGACACAGAATCCAAAGCAGGCTTCAGGCTCTGAGCTGTCAGCACAGAGCCCGACTCAGGGTCTGAACTCACAAACCATGAGACAATTACCTGAGCCAAAGTTGGACGCTCAACTTACTGAGCCACTCAGGTGCCCCTATAAAGAACTTTTAAAACTCAACGCCCCCCAAAACAAATAATCCAGCTTAAAAATGGGCAGAAGACAGGCATAGACATTTTTCCAAAAGAGATATCCTGATGGCCCAGACATGCATGAAAAGATGCTCAGCATCACTTGTCAGGAAACTACAAATTGAAACCACAATGAGATACCACCTCACACCTTTCAGAATGGCTGCCCTTCACAACACAGGAAACAGCGGGTGTTGGTGAGGATGCAGAGAAAGGGGAGCCCTCTTATAGTACTGGTGGGAATGCAAACTGGTGCAGCCACTGTGCAAAACAGAACAGAGGTTCCTCAAAAATAGCATTACTGTATGATCCAGCAATTGTACTACTAGATATTTATCCAAAGGGTCAAAAAATACTAATTCAAAGTTTTTAGCAGCGATATCAACGATAGCCAAATTACAGAAAGAGCCCAACTGTCCATCAACTGATGAATGGATAAAGAAGATGTGATACACACAAACACACACACACACACACACACACACACACACACACACACTGGAATACTCCACAGCCATAAAAAAAGAATGAAATCTTGCCATTTGCAACGACGTGGATGGAGCTAGAGTATAGTATGCTAAGTGAAATAAGTCAATCAAAGAAAAACACCGTCTGATTTCACTCATGTGGAATTTAGGAAACATTAGAGCAGTCCTTTAGCGAGAACTGACGGCTGGGAGGGCGGAGTGGAGCGGGAAGCAGTGTTTTGTCCAGAGCAGACCTCGGCTTTCTTCTATCCCTGTGTAGATGTGAGTTCTTGGGGAAACGTATGTGGCCATAACCTCTATGTGTAAACTTGACTTTACAGTCGGGTAATGATCAGCATGGACTGCAGGAGTCAGGCTATGCCTGGGTTCAAGCTCATCACTCTGGAACCAGTCAGACAGGTCTTTCTACAAAGCCCTGTGAAGATCTCCATTTCTGTCACCCTTGGGCCACCTCCCAGCAACCTCCACACACTAGAATAATCTAAGTAGGAGGAACCATCTTCCAGTAACTGCTGAATCATGAAGGTACCCAAGGCATTCTTTAAAACAAGAGGAATGAATTCCCCAAGGTACATTTGACAAGTGCACACACTTGTCTACTGGGATTTATAGACACACTAGTGTTTTCTTTAATACATTGGCATTAGATCTTGCAGGGTTTTTTTTTTTAAGGTTATTATTTATTTTGAGAGAGAGAGGGCATGAGCACAGGAGGGGCAGAGAGAGAGGGGCACAGAGAGAGGAAGAGACAGAATCCCAAGCAAGTTCCACACTGTCAGCACAGAGCCCAATGTGGGGCTCACACTCATGAACTGCGAGATCGTGACCTAAGTTGAAATCAAGAGTCGGAAGCTTAACCGACTGAGCACCCAGGTGTCCCAAGATATTGAAGTTTCTAAACATTTAGGAAGGGGGGAGGGCGGGCACTGCCTTACAGGACTCCCTACTCACAAGCTGTGGGCCCAGAACACTGTAGCTCACGTTTCCAGAGCAAAAGAATCCCTTAACCTCCAAATTCCGGACCCTGATCCTGATCCAAAACACACAGACTCAACATCTCCTAGGCAGTGACAGGAATCGGCATTTTTTTGCAAGTGCCTCCTGTGATCAAGGTTTGGGAAATCCTAGACCCCGGTAAAGGGGCATTCGGACATTTTTGAAACTCCCCATTACTCCGGTGTCCTGGAGGCCCCACCATTTACACCTGCCGGCTTCCTCATACCAGAGCTAGATTTTAAGACTCTCCCCTAAGTTCTATTTCATTTGTTACCAACAATCTTTGTGTGTGTGTGTGTATGTGTGTGTGATTTTAAAGGCTGTGATCTCCTGAATTTAAACATTGACATAACTTCACCACTATGTTGGTTTGAGCAAAGGCAGGATCCAAGCCCTGCCTTTCCCTCCCTCAGCTTCCTGGAGGAGGTGAGGGCGGCTCCAAGTAGCCCCAAGGCTACCGCTCCCCCCTCCCCCTCCCCTCTGTTCCAGTGACTCAGCAGTTCCCCTCGGAGTCTTCCTGGGAATCAGACTGGGCAGGCTCAGGCAGGCTGGAGCTGCAGAGAGAGCCCTGTTCTAGGCACCCAGTACCTAAATTCTAGTTCCCCCACCTTCCACCCCACACCCACCTGAGCCACAGCACAGCCCCTCCACCTTTGGCCTCGGTGACTTCATGGGGGAAATGAGAGGGCTGGACTTTGCACCATATTCCTGGGCTGCTTCAAACGGCTGACATTCTGGAACAGGGCTTATCCATGCCAACCCTACTCGGGATGCCTTTATAATATATATATATATATAAGATTTCTGGGGCGCCTGGGTGGCTCAGTCTTTTGAGCATCTGACTTCGGCTCAGGTCATGATCTCAGAGTCCGTGGGTTTGAGCCCCAGGTTGGGCTCTGTGCTGACAGCTGAGAGCCTGGAGCCTGCTTCGGATTCTGTGTCTCCCTGTCTCTCTGCTCCCACTTGCTTGTGCGCTGTCTTTCTCTGCTTCTCAAAAATAAATAAGCATTAAAAATTAAAAAAAAAATACAAGATTTCTGGATGCCACTTGCAACCCAGATTCTAATTCAATGGGACGCAAGCGTCTGAATTCATTCTTCAAATATTTCTTAAGCACCCACAATGTGCCAGGAATCAGGGGCACAGCAGTGAACAAAGCAGAAAGTAATCTCTGCTCTGCGGAGGGTATGTCTGATTTTACATAAATCAGGAAAATACACGGTGTGTCAGAGAAGCGTCACAGAGCAAAATGACAGGGAAGAGAAATAAAAGACCTGAAGAAGGTTAGGTAGAAAGCAATGGGAGGGGCGCCTGGGTGGCTCAGTCGGTTAAGCCTCCAACTTTGGCTCAGGTCAGATCTCACGTTCATGGGTTCGAGCCCCGTGTCGGGCTCTGTGCTGACAGCTAGCTCAGAGCCTGGAGCCTGCTTCCGGTTCTGTGTCTCCTTCTCTCTCTGCCCCTCCCCATCTCATGCTCTGTCTCTCTCTGTATCAAAAATAAAATAATACATTAAAAAAACAGAAAGAAAGAAAGCAATGGGAACAGCAAGTGCACAGGTCCTGAGGTGGGAGCATGCTTGAATACTGGAGGGAAGCAAGGAAGCCAGTGTGGTTCAATGTAGGGAAGAAGGGAGGGTGGTAGGAGGTGAAGCCACAGAGAGGGGGTGGGAGCATCCGACACCATTGACCTTGAAGGACATTGTAAGGGTTTCAGCAGTCAATCTGAGTGGGATGGGAAACCAGGGGAGTCATCGGGCACAGCGCTGGCAGACGTGTGATACTGTGGGTGCAGTGTGCTGAACAGACTGTAGGAGGTCGGGGGCTGGAACTGGCACCAGGCCAGACGCCATCAACGTAATCCAGGTGAGAGATGCGGGCGGTTTAGTCAGGGTGTCAGCAGTAGAGAGGGTGAGAAATGAGTGGATTCCAATACATGTTGAGGGCAGGATCAACAGGATTTACTCGTGGACTGCTCGGGGCATGTGAGTGACAGAGAAGGGCCAAGCAGGACCTCGAGGTTTGTGGCCCGAGCAAGCAGGGGATGACACTGTCCTTGAGACAAGATGACCACAGCACGCGGAGGTCTGGGGATGGACCTCGGCATTTCAGTTTTGCACAGGAAAGTCTGAGAGCCCTGTTAGATGTGCAGGTGGAGATGTCAGGGGGGTGGCTGGATAGAGGAGGAGAGCTCCGGGTGATACAGAAAGCTTGGACTCATTAGCGTTGGGGTGATGTTTCAAGTCATGAGTAAAGTCACCAAGGAGTGAGGGCAGGCAAGGAAGAGGGTTGAAGCCTGAGTCCTGGGCCATTTCTCCATTTGGAGTTGGAGGACATTCGGTGGAACCACGAGGGAAGGCTGAAGTCAGGAGACCAGGGGAGCTGCCACCAACGAGCATTGGTGAGTCGTCTCGTTGATGGATTTCATTCTCTGTCAAATATTTACTGAGCACCTACTATGTTTTGGGCACCATTCTAGACCCTGAGGCTACAGCCATGAACAAGACAAGCAATGGGGCACCTGGGTGGCTTGGCGTGGCTCAGTCAGTTAAGCGTCCACCTCTTGATTTCAGCTTAGGTCATGATCTCATGGTTCGTGGGTTCGAAGCCCATGTCAGGCTCAGGGCTGACACTCCAGAGCCTGCTTGGGGTTCTCTCTCTGCAGCCCCCACCAAAATAAATAATAAAAAAAAACTTCAAAACAAAACAGAACAAGACAGGCAAGGCCCTACCTCTTACAGCTTACCCTCTAGGCAGAATCAATATGCATTCTCTTACCAGTCTTCATAACAATCCCAAGAAGGTAAGTTCCATTACCATCATTTATAGATGGAGCTACTCAAACTGGGAGAAGTTGAGTCACATGTCCAAAGTTATACACCTAGTCAGTGGGGAGATAGGTATTTAAATCCAGCCACTCTGCCCCTGGGCTCTTTCTCTAGCCATGGACACGTATTACCTTGTGGAGAATTTCAGTGCCCAGGTGTGAGAACCACTGCTCTAGGATCTGGGGGGACTCTGTTAGATTTCTATTGCTGCCTAGCAAGTTACCCCAAATTTAGCAGCTTAAATCCACAGACATTGTCACACAGAGTTTCGGTAGGTCAGAAATTCGGGAGCACCTGCCAAGGACACAAACCTCCAAACTCACCCACCGTCTAGGCGAACACTCCGTACGCATCTCTGTCCACCTCTTTGGTATCTTACCAAGGGATTTGTGAGCGAAGTGGGAAGTAAAGCCCTCGGGGCCCAGCAGGGAGGGTTGCTACCAATGAGGAGGAAGAGAACCAACATGGAACATTCGCTGAGCCTTTACAATGTGTCAGACTTCCGCATGCCCTTAATCCCCACAGCAACCCTGTGAAGCAGCTGCTGTATTCCCATTTGATAGATGAGGAAACTGAGGCACAGGGAAATGAAGTAAGAATGCCCAGGTGGTGAAGCGGAGGACGACGCCTATTTGTCGGGCCTGGTGGACACTTGTCATAAGTGATACTGTGCATCCTCCCCACCACCTCCAGCAGAGGCAGCCCCTGTTTTCGCTGTCTTAACCTTGCCCTTGAGTAGCCCACTCTACCCCTCCCATCGGAACATGGAGGAGGGTAGCGGGAAGCACGTCTGTCACAGCAGCACCTGCTGGCTCGCACTGCACCCCTCCCTGCCCACCAGCCGGCCGTCAGCCAGCCCTCCTCACCCCTGAGGCCCAAGCCCCCCTGAATACCTGGGGGTCCTGCTGCCAGGCCAGGGCCCTACCCCCCTCTTTCTCCTTTCTTGGTCTTGGCCTAGGAAAGGTCATGAATTCTGAAGTTTGTGTCCTAGGTCTGCCCTGTGCTAACTTGGAAAACTTAGCCAAGTCTTACCATCTCATGAAAAATGCCTCCCTGGGCAGGCTTTTGTGAGGATCACAGGTCGTGGTGAATGTAAAATATGAGGTGTTGTGTTTGAGAGGCCACAGGGGGGTAGGGGTGGGGCGAAGTAGCAGGGTTCTGAATGTGCCGTCTCTGCCTGCCCAGGGCCTGAGTGTGATACAGAAGCACAGCCCACTCCCCCGTGAGCCTCCTGACCTTCCCCTTCCCTGACACCTCACCTCTCCTGAAAGATGGCAGCCCCTTGGATCCCCATGGATGGGGGTGGGGAGGATTTGGGGGCCCCAAGAAGAGAGTAGATGGGGAGCTGGGGGCTGGAGTAAGTCAGTGGAGAGCTGGAAGGAGAGGGGATGAGGTAGAGCCCTGAGCGTGACCAGGATCGTGATTCTTCTTTTCAATGTTTATTTATTTATTTTGAGACAGAGCACGTGTGCACCCACACATGTGTGCAAGCAGAGGAGGGGCAGGGAGAGAGAGGGATAGAGAGAGAATCCCAAGCAGGCTGCAAGCTGTCAGTGCAGAGCCCAACGCGGGGCTCAATCCCATGAATCATGAGATCATGACCTGAGCCGAAACCAGGAGTTGGATGCTTAACTGACTGAGCCATCCAGGTGCCCCAAGTTCTTGTCTGTTTAATGGGTCACTTTAGACAGGTTAGCCTGCTGCTCTGAGCCTCAGTATTTCTGTCTGTAAAATGGCCCAGATAATGTGTGTCTTCAGGCCATAGAGAGTAAGGGTAAGGGCTCTGGAAATTGCAAAAGCTGTCCACAGGGGAAGAACTCATTATATTTGGGGTGGCCTGAGGCCTCCTTGCCGGATCACGCCCACAGCAGTCTGCAGGGACCAGACTCTCAGCTCTGCTTCCCAGTGGGGCTTACAGAGGTCTCCCTGGCCAGGCGCAGCTCGCAGGGCCTCTCAGCCTTTCCCGCCAGCCGCAGCCTTCCTCCATCTGCCTCTGCACCCCCGGCCTGCCTCCTGGGACAGCGAGGGGCAAAGGGCCCGTCTCACTGTCACAGAACTTGGCCCCGAGAACCATGCACTTCTCCCAGCCCATGACTTCTCACCTCTCTGCAGCCTTGCCCAGAAGCCCTGTGAAGTCTCTCCAAGCCTCCACTGGGATAAGCGCTCCCATTACCTAGAGGTGAAAACAGAGCCCTTGGAAGGGAAAAAACAGTCCCAGGCCCGGGGATGATCCCCCGTTGCTTGTAAGGACTGGCACACTATGGCCAGGGTCACGCCTTAGTGTGGGCCTGGGCCTGGGCCGGTCAGAACTCAGAAGGTGTTTGTTGAGTAAGTAAGGGAAGGGAGGAAGGGAGGAAGGAAGAAAGGAATGGAGGGAGGGAGGAAGAAGAACAAAAGGAAAGAAGGAAGGAAGGAAGGAAAGAAAAGGAGGGAGGGAAAGGAAGGAAGAAGAAAGAAAGAATGGAAGGAAAAAAGGAAGGAAGGAGTTAGGAAAGAGGAAGGAAGGATGGATGGGAGGAGGGAGGAAGGAGGAAAGGAAAAGAAAGAAAGAGTTGAAGGAAGGAAGGAGGGAAGGAGGGAGGGAGGGAGGAAGGAGGGAAGGAAGGAATAGCAGGGTAGGTGCTATGGTTATTCCCCTTTTACAAATGAGGAAACTGAGGCATGGAAATGCCTTCCTCCTTGACAGGTCAGTCTCCGACTTGAAAGACCGTCTCCCACCTGCTTCTCTGCCTGCCTCATGCAGCATTTTATGGTCTCCATGGGTGTGGTGGGAACAACTGGCCTAATTCCCTGGGTTTTAAGGGCCCTGCCCCCCACCCCCCGCATTGCCCATCCTCCTCTCTCTATCCTGGCAGGAGGCACCCCCCCTCCAGGGTTAGTGCACGTGTGCTGGGGGCCACCACTCAGCCCTACTGGGAGCGTGGGTCACCAGCACCGTGACACCTCCAAGGCCCTCTAACCCCTCGACATGGCCAGGCCTCCATTCTAGAGCTGGACCCCGGGCTCCAATCCCAGCTCTGTCCCCCCAACAAGCTTCAGGTTTACATGTTTGAAATGCAGATCCATTGCGTGCGTGTGTGTGTGCGCGCGTGCATGCCTCCCTCTCTTTCTTTCTCTCCCTCTCTTTCTGGATTGTGCTGGGCTTGTAAAGAGCCATGCATCGCTGTGTCTGGCAGACAGTAGGAGCTCAATATATATGACCCCTTTCTGTCCCATGCCATCAGTGTGGAGTAAGCCAGCACCTCCATTGTGAGGTCAATGCCATGGACCTAAGAACTCTCTCGGGCCAGTCAGGGAGGGATGGGGTGGCAGTGACCGCCCCTCCCTCCAGCCACAGCCCTGAGGGGGCTCTCCCCCACCCCCCCAGAATGTCACTCATCTGCCCTGCTGAGACCCGCGGCATCCATGGTCTGGTTCCCCAGTGGTCTTGTGCTCTCCGTGTCACAAACCAGCTCCAAACTTGGCGGCCTCAAACACTTCACTCTCTCTCACGGTTCTGTGGGTCAGGGATGTAGGCAGGGCTCTGCTGGGGTACTCTGTTCCATGTGGCATCACCTGGGGTCCCCTGGCAATAGTTAGCAGGTGGCCAGTTGGGTCTGAGGGTCCAAGACACCCGTGACACTGGTGACACCAGTGACAAAGGCCAGCCCGACCCTCTCTGTGAGTCTGAGTCTTCCCACGCGGTGTCTCCAGCGGGATTGCTGGAATTTTCCATGGTGACTGAGAGCTCCATGAGACCAAGCAGGGTACTGCCAGGCCTCTTAAAAGCTAGGTTTGGGGCGCACCTGGCTGGATTGGTCGGTGGAGCATGTGACCCTCGATCTCGGAGTCATGAGTTCAAGCCCCATGTTGCGCTTAGAGATTACTTAAAAAAAAAGAAAGAAAGAAAGAAAAAGGGGGCCTGGTGGCTCAGTCGGTGGAGATTCTGACTCTTTTGACCACCTTTACCTGCCCTGCCACCTGAAGTCTCCCCCACTGAGGTAATGTTCTCCATTCCCCTGAAATTTATTTTATTTTATTTTTAAACATTTATTTATTTTTGAGAGACAGAACACAAGCAGGGGAGGGGCAGAGAGAGGGAGACACAGAATCCGAAGCAGGCTCCAGGCTCTGAGTTGTCAGCACAGAGCCCAATGCAGGGCTCGAACCCACAAACCAGGAGATCATGACCTGAGCCGAAGTCGGACGCCTAACCGATTGAGCCTCCCAGGCGCCCTGTGAATGGAAAATGTTCTGCAGGACTGGCTGAGAACTTTGGAAGCCTCCCAGGATAAACTGGTGTTAAAAAAAAAAAAAAGAAAGAAAGAAAAGAGGTGGGAAAGGGGTCAAGGAGAAGGCCTTGGAAACTTTGGGGGAGTTTCCCAGGAAAGGATGAGCAGTCAAGACAGATGTCAAATTTTGCATGCATTCATTCATTCATTCATTCATTCATTCAACAACTGCCTCTCTCGCACCTAGCAGTGCTCAGCACTGCAGACAAGATGGTAAGATGAGTCCCTACTTACTAACTAGTGGAGAAAACAGACAAACCAAGAAAAAGTTAACAGATGCGCAAAGTAATTGCGAATCGCGGTGAGTTCCATGAAGCACTCACTGAGAGGCTGAGAAAGAGAATTAAACAGGGATCGGCTTTATCTATTAACCCCACGCCCGACCTACACCAAACCTGCAGTAAAGTCTGCTGCTTGTGTGATGGGGACTTGTGGCTATCAGAGAAAGAGGATCATTCCAGAGCCAGGAGAACAGGATGGAGATGCTCTCATGACTAGAACTAATTCAGAACGAGCAGGACCTCAGATGGCCGTCTGACGGCAAGAACCCAAATTCCAGCCCCCACGGTATGTCCCAGGGTTTTGCAGACAAAAGGGGAGCCCCCGGACCTCCACAGGGGATGAATGGAGTTGTCAAATGATCTATTGCAACCTGGGCTCATAGTCCCTTGAGGGGTCACGATCTGATGGGGGAGGGGCCCTGGACATCACCAGAGCACAGTGGAGTCCAACGTGGCCTGTAACAGAGGCCAACGGGACAGACCTGGGAGTACAACCTTGAAATGCATATTAAAAAACAAAATTCAGGGACATCTGGGTGGCTCAGTTGGTTGAGTGTCTGACTCTTGATTTCGACTCAGGTCATAATCTCACAGTTCTCGGGAGATCGAGCCCCACATTGGGCTCTGTGCAGACAGCGTTGGAGCCTGCTTGGGTTCTCTCCCTCTCTTTCTGGCCCTCCCCCTACCCTCTCTTTCTCAAGATAAATAAATAAAAAAACCCCACAAACTGGGGTGCCTGGGTGCCTCAGTCAGTTTAGCATCCAGCTTCAGCTCAGGTCATGAGCTTGCATTTTGTGGGTTCAAGCCCTACGTCAGGCTCTGTGCTGACAGCTCAGAGCCTGGAGCCTGTCTTCAGATTCTGTGTCTCCCTCTCTCTCTGCCCACTCCCTCCATTCACGCTCTCTCTCTTTCTCAGAAATAAATAAAACTAAAAAAAAAAAACCCCACAAACAAACAAGACACAAAATTCAGGGGTGCCTGGCTGGCTCAGTTGGAAGAGCATGTGACTCTAGATCTTGGGGTCATGGGTTCCAGCTCCACACTGGGTATAGAGATTACTTAAATAAGTAAGTAAATAAATAAACTTTAAATAATCAACCAAGTAAGTGTGAAGATCTAATTGACTTTATTAAATGATTTCATGAATCGCACAGCATCTTTTCTAGCAAGGAGAGAGCAGCTCCAAGGTGTACAAAATGGAAGATCTTTGTAGGAAGGAGGGAGGGACAAGAAAGTTACGGATCAAGAGAAAAGAAAGGATTGTTCGAGGCCCAGTCATCTTCCTTTAGGCAGAAGGACAAGCGGTCTATTCAGGCAGACTACCTCATCTTCCTCTGGGGAATGGAAAGGGCCCCTGTGACCTCACTGGTGCTTATCAGAAAATTCCCAATTGAGCAGTTAAGATTCATATTTCTGGAGGAGGTTGAAACTGAAACTGCAATTAGACTAGGTATGAAGTCCTGGTTTGGTGACTTGAACAGGCTGAAATGACATCATTTTGGGACTGTGGTGTTCTCTCTTCTTTTTTTTCTAAATGTTTACTTATTTTTGAGACAGAGAGAGACAGAGCACAAGTTTGGGAGGGGCAGAGAGAGAAGACACAGAATCAGAAGCAGGCTCCAGGCTCTGAGCTGTCAGCACACAGCCTGACGCAGGGCTCGAACTCACAAACTGTGAGATCATGATGAACTGAGCCCAAGTTGGATACTTAACCAACTGAGCCACCCAGGCGCTCCTGTGGTTTCCTTTTTGACACACATAGTAAGGAGAGCTGATAGTTCTTCTGGGTGTGTTCAGAGAGGACTTTGTGGTGGAGGGGACATTGAGCTGAGTGTCAGAGGTGGAGAGGGAATTCTCTAGGCCTCAGGGAAAGTGAATTAATTGGTATAAGGCCATGCTGCTTTTACAGAGAGAGACCCAACAATGCAGGGGCTTAAAGAACAGGGAAATGTTGGGGCACCTGGGTGGTGGTTCAGTCAGTTAAGCGTCCGACTTCAGCTCAGGTCATGATCTCATGGTTTGTGAGTTCGAGCCCCACGTTGGGCTCTGTGCTGACAGCTCAGAGCCTGGAGCCTGCTCCGGATTACGTGTCTCCCTCTCTCTCTCTGCCCCTCCTCTGCTCACACTCTCTCTGTCTCTCAAAAATAATTAGGAAAAAAAAAAAAAAGAATAGGGAAATGTCTTTCTCACAGAGCAGCTCCCAAATGAATAGCACCTGTGGATGGGCACCTGTGCTCCCGCAGTCATTCAGGGACCTGGGCCAGTCCTGGTAAAAGTGTCACCATAAAAGTTGGCTGCCTGCACGGTGTAGAGAGACAAGGTCACTCGACACTGGGTGACTGCCTCCCCACTCCACATGCCTGTGCCTGTCTCATGCTTCCACAGCACGGAGCTAAGTCATCTCCTCATCGAAAAGACGGGATGATCCCATATCCAGGCCCTTCCTAGATTGGTTTCACCAGCTTTCCAACTTCAGGACCCAAGTAGCAGAAGGCCTAATACCCACCGGGGAAAGCACAGTTACGGGTCCCAGAACCAAACAACCCAGGGAGAGGCCAGACCAAATGGCTCGTGGGATGTTACCAGGGACTGGCTTCTATCTTCAGCCTGCAGTGACAGGCTTCTGGATGGGCTCAGCTCTCAGGCCCTCCTGTGAATGGATGCTACATCCTCCATCCTCACTGGGCGGTCCTAACTTCCTTTCTTTTAAACTTTTTTTTTTTTTTTTAAGTAATCTCTACACTGGACATGAGGCTCCACCTCACAACCCCAAGATCAAGGGTCACAAGCAAGCAAATGGACTGAGCCAGTGAGGCTCTGGGAGGCTGGCCTAACTTCTGAAACCCATTCTGATTGGATTGGTGTATTCATGTGACCATGTATGTAACCAATCATCACAGCCAAGAGAATGTGATCTAAGGATTGGCCGAGCCAGGTCATGTGCTCACTTCATCCTGATGCTGAAGGTTCTGACCCCCCCCCGCCCCCCCCCCACACTGTCTAAGTGGGAGGGGAACAGTGGCTCTGAATAAACGTCAGGATGCGAATGGATGCTAGGGAGGCATCCAACCAATGACATTATGGTGCAAACCCCTCTACCTACCTCCAGCCTTGAAGTTTCTTCCCCTTTTCCCAAATCAGTTACGTCTGTTCCTGCTTCCTGCCCTTGGCGGGGACCCTCTCTTAGCCAGAAGGGCTCTTTCTGTTCCTCCTTTTCTGAGACACAGATTGAATGGCACCCTTTCCAGGTTGGTTCACAAACATTTGCTGAGCCCTCTCGCTCTATAGAGGACCTGTAGACACAGAGAGGAAACAGGTACACTCTTTAGCCCCTAGGAACCTACACTTCGAGGAACAAAACCAGAACTATCATCTGAGGGTCCGCTGTGTGGCAAGCATAGTTATGCCCTTTCACACATCACCTTGTTTAATTTTACACACAAAACACTGTAGCACTGTCCTTATTAGCCACTGTCCCCACCCTCTTTTCTCAGACTGAGCTTTGGGAAAATCCACCAGACTGTGACTACCTCTTCAGCCTCATCTCATCCCAGTCCTCATTCTCATCTGCACACACCATGCAGTCCTTCTTTCAAGTCTTTGAATAAACCATGTTCTTTTCCACCCCAGGACCTTTGCACGTGTAGGTACCTTCATGCAAAATGTTCTTTCTCCTATTTTGCCTCACTGAACTATTCAGCCTTCAGGGTGCCTGGCTGGCTCAGTCAGAAGAGTATGCAACTTTTTAAAAATTTTTTTCTAATGTTTTTTATTTATTTTTGAGAGAGTGAGAGAGAGAGAGAGAGAGACAGCAGGGGAGGGGCAGAGAGAAAGGGAGACACAGAATCCGAAGCAGGCTCCAGGCTCTGAGCTAGATGTCAGCACAGAGCCCGACGTGGGGCTTGAACCCACGAACCGTGAGATCATGACCTGAGCTGAAGCCAGATGCTCAACTGACTGAGCCACCCAGGCACCCCAAGAGCATGCAACTCTTGGGCACACATCTGGTGTTAGATATTTCTCAAGAAAACATAATGAACTTAAAAAGTTAGTTAAAAAAAAGAATTTAAATAAATAACTAATAAATACACTATCCATCCTTCACATCTCACGTCAAACATTTATTCCTCCGAGGCAGTCTTCCATTACCTTCCAGACCAGGCAAGGGCCGCTGCTTAGAAGCTTTGAGGGCATCCTACATGTTCTTCATAGCACTACTCACAAGTATAATTACATAGTCATTTGTGTTTTGTGTCTGTTAACAGTCTCCCCACCAGACAGACAGTAAGTTCTCAATAGGGCTAGACTGGGATCTGCTCTGCCCACCAAATGGTGTTTCCTAGCACCTGGAAAGCTCAGCAAATACCTGTAATGGAGACGTTGGATATCCGTGTGCCTACCCCCCAATCCATGATGGGGAGGAGCTCTGTCAATACTTGTTAATGTTGCCATAACTCAGGATGTGACAAAGCAATGCTTACTTTGAAGCCAAACGGTACAAACATTAAGTTCAATGGTTGTTGTAAAAGAAAAATAGTTCATGCTATAATCTTAGCAGATAGTGAGGAGTTCAGACAGGCTTGGCTTTGGGATTCAGCTTTTGCAAGGATTGAGGACCACTTCCGGGAGTTTAGGGGAAACAGTCGATCAGTCAATGATGAAGCCACTGGGAAGTATGCTTTCTCTTTTGGGACTGAGAGCCACAGTCAATGAAAGCCTAGAGGTATTTGTAGCCATCTTGCCTCGATGCATGGAAAGAAGAATTGAGGGATGCTGAGAGAGAGGGGGCCCTGGAAACTTCTCTTGAGCCCTTAGGATCCAGCCATACCCAAAACTCCTGTAGTTCTAGAGTGTGTCACTAATTCTCTTCCCCCCTCACCCCTTCTTTGCTTTAGTTCGTGGTAGGTTACTGTCACTTTGCAACTGCTAGAAATCTGGTTAATACAATGTCGACATGAGTCTGGTCAAGATCCTACGTGGGCAGGAAACCAAAGTCCAATCAGAAAGGGTTTAGGATAGAACCTGGCACATGACAGGCACTCATTGTTCAGGAAACACCGTATTTGTAGCTCCCTATACTTTCCCACCAAAAATGCAATTACATACCACAATTTTAACTGAGCAATTATTGTCGTCATTATTTGTTCACTGTCTTCCAACTATACTGTAAGCTCCACTTCTGTAGGGACTGTAACTTTTTCGCTGTATTCCTTACACCCAACACATGACCTAGCGCAGAGGTGATCAATAAATATTTTCAAATGAATGAATGAATGCTAGTTAAGATCATGAGCATTAGGGTGAGAAAGTCTCCAAAAATGTCCAGTGAGACGCAAGGTTTAAGTCCTGCTGCTTGCCACTTACTTGTCTTCATGTGGGCAGGCCACATAAGCGCATCTGAGCTTCTGTTTTCTCAGCTGTAAAATGGGAGTGATAATATTACCTATATTATGGATTGTTTCGTGCAATAAGTGGAAATGTGTGAGTGAAGTGTTAGTACAGCTATTAAGACAGTTCTTCCTAGCAAGTACAAAATAGACGTCTGTTAAGTAGATGACAGCAAGCCCTCCTCCTCACTTCCGTTCTCTCAACCCACTCTCCCAACACCCGGCAAAACAAGACCTGTCATCGTCAATTCACACAAGAGGAAACAGGACCACGCAGGAGAAGGACTCGGTCCAGGACCCGGCCCCTAGGGAGGAGCCTCGGGCCTGAGCACACTCGGGACGGGCGGGGCTGCGGAGCGGAACACGCCCAGGAGCGGGGACCCCACCCGGCGCCCGCTGGCGCTTTTCCCGCTGCTCAGCTCCCTCCAGCGGCCGCGTTCCTGGGGTAGGGTCCTTCCAGGACCCCGCGACTCTCCACCCCTGCGAGCTCGGGCCCCGCCCCACTCCTCCCGGGCCCCGCCTCTCTGCCCCCCCCCACTCTCCCGCGCAGGCCCCTCCCCTCGCCCATCCTCTCAGGGACAGGCCCCGCCCCTCCACCCCTACTCTCAGGCCCAGGCCCCGCCTCCCCGCCCCCCCTCTCAGGCACAGGCCCCGCCTTATTCTACATGGACCCCGCCCCTCCGCCCCCACTCTCAGGCTCAGGCCCCCCTCTCCGCCCCCACGCTCCGGAGTAGGCCCAGCCCACTGTGCCTGGTCCTCGCCGTTTCGCGCTCCTCTCCCCCGGCTCTGGCCCCGCCCCCTGTCCCCCGCCTCGGTCCCCCAACCCCCCACCAGCCCCACGCGGACTCTCTTTGTTCCAGAGTCGCCCGCCTGGGTCTAGGGAGCCGCTGACTCAGCGGAGTGGAACCGGCCCTCGGCGCCCCCGCCCCCACCCCGCTCTTTCTGGAGACTGGGAAGCCGGCGCCTGGGGAGGTGGGAGGTGCGAGCGCTCCAGCCCAGCCCTTTTTTTGTTCCCTAGAACATTCCTTTGCTCGGGTCTTCCCGACCTGGGGCGTCTGCGGTTACTATTTCAGGTTATATTTCGGGAAACTGACACCGAGGAAGCTGCCCTGACACCTGGCTCCTGCCGCGTCTTGGTTGTTGGTCTTCAGGAAGCCCTTGGCCAACCCTCTTCCTGAAATCTCTGTTTCCTCACTTGTAAGGTGGGAGCCAAAATGCTGATATGAGATCAAATGGGAAAACACTATTATAAAACTGCAGGTACAAACTGAACGTTAGATAACTTTTTAGAAGGTCTCCACAGATCCAAAGTTAACACTTTTGTGTTGAGGTCGCCCCTCCCTCATCCTGCGTCACGGGGACAATTTGTCATCCCCCTAGGGGCTTTGAAACCTGACTTTCTTGGTGCAGACCTTCCCTGATCTCTCTACTCTACGCCCACACCCCCCACACCCGCCAGGAGTTACCGTGTAGTACTTTTCCCTAGGATACAGTAACTTCCTCTATTCAAATACTTTTTTTTTTTTTGAGTGACCATTTACATTCAGTGAAATGCACAGACAGAACTTACACATGCCGTTCCGCGTGTTTCCAGAAATGAAAACACCCCTGTAACCCACATCTCTATCAAAACGTTTCGGGGCGCCCGGGTGGCTCAGTCGGTTAAGCCTCCGGCTTCGGCTCAGGTCAGATCTCATGTTCGTGGGTTCGAGCCCTGCGTCGGGCTCTGTGCTGACCGCTAGCTCAGAGCCTGGAGCCTGGAGCCTGTTTCTGGTTCTGTGTCTCCTTCTCTCTCTGCCCCTCCCCCTCCCATGCTTTGTCTCTCTCTGTATCAAAAATAAATAAAACATTAAAAAAATGTTAAAAAAAAAACGGAACATATCCAGCCCCACAGAAAGTTCTCTGGAGTCCCTACCCAATGAGTTCCACACCCCACCCCAGGCCACCACTGTACCCCCTTCTCTTAATATAGGTGAGTTTATCCAGAACAATATAAATTAAAACATACAATATGTTTTTTTGAGTCTGGTTTCTTTCATTCAGCATAATCTTCATGAAATTCACCCATATCAATTTTTCTTCTTTTTTTGAGAGTCATTCATATTGTTGTGTATATTAGTAATTATTAAAAATGGAAATTGGTGAGTAGTATTTCATTATATAACTATACCATAACTTGTTTATTCATTTTTCTGCTGATGGACATTTGCATTGTTTTCAGCTTAGGGTTATTATCAACTATCAATATTATTACTTTTTAATTTTTGTAATGTTTATTTATTATTTTGAGAAGAGAGAGACAGAGAACGAGCAGGAGAGGAGCTGCGAGAGAGGGAGACACAGAATTCGAAGCAGGATCCAGGCTCCAAGCTGTCAACACAGAGCCCAATGCAGGACTGGAACCCACAAACCATGAGACCATGGCCTGAGCTGAAGTGGGACGCTCAACCAACCAGGTACCCCAATATTATTATTATTTTTTTTAAGTTTACTTGTTAATTTTGAGAGAGACAGAGACAGTGTGAGCAGGGGAGAGGCAGAAAGAGAGAAAGAGAGAATCCCAAGCAGGCTCTGCGCTGCCAGCACAGAGCCCGACCCTAGGCTCAAATTCACGAAACTGTGAGATCATGACCTGAGCTGAAACCAAGAGTTGGACGCTCAACCAAGTCACCCAGGTGCCCCTAACTATCAATATTCTTACACAAATCTTTTCGTGGACCTGAGTTTTTATTTATCTTGGATAAAAGAGTGGACTTGCTGGATCGTAGGGTAGTTGGGGATTTAATCCTGGCAGTTTCTCTGCAGAGGTTGTAGCCTTTTACATTCTCACCATAAGTGCACGAGAGGTTCGGGGCGTAGCCAGACTTTTTACTTTAGCCAGTTACTGGGTGGAGTGTATCTCTATGGCATTACTTTTAAAAATAGTGAATCAGTGTTTAAAATTATTAGTAAAAGCATACAATTCCAAAGGTACAAAAGACTATTCAGTAAAGAAGAGGCCCGCATCACTCGATTTTTCTCCCTAGATGATATCAGCCTTGTGAGTGGCTCTTGCCTCCATTCAAATTGTTCTTTTTGACTATCTTTTTTTCTACTAGAACATACAAGCCCCAGGAGGAGAGGGGTCTCCTACGGTATTCACAGTTGTGAGCTGAGCTCCCCTCCAATGCTAATAAAAGGCCAATAAATATTGTTGAGTGAATGCCAGGCACTGTTCTAGAAAAGACATATCATCTATTATATTATTCTGTTTAAAAATTTTTAATGTTTATTTATTTTGGGAGAGAGAGAGAGCGTGAGCAGGGGAGGTGGGGGGGGATGGGGGGGTTGGACAGAGGACCTGAAGCAGGCTCTGCCCTGACAGCATAGAGCCCCATGTGGAGCTCAAACCCATGAACCATGAGATCATGACCTGAGCCAAAGTTGGATGCTCAACTGACTGATCCACCCAGATGGCCCCCATTTATAAATTTTTTTTATTTTAGAGAGAGAGAGAGCAAGAGCAGGGGAGAGGGTTAGAGGGAGAGAGAGTCTTAAGCAGGCTCCATGTTCAATGAGGAACCTGACATAAGGCTCAATCCCACAACCCTGGGATCAAGACCTGAGCCAAAGGCAAGAGTCAGACGCTTAACTGACTGAGTCACCCAGGCGCCCTTATATTATCATTTTAATTCAAGAGAGTAGCAGAGTCCCTTTGGATGAAGCCTGGAATTAAGTGATATCAATAAAATTTTGTTAAATGAATACATGTTGATGAAGAAGACACCTCGGGGTTCTTGCAGGCAGTGCAAACTGGATTTTTTTCTTTCCTTCTCTTTCTTTTTTCCCCCAACATCTCCTAGATGTCAGGCACTGAGCAAACTGAAAAATACACATGTGTTATTTTTGCTGCCAGCATTATTTCACCCTTCTGGTAACAGGACCTCAATTTTTCTCAGGGGATCGGTCTTCCTCCTCTCAGCTCACACTTCCGTGAGCTCCAGGTGGACATGTGACTTAAGCCTAACCAATCAGAGAAGCTCAGCCCCTTGGCCACTGCGATTGGTTCAGGGATGTGCGCTTTGACCAATGAAGGCCAGCCCTGGACTTGTGTTCCAACTGGTGGGCCAGCAGGCTCTCTCCTTTCTACTGGACTTGGAACTCTGGGGATAGAGACCTGGGAGAGATGAGATCAAGGAGGTTGAGTTAGAATGAACTTAGGCAGCAAGGCGTAGGGGTGAGGTCCTGGCAGAGGGACCCCCCCAGCCTGAGGTAAATGAGTGCAATGGAGTGAAAGATCAAGGACCGTCAGGGGGTCAGATCATTCTGTGGAGTTGAGGCTGGGAGTGAGAGGGAGGGGTGTAGGAAGAAGGGTGACTAGTTAGAAGGCTGTTTCAATCATCCAGCTAGAAACCATGGTGTTTTGGACTAGGGTCATAGCTGTGGGGGAAAAGTAGAATGATTTAGGGGCACCCTGGTGGCTCAGTCGGTTGAGCATCTGACTTCAGCTCATGTCACGATCTCACCGTTCGGGAGTTCATGCTCCACAATGGGCTCAGTGCTGTCAGCACAGAGCCCGCTTCAGATCCTCTGCCCCTCTCTTTCTGCCCCTCCCCTGCTTGTGCTCTCTCAAAAGAAATAAATAAAACATTTAAAAAAGGTAGAATGATTTAGCATGGCTTGTTTGGGATGGAACCAGAGCAAAAGAAAGCAGAGCTTACAAAATTGTTTCTAGTGACAATAGTTGAGCCACTAGATCCAGCTATGCCTGAAGCTGTTCCTCCTGGACTTTTCAGTTATGTGAGCCAATACATTCTTTTTTATGATTAAAGATCATTTAATTTGGGACTCTGTTGCTTGGAAATAAGTCATGGCTCTGTGTTTGGTTTTATTTTATTAATCCTCAGAACAAATCTTTAGGATTGCCACTATTAGCCCAATTTTGCAGTTGGGAAAATGGAGGCTTAGACAGGAAAAGCGAATTGCCCAGGGCCACACAGAGATATTATGATAGAGATAGGATTCGGACCAAGTCACTACCCCCAAAGCCTGTGCAAGTAATCCTACAGGCCACTGATTGTAAACTCCACCCCTGTCCCCCACTCCAGACTTCTATCACCTTTCTGACTGGCACTCAGTTCCTTTTGCTGTGCCCTAAAGGAGAACCAACGGTCTTTTTATTTTCATGGTTTGGTGTGAGACCTTGAGCTCCAAAAGAACCCTTAAGGGGTCAGAATCCCACTCACCTCTTTGCACAATACTTATGTAAAATGAGCGGGATCTTAAAGTTCTCAAGTGAGTTCTTAGTATTGGCCCTGAGTCACACCCAGAGCATCCTCACATATGTGAGAGGTTCAGGGAGCACGTGTGTCAGTGTGGGCGGCCGTAAAGTATGGTAGGACTGATTCTCTTAAAAGAGACAGAAGCCTAGCTCAAATAAGCTGAAGAAAATTTTAGAGAACTCACAGTCGATCACTACTGATTCAGGCAGGGAGGGTCCAGGAACCCAGAGGACATCTGCCATTCCTCTTGTTGCACAGGGTCTCTAGGTGGGGAGTATGTTGGCCTCCAACTGTCTAAGACTTGGCTTACAATTTTAGGAAAAAAGGTAATTTTCTCCAAAAGCTGTGGGAGGAAAATATCTCAGAAGGACTCTATTTGACTCAGGGAAAATCCTCCTTCTTTCTCTGATCCAATCACTGAGATTAAGCAAATGGGATAGATACCCTGTAGGGCAAGACATGGTCACGCCCACCCCATCACCAAGAATAGGTAGGCTAGAATGGGTATTGATCAAACCATGTAGAATAGTTTCTTATTTTTATCTTTTTATGATAGCTTATTGTCAAATTGGTTTCCACATAACACCCAGTGCTCCTCCCCACAAGTGCCCCCCTCCATGACATGACTAGTTTCTTGCTTTTTAAAAAAAGGAGAATTTCCCCCCTGAAAGGATAAGGAAGGGGTTGTAGGCAGGCCAGTACAACCCATCTGCTTCAGAAAACTCTGGCCATTCTATCATTACTTCATGTTGTTGAACTGGGGAATTTGTGCGTATAGCTGAAAAGGGGCCAGATTTTGGAGGCAAACAGGCCTGAGTTCAAGCCCAAGGTCTGACACCGAGCTCTTTGAACCTCCGCTGTTGGCTCAGAGCACTGTAAGGTAGCAGTGATTCCTTCTTGACATTTTGGGTAGTGATCTTGAAAGGATTAAGAGAAGCAATCAGAGCTTTGACATTGCATGAGTGCTCAGACTGCTTGTAAGTATCCTGCTGGGTCAAGGGCCTTCTCTGGTTGAGGACAATCTCCCGCCTTCACCATGTTCTTTCATACTCGGAAGGCCAGGGTCTTGCGTGTTAGTCAAGACGCAGTCTCTCCCGGGCGTCTGCTGGGGTTGGTACACCTCTCCGCCGTCTGTCTGCCAGACCTCATCATAACAGCATGTATGTTCAGGCAAAGTGTAGTAAATGCATTTCACACACTGATCCAAAGTCAGCAACATACCTGTGAAGACCAGGCAACAAGGGGCAGTTGGTGGCTCCGGTGTGAATCGGTTACGTTGCGTTCTGTAGCACAGAACAGGGATCCCAACTCAAAGTGGCTGAAGCAAAAGGGATGTTTCTTATCTCATGTCAAAGAAGGTCTAGGGGTAGGGAGAGCTTCTGGGCTGGCTGCTATGACTCCACAGTGCCATCCAGGCTGTGGGTTCTGGCCATCTCTCTGCTCTGTCAATCTCCGTGTTGGTTCTGTCCTCAGGTTGGTTGAAAGATAGAGCTGCAGTTCTAAGTGCTCACATCCAAGCACCACAATGTTGAGGGAAAGAGGAGGGTCCATGCCATTCTGTGACTCTCTCTTAGGAGAAGATATTTCCCAGAAGCTTGCCAGCAGGGCCCTCCCAGGTCCCATTGGACAGAATCTGGTGCCCTGACCAATCTTGAGCCATCACTGTCTAAGGGATGGAAGTACCATGATTAGCTCGCATACATCATCTGGGTGTGGAATGGATGTAGGAGGTGGGGACTAAGCGCACCCCCATGGACCAATTTACATAATAGATGTCAAGGGCCTGGTGGGTGCTCAGCTACAAATAGCTCCCTTCTCTTTCTGTCTTGAATGATACTGTGACCAGATGGCGTGTCCAAAGAAGGCCAACGTCAGAGAGCAAGAGCCATCCATCTGGGGATGACAAGGTCTTTAGTAGGGACCTGGTGAAGGCTCCTTGTTTATAAGGAACTGAGCTCCATTCAACCTAGAGCAAATAAAAGGGGGGATGTGAAATGATCTGGAAGACCTGGGAGGCACCTTCCACTGTCTCCCCAGCCCCAGTGGCTCTGTCTGTCTGCTTACCATACTACAGTGGGCTTCTTTTTAAAAACAAACCTGTTGGAGTGCCTGGGTGGCTCAGTCGGTTGAATGTCCCCACTCTTGATTTTGGTTTAGGTTATGATCCCAGGGTCATGGGATCGAACCCCACATCAGTCTCTGCACTGAGCGTGAAGCCTGCTTGGGATTCATTCTCTCTCTCTTTGTCTCTGTCTCTCTCTGACTTCCTCTGGCCCCCTCCCCCACTCAGGCTCTCCCTCTCTCTAAAATAAAAGAATAACAATATATATAAAAAAAAAACACACATTACTTCCAGTGAATCATCTTCTACATGGAATTCTTTTCCTTTTCATAAGCTATAATCTGCTTTTTGCTGCAATGCCCAGGAAGACAGAACCAGTCAAAGAGAGGTAAAAGACTTCCAGAGGAGATGCCCTTGTCAGGGCATGAAAATTGTCAGGATTTTCATAATTTTTGGTGGGTGTGTAACTCAGGACCAGACCTATAGAAGACTATTTGCTAATATCTGTTTAAGAATTTTAACTGCGTAGGGGCAGCTTGCTGGCTCAGCATGGGACTCTTGACCTTGGGGTTGTAGGTTTAAGCCCATGATGGGTGTAGAGATTACTTAAAGTCTTAAGGGACACCTAGGTGGCTCAGTCAGTTAAGCATCTGACTTTGGATCAGGTCATGATCTTGTGGTTGGTGAGTTCGAGCCCCGTGTGTGGCTCTGTGCAATAGCTCAGAGCCTGGAGCCTGCTTTGGAATAAATACCACCTTTGAGAGAGAGAAAGAGAGAGAGAGAGAGACAGAGAGAGAGAGAGAATATGTGGGAGAGGGGTAGAGAGAGAGGGAGACACAGAATCGGAAGCAGGCTCCAGGCTCTGACCTGTCAGCACAGAGCCCGACGTGGGGCTTGAACCAATGAACTGTGAGATCATGACCTGAGCTGAAGTTGGCTGCTTAACCGACTGAGCCACTCAGACACCCCTACATTTTTATTTTATTTTAAATCTTTATTTTGAAAGAGAAAGCACTGGTAGGGGAGGGGCAGAGAGAGATGGAGACAGAGAATCCTGGTTTTAATTTTTTATTTTAATCAGTTAGTTAACATACATTGTTATATTAGTTTGTTTTTTTGAAAAAAATAGTTTATTGTCAAATTGGTTTCCATACAACACCCAGTGCTCTTCCTCCCAAGTGCCCTCCTCCATCACCACTACCTCTCCCCGCCCCCATATTAGTTTGTTTTTTAAACTGGGTAGGAAATATAGGGGCGCCTAGGTGGCTCAGACAGTTAAGCATCTGACTCTTGGTTTCAGCTCAGGTCATGATCTCCTGGTTTGTGTTCAAGCCTTGTGTCGGGCTCCCCACTGACAATGCAGAGCCTGCTTGAGATTTTCTCCTTTCCTCTTTCTCTGCCCCATCCCCACTCTCTCTCCCAAAATACACAAACTTAAAAAAAGAGAGTAGAAAATATAAAAATAAAAATATAAATATATTTATATAAATAAATAAACATATTTATATGCTTGTTTTTGCACAGAATATCTCTAGTAACATAGTTCTTCTGAGGCAAAGTAAAAATGGCTGGGGACAGGCTACATACTTTTGTACCAACTGGTGCGTGCGCAGGGGAGGGGCAGAGAGAGAGGGGGATATGGAATCTGAAGTGAGTTCTGCACTGTCAGCACAGAGCCCAATTCGGGGATCAAACTCACAAACCATGAAATCATGACCTGAGGCAAAGTCGGAGGCTTAACCTACAGAGCCACCCAGACGCCCCAACCATTAAATTTTTTTAAATTAATATCCTACTGGACACTGTTATGCTTAGCCCAGATTCCCTTGGATCCCTTCTATCGTTTCTACGTGCACTTCCGCTGGTTTGCATGCTGGTGATTCAGTTTCCAGCGTGCCCCTCTCCCGTCCTGGGGGTAGGGGAGCAGTCTGCAGGAGACTGGATTCTGCTTCCGAAGCCACTTTGTCCTGGGGAGAACTGGAAGAGCTGGGGAGTTCCTGCCCTGGCTTCCTCCCCTACCCCGGCCCCGTCCTCTAGCCAGTGATGGATCAGAGTGGAGTGGAAAGGAAAGCCCGGCTCCAGTGCTTCAGGGCTGGACAAGGGCATAGACCTTACTTCCCCTCCAGAAGCCCCAATGCCCGAGGGGATCAAACAGATGCTACCCCCCCTTCAGGATTTTGTCTGAAATCGCATCCCTGTTTGCCCTCTTCCCTGTTCCTGTCTTATTTCCCACACTCCCTTACCAGTTTCTTTTGCTTGGGGGGATCCTTTCTTACTTTAAAAAAATTTTTTTTGTAGTTTATTTTTTTTTGAGACAGAGAGAGAGAGAACATAAGTGGGGGAAGGGCAGAGGGAGAGGGATGCACAGAATCCCGAAACAGGCTTCAGGCTCTGAGCTGTCAGCACAGAACCCGACGCGGGACTTGAACTGCGAAATCATGACCTGAACCACCCAGGCGCCTCCTTTCTTACTAAATCACCTGCACACGAAGCTTCACCTTGGGGTCTGCTTCTGGGGAAAAAAACCCCAAAAAACCAACCTATTTGTTTATTTGCTCTTATGAAAACATCTATTTATTTGACTAAATTAGTCATACAGACATTTACTCTCGCTGTAAAATTCAAGTAAAACTGAGCCCAAAGCAATGTTTAATGTCACAGATCCCAAGTCCGTGGCACCCTGAGGAGGCAAATTCCGCTATTGATGATATGTGTGGCCTTTCAGACCTTCGACTCTGTGTTTTCACTCAGACTTGTGTTTTGTCTGTGGGGAAAGCTCTGTGTGTTTCACTTGGCCAGCTGCCTTTCTTCTTTAAGAATCTGGCTTGGATGTTTTTCCATGTCGGCACATCTAGTCCAGCCCCAGGGTGACCTTCCTAAACTGTCTGTGACTTGGTGCAGCTCCCCAATTTAGGAGCCCTTGAAGTAATGCTCCCCACTTCTCCAGGAATAAGACCCAAACCTCTTGTCACCTGACTTGGCCTCACCCACCCTTTCTGCCTCCTCTCCAGCCTCCAGCCTTGCTGGACTCCCCTTGTTTTCTTGAGTGTGCCCCAGGGCCTTTGCATGACCCATTCCTTCTTTCTAGAATATTCTTCCCTTTGCCTAGCTAACCCCCACTTACCATTGAGGTCCCAGCAGAAAAGCCTGCCCTGAGCTCCCAGGCTGGGTGACATTGCATGCCCTTAGTCTTTATAATACCCTCTATTTACCTTCGGAGTCCTTGTAAATAATTAGTCGTCTCGTCATTAATTCGCATTGGTATCAGGTCATGAGGGACTGGCCCAGCTCCGAGCCAGGAAGAGAGGCTCAGCAGTGGTTGAGGGAGTGGAAGGAAGACATGGAAAGTTGCCAGACGGCTTCTCTCTGTTTCCGTCTCTTCGAAGCAGCCCTGTCTCTTGTCTCTGTTGTGCTCTGGGGCCTCCTTGCTCGCCTCTCTGCAGTCCCCAGGCTGCCGGGCACAGTTAGTTGCTTTTCTTCATCACTCTGGCCTCCCCACAGCTTGCCCCTTGGCTAACTCCAGTCCCCACTCTGCAGCAGGACCGTGGAGCCCTGGGTCTCTTCACTCAAGTTCTTGGGAAGGAGTCTCCTTTGGCTCAATCCAAAGAAAAGTTGGTTTCCCGGGGGCCAGGGATCCGCCCTAGCCATTTCTTCCTGGCCAGGACAGCAGTAGGACTGTGGGAGCCAGGCCAGCTTACGTCAGAAGGGGAAGTTGAATGTGGCAGGGAACTTGACTGGCATTTTTGCCACAAATGTAAAAGGGAACCAAAAATACAATGGGTTGTTTTGTTTCTGGTTTAAGAGAATTTAGATGGCGGCTACCACTTTCTAGATCAATTTTAGCTTGCTTCTGCACCTTCACAGAGCCATTCGGGGCCGTCTGTCTAGCTCTGATTCTCTGGGGACTGACCCCTACCACAGAGGTGCGTGCGGTATATATGCTCCAGCCCAGAGCCTGTAGATGATGAGTCTTGAGCTCGAAGCCTGTCTCACACTGGGTCACTCGGAGTCCTTGGGCCGAGAATTTGGAATTTATCACAGAGGTCCAGAACTGACCCAGCACTTTACCCCCAGATGCTGAGGAAAGCGAGAGGGAGGAGGAGGAGGAGGGGGAGAGGGAGGAGGAGAAGGCAGAAGAAAAGAGGGAGGAGGATAAAAAGGAGGAGGGAGAGAAGGCAGACTACAGAGAGAAGATAGACCAGACCTTCATTCCCTCAGTAAATATTCACTGAGCAGGGCGCCTGGCTGGCTCAGTCAGAGGGTATGTAACTCTTGATCTCGGGGTTGTGAGTTCAAGCCCTATACTGGGTGTAGAGATTACTTGAAAATAAATTAATTTTTAAAAATAAGTAAATAAATATTCACCAAGTAACACCAGTGTCAGGCACTACTCCGTGTGCTCAGGATATACCATGAAACACGACAAAAAAAAATCCCTGCTCTCTTAGAGGGTACATTTTAGTAGGGAACAGACAGTACATAGTATAAATAAGGAAAACAATAAATGGCAATAGGAGCTAAGGAGGGGAAAGCAAGCAGGCTAGGAAGTGGGCTGGGAAGTGTAGCGTCAGGAGAGGGCAAGTCCTAAAATGTTAATTAAGTTGTCCAGGGAGGTTTTCACCAAGATGGGATGTGTATATATATATATGTGTGTATACACACATATATATATATATATACATTAAAAAATTTTTTTACTGTTTTTATTTATTTGAGAGAGAGAGAGAGAGAGAGAGAGAGAGAGAGAGAGAGAGAGAGACAGCATGGACAGGGGAGAGTCAGAGAGAGAGGGAGACACAGAATCTGAAGACAGGCTCCAGGCTCTGAGCTGTCAGCACAGAGCCCGATGCGGGGCTTGAACCCACGAACCATGAGATCATGACCTGAGCTGAAGTCAGACGCTTAACTGACTGAGCCACCCAGGTGCCCCTATAAATTTTTTAAACATTTATTTTTGAGAGACAGAGAGAGACAGATCATGAGCAGGGGAGGGTTAGAGATAGAGAGACACAGAATTGGAAGGAGGCTCCAGGCTCTGAGCTAGCTGTCAGCACAGAGCCCAACACAGGGCTCGAACCCATGAACTGTGAGATCATGACCTGAGCTGAAATCAGACACCCAACCGACTAAGCCACCCAGACGCCCTGGGATATATATTTCTTTAATGTTTATTTTTGAGAGAGCACAAGTAGGGAAGGGGGCAGAGAGAGAGGGGGACAGAGGATCCAAAGCAGGCTCTGCGCTGACAGCAGAGAGGCCAAGGTGGGGCTTGAACCCACGAACCGCGAGATGATGCCCTGAGCTGGGCCACCCAGGCGCCCCTGCACTCATATCATTCTCTGAGAACCTCACTCCCCCTCTATCTGTGTAAGCTAGTTTCGAAGGGGTTCCAAACATTCAGGAGCAGCTGAAAGACCATCCTCTCCTGATGCACCTGTTCACGTCTCATTTCAGGGGCCTGAAGCCTCGTCATTCTTTGTATGCATGTCCGTCTCTACCACTGGACCATGAGCTCCCTGGGGGCAGGGACTTTGTCAACCACATCTGCATCCTCGAGAGCTGGCACAGGGCCTGGCTTAGAAATATCCTATTATTGGAGCACCTAGGTGGCTCAGTCGTTTAAGCGGCCGACTTCGGCTCAGGTCATGATCTCACAGTTTATGAGTTTGAGCCCCACGTCAGGCTTTGTGCTGAGCAGCCAGCTCAGAGCCTGGAGCCTGCTTGGGATTCTGTGTCTCTCTCTCTTTCTGCCCCTCTGCCATTCATGCTCTGTCTCTCTCTGACTCTTGAAAACACATAAATATTAAAAGAAAGAAAGGGGCACCTGGTTAAGCCTCCGACTTCGGCTCAGGTCATGATCTCACGTTCGTGGGTTCGAGCCCTACATCAGGCTCTGTGCTGACATCTCGGAGCCTGGAGCCTGCTTTGGATTCTGTGTCTCTCTGTCTCTCTGCCCGTCCCCCCTCTCAGGCTCTGTCTCTCTCTGTCTCATAAATAAACAAAACATTTTTAAAAACTTAAAAAAAACAAATATCATATTATTGCTGCCCATTGACTGAGACAACTGGAGTCAAATGACACTGTGGTCTGGGGATGAATGGACTCAGAAATAGAAAGCATTCCACGTGAAGGGGGCCTCATTCCCGCCTCACCCAAAGCAACTCTACTCTTTCTCTTTAATACATTGGACTTCCAAGTAGCTTCCTGCTGGAACAAAGATTCTCTGGTTCAAAAAAGTGGAAAAAATACTGTCCACTTCCAGATAAGTGTGGCAGACTGAGCACACACTTACTCTGTGTTCCTTTGAGCTAAAATGACAGGAAAGTCCATTGAGCTGAATCTACACCAGCAAGAGCATAGTGGAGAAGCCACCAGACTTCACTGTAACGAACCCCAAAGCTTAGGGCATGCGAGGGGTACCAGGTGACTCTGGTCTATGTGAGGGGGGCTCTAGGCACTGGAGAATTGCTGAAACTCTGTTGGAGACCAAGAGACCCGAGATCCCTCCCCTATTTTACCGCCAACACATCGCTTTCAATCTCTCCTTCCCAAAGCTGAATTTTGCCTTGAAGTTATGAACATTTTCAATACCGGTTAACTATTTTCATGTCCTCTTTGGAATTTTTGGCTAAAAAAAAGGTCGAGTGAGGGGCGTCTGGGTGGCTCAGTCAGTTAAGCATCCGGCTTTGGCTCAGGTCATGATCTCATGGTTCCTGGGTTCGAGCCCTGCATTGGGCTCTGTGCTGACAGCTCAGAGCCTGGAGCCTGCTTTGGATTCTGTGTCTCCTTCTCTCTCTGATTCTCCTATGCTCGCTCTGTCTCTCTCTTTCTCTCAAAAAAAAAAAAAAGGTCGAGTGAATAAAACCTTTTGCAAAGACAGTCAGCTTTAACAAATCTGAGCAGTAAGCATTATTCACAAAAAGTATTTATCTGAGCCCTAAAATGTATCCCGTGGGAGCCCGTGTACTTTGATGTGAACTATCAGACGTGATATTCTGATTCTAAGGAGAAGAGATTGTAACAGCTTGGGAAAGTCCTTAGATTCATCATTTTCAATAACCTCATTATCCGTGGTGGCATTCAGTCTGTCAGCAAACGTCTACAAGTTTACACAGAATAGCTTTTCCCAGAATAAGACCAGTATCACCTGAGTCAGATTTCCCAGAAGGAATTCTTTTTTATTTTTAAGTTTTATTGAAGTAATCTCTACATGGGGCTCATGTATTTATTTAAATAAAAAACCCAACATGGGGCTTGAACCCACAACCCTGAGATCAGACCTCGCAAACTCCACAGACTGAGCCACCCAGGCACTCCACTGGATATTTTAAAAGTTTATTTCTTTGAGAGAGAGATTGGGATGAGGAAGGGATAGAGAGAGAGAATGGATACCAAGCAGGCTCCATGCTATCAGCACAGAGTCCAGTGCTGGGCTTGAACTCACAAACCCATCATGAGATCATGACCTGAGCCAAAGCCAGATGCTTACCTACCTGAACCACCTTGGCACCCCGAGAGTTTTCTGCATTGATGCCAGATCACCTGACATATTGTTAACACGCCTAGTAATGGCTGGTATTGATCTAAAGTAATACCTTTCTCACACTGCCAAATGTGATGTTTCCTTTGGTTCAAAATCTGACATTGACTGTTTGCATGCGAGCCGGTAAAATCAACAATTTGGCCATTGCAAACGGCGTTTTGGTTTTAGCTACTGACTGTGTGAAATTGAAGCTACCCTCCTGAGCTGGACTTGACACTGAAAACCCACCTCCTGAAAGGAATCTTGTTCGTTTTGCACGTGGAGATGCTTTAACAAGTTCCAACCTCTTTTCTGTGTCCAGTGATGTAACACACATATGAAACAGCCCTTGGAACTCCAATGATGATCGCACCAGTGCAATTAGAAACAGAACGAAAATTACAGCAGAAGTGTTGGAAATGCAGGTGTGGTCGAGCTACATGACAGAGATGGAAAAGAACAGAGAAATCATCAGAAAATTAGAGGCCAGCCTTGGAGGTCTAGTATCTCAGTCTCCGGAGTTCCAGAAAGAACACAGGAAACAGAGTGGAGGAAATCCTCCAAGAAAACAATTCAAGAACTCTAAAGAACTTCGGTTACCATAGTGAGGCCCACTAAGTCCCCAGAAAAGTAGATGAACATTGGTCTATGCCAAGTTACATCGGCAGGAAATTTCAGAACAATAGGAACAGAGAGAAGATGTTAGAAGATTCCAGAGAGCAAAACAAGTTTTCCACAGGCATGCACACACATGGAGTGTGGTGATGGTATTCAAACTTGCTGAACAGAGGACATTGATTCTGTTGCAGTGTGCAAGGGAGTACTTTCTGTGGAAGTGAGTGAAGTTGGGGTAAAACTCTGTCGTTTTGTGTGGCCGGAAGTACACGTCACTCTTCTGAGAAGTGGTTAGGTCCCTGTCTCCTCCATGTATACCGTGTGTCTCCAGTGGGTACTCCCCGGACTCATTGGCCCCTTCCTCCCTGGCCATGTTATATCAGAGCCACCTCCAAAATTATGAAAACCCGGAGCTAGAAGGTCATTACTGATTTCCTGCTGGGTGCTCAAGTTGAGAGCTTCTATAGATGCTGGCTACTGTGAGCCCAGTAGATGTTTGAAAGCCTGGAGTCCAGGCAGCGAGAGGCAGAGATAGATTTGGCAGCTCCTGGGCCCTTAGATCTGGGTGTCCCCCAAATCAGTCGAGGCTAGACCCTTACACTTTCTGTGTGCTGTGAGCTCTTCCAAAACAAATCAAAACAAAACACACTTCCCTGGACTTGGCTTTCCATCACTTCGACAAAGTCTTGTGTCTTACAGAAATGTAAAGGGCTACTAGCTGTACTTACTTGTGTAATAATGAGTAATTGTAAGTGGCATGAATTGGGGCTGATGAGGGATGAGGCACCCTGCACACGTTTTCAGTGTATTATCTTGCTTCATCTCCATAAAACGTAAAAAGAAACTGAGGACAGAGCAACCCCATCAATTGTCTTCTTCACAGTCTGAGTTCAAGCTCAGGTATGGAAGAGACCATCAGAGACCCTCCCCTCCATGAGACACCTCCCTCCTGCCCACACTTCCGTTCCTCCCACCACCCTTTCCTCCTGTTTGTCTTCTGCCAGGATGCCCCCTTTCCCAGAAAACTCCTATTCATCCTTCAGGACCCGCTCAAAAGTGCCCTGCCTTGGAGCCCCTGGCTGGCTCAGTCACAGGAGCATGGGACTCTAGATCTCAGGGGCGTGAGTTGGGGCCCCATGTTGGGCAAGGAACCTACTTAAAAGTGGCCTCCGCTGTTCCATCCTCAACTCGTCTTCAAATGCAGATTACTTCCTAACCTCTTCTCTCTCCTCGCCCCATATGCAAAATATTATGAAATTAAAGGCATAAACTCTGTTCAGATGGAGTTTTAAATCCTAGCTCTACCACTGACCTGTTTAACATACCTGGGTCTTAACATATCTGGGCTTTTTAGTTTCATCATCTGTAGAAGTGGATACACTTGGACAGCCTTGTAGGGGTTTTGTGAGGATTAAGTGAGTTTAATACATGCATATAACGAGCTCCTAGTGCCTGCTCTCTAATAAGCATGCGCTAAATGTTCGCTCGTGTGATTACCAGCCCATGACTTGATCCTCAAGCAGCTGCCTTCCTCTTTTTACGCCTTAGATTCTTTATCCATAAGGTGGACATAACGATAGCCCAGTTCTCAGGATTGGAGTCAGATTTAGGTCAGCTACTGCTGGTGAAGCACCTGGCGTTTTCATCAGAACACCAATGGGGGCGCCTGGGTGCCTCAGTCAGTTAAGCATCTGATTCTGGTCATGATCTCACGGTTTGTGAGTTTCAGCCCGTGTAGGGCTCTGTGTTGGTTTTTACTTTTTTTTAAGTTTATTTAATTTTGAGAGAAATCATGAGTTGGGGAGGGGCAGAGAGAGACAGGGAAAGAGAGAGAATCCCAAGCAGGCTCCACACTGTGGAGCTTGAACCCACAAACCATGAGATCATGACCTGAGCCTGCGTCGGAGGCCTGACTGACCGAGCCACCCAGGAGTCCATGGTTAGGTTCTTTTAAAAATAGATCCTGACTGCATATGAAACACACAAATCCAATCTCCTTATTAAACATGTATACCTTATCACTAAGGCTAAAATGTGCTTTGAGCATCATGCCAATTCCAACCCACTCCGAGAGTCCCACTGTGATCAGTCTGATGGCTTATTTTCATCGAAGCTGCTCCATAGCTGGGCACTTTCAGTCTGAGAACTGATGTCTTTCTTCTGTTCTGGAAAAATCCTCACCCCCTGTTTCTTCAAGTACTGTCTCTCTGGCCCATTCTCCACTCTGGAATCCTGTAATGTGGTCTCAGTCTGGTCTCCAAATGTCTTAATTTCTCTCTCTATTCCCTCTTCTGTTTTCCTTTTGGATCAATTTAATAGGACTATCTTCATTTTTCCCCTGAAATTTGACCTTGTTATAATAGGCAATAAGAAAGCTTTAGACCCTAATGATGGCTCATATAAGTCTAACACTTCGTGACAATTATGAAAACCACATGATATTAATATTAAAATGTAACAATATAAAAGCTTTAAAAATATTACATGTAAAATGTAATTGCACTTCTTTTGAAAGTCTTGTCCATTATAGGGCACCTGGGTGGCCCAGTGGGTGAAGCATCCAACTTCAGCTTGGGTCGTGATCTCACAGTTTGTGAGTTCAAATCCTGCATCGGGCTCTGTGCTGACAGCTCAAAGCCTGGAGCCTGCATTGGATTCTGTGTCTCCCTTGCTGTTTGCCCCTCTCTCACTCATGCTCTGTCTCTATCTCTCAAAAATGAATAAACATTAAAAAAAAGGTTTTTAAAGCCTTGTCCATTTTGAAAAGATGGGTATCAAATTTAAAAAATTTTATGGGTGCCTGGGTGGCTCAGTCGGTTGAGCTTCCAACTTCGACTCAGGTCATGAGCTCACCTTTGTGGATTCGAGCCCCACATCAGGCTCTGTGCTGACAGGTTATGGCCTGGAGCCTGCTTTGGATTCTGTGTCTCCCTCTCTCTCTCTGCCCCTCCCCTCTTCACTCTGTCTCTCTCCATCTCTCAAAAAATAAAATGTTAAATTAAAAAAAAAATTAGGTGGGGACAAAAATACCTTCACCAAAAAATTTCAAGAACCATTGGCTAACATTTGTATCTTAAGTGCCTTGCGTAACAAATTAGAAGGTAGAGCGATCTTTCAAAGGCAAGTAATAACATTCAGTTTGCGAATGTTAACTGGATTTAGGCCAAAGTGTAGGAAGATGAAATAGGCCATTTAGAAATAGCCACGTCCCCGCTCTGTCTCTGATACGCTGGTCTGCACCGGCCCCACGTCTGGCACATGCAACCCCTTTGCGTCACTTGGGATCCAGCGCCATAATGATGACAAAATGGCCGCTCAGATTACACTCAACAGCCCAGAGCCTGGAGGGCCCCGAAAGCTAGCCAGTCCCACCTGCTTTCACCGGGAACAATGCAAACTGAAATACTTTCCAAGACCTCTTTAACCTATGACCCTAACCATGTAAAGTCTTTTTATTGCCTTTCCTGTTTACTAATTATGATTGCAATGTGTGTCAAGAGATTTCTTTTTCCAGATATACTTGCTGTATTTCTGCTTCCTCAGGGCCACGGGCTGTCTTTTGTCCCTTTTATTGTACTTTGGTTTGTTACCCATCAAAGGCATTTTTGGGGGCCGAAAAAAAACCTGGCAAGTCAATCACAACACATACATTTCTTGAGCTGAGTAACCTCTGATGACGCAAGATCTCACTTAGCTTGCCCCTGGAGAAAATTCAAGCAACTTTGGTGCTCATTCAAGCATGAAGATCATGGTGTCAATTTCGGGCATAAATCACAGCTCTCAACATGCATGTACTTTCAAAAGAAAAATAAAAGCAAGCCATTTAAAAATAATGTTTTCCAAAATGTCACTTGATGGATTTTTACAGCAGAGTGAGTTATCCAAAACTCATTTTTGAAACAGATGAACTGAAAGGTGTTCACCAAGGAAATAAATTCAGGACATGTAGCCAACTTGTTTATAAGGTTTTTATTTAAAGGCACTAGTGAATTTATATTCTGCAATACCTGATCTGCAAATCAGGTCAGTTTTATTAAGAATTGCCTTTTATAGATAACAAAGCACCACAAACTGTGTTCTAGAGTAAGAACTGTGGTTCTTTGACATCCGTCCACACAAAAACTCCTGTTGAGAAACTTTCCCAAATTAGTATTATGTAATTTTTTATTACTTTCCCAGAAAAACACGGAAACACTATAAATACTCTTGCAGATAAAAAAGAGGTAACAATGGATTATTCCATTACTTTTGACTGGAAACATTAAAAAAATAACTTTTTTTTAATGCTTATTTATATTTGAGAGATAGAGAGACAGCATGAGCAGGGGAGGGGCAGAGAGAGAGGGAGACACAGAATCTGAAGCAGGCTCCAGGCTCTGAGCTGTCAGCACAGAGCCCGACAAGGGGCTTGAACTCACAAACCTCGAGATCATGACCTGAGCCAAAGTTGGACACTTAATCAACTGAGCCACCTAGGCACCCCTAGAAATGTTTTTTTTTTAATTTCAGTATAATTAGATATTTAGACATTTATATGTTAATTGTTCACTCACAGGAGGTAACTAAGTAAACTACATTAGACTCTTCTAAAAGCTAAATCTTTTTTAAAAGTTTTGTTTTTTATTTTAATTACAGCCGAGATAACATGCAGGGTAATATTTGTTTCACATTATAGTGATTTATGTATTTCACAATATAGTGATTTATCAATTCTATGCATTACTAAGTGCTCATCATGTTAAGTGTGTTCTTTAAAAACTAAATCATGGGGCACCTGGGTGGGTCTCCCATTCTCTCTCTTCCCCTCCCTTTCTCTTTCTCTCATGCTAAACAATCTTTAAAAAATCCAAATGATTAAAAGAAATAAAAGAAATTAAAAAACCCAAAACCAAGGTGCCTGGGTGACGGTCGGTTGAACGTCCAGCTATGGCACAGGTCATGATCTCATGGTTCATGGGTTAGAGCTCCACATCAGGCTGTGTGCTGACAGCTCAGAGCCTGCAGCCTGTCTTCGGATTCTGTGTCTCCGTCTCTCTCTGACCCTCCCCTGCTTGCTCTCTCTCTCTCTCTCTCTCTCTCTCAAAAATAAATAAAAAACATTTAAAAAAATCCCAAATCTAAATCTTAGGGATACCTGGGTGGCTCAGTTGGTTGAGTGTCATACTCTAGCTTTTAGCTCGGGTCATGATCGCAGGGTTGTGAGGTTGAACCTGAGTTGGGCTCCTTGATGGTCATGGAGCCTGTTTCAGATTCTCTCTCCCTCTGCCCCTCTTGTGCCTTCTCTTTCAAAAACAAACACAAAAACAAAAAAGCGCAAACTGAATCTTAATATTCAGCGTATTTGGCCATCTTTTGGTGTCCAGATTAAAATCAGTGGAAATAAAATGGTAACATGATTGGAAAGAATTTATATCTGCTCAGGTCTTAGGCCAAGTGTCTTGGGAATGACAGGAAGAGGAAGTTCTGCTCATTTTACTAATTCCTCATTTTTTAAATGTTTATTTATTATTTAAAAATGTAATATTTGTTTTTGAGAGAGAGAGAGAGAGAGAGACAGAGTGTGAGTGGGGGAGAGACAGAGAGCGAGGGAGACACAGAATCTGAAACAGGCTCCAGGCTCTGAGCTGTCAGCACAGAGCCCGATGCAGGGATGGAACTCAGGAATGGCTAGATCATGACCCAGGCTGAAGACAGACACTTAACTGATTGAGCCACCTACGCACCCCTATTTATTTTTGAGAGAGAGAGAGAGAGCCAGTTGGGGAGGGGCATCGAAAGGAGAACAGAGGATCCAAAGTAGGCTTGGTGTTGACAGCAGAGAGCCCAACGTGGGGCTCAAACTCACAAACTGTGAGATCATGACCTGAGCCGAAGTTAGACGCTTAGCAGACCAAGCCACCCAGGGTCCTCCAACCCCTATCTTTCATCTTAAAGTAATGGCTCTTTCCTACCTTATCCGTGGTACTTTTGTTTGTTTGCTGTTTTGTGGGAAAGAATAGGAATAAGGCCGGATCTTATTGTTTTTTTTTGTCAGGAGAATGTCTCTATGTCTTTCACATCCTTTTTTTTTTTCCTGTTAATATTGCAGGACAGGTTTCCTTTGGGCTTCCTAAGCCTTCGGTCTCTTGGCAACAGTGTTTGGTCAGTTTATAGATGCCAGTGGGTTGGGGCGGGTTGGATCAGCACAGTGGACAAGGTACTGGCTGTGGGAACCTGGGAAGCAGGAAAACATTGCTTAATAGTGTTCAGAGACATGCTCTGGGCACTTATCATGTTTGTCAGACAAACTCAGTCCAACAGCCAGCTCTACGGGGTGAGGTTTTCAGTTGAGTCACACCGCCTGGATTGAGTATCCCGTGCACCTTGGAAGTCTTGACCGAACGCTGACTTCTGGGTCTCTCAGCATATGCCTTTGAAGCAGGAACCTGACAGAGGGATGTGAGGCAGATCGACATAGCACCCTGGCCTAAACCCAGGACCCTCGTGGTCTCTGGGATCAGCAGCTGCCTGGATACCTCCATGCTGGAGAGAGAGATTAGGGCAAACTCTGGGCAGGGATGAGAGGTGGCCTGACCCAGGGAGGCAGTTCACCCAGCCCTGCCTCACGTCCATGTGTTAATTTGTAGGCCTTTGGAAATCAGATGTAATAAATAATCAGGCCCCTCTCCCCACTTTTTTCATTTCTTTTTTTTAAGCCTATTTATTTATCTTGATAGAGAGGGAGAGAGAGCATGAGCAGGAGAGGAGGAGGAGCAGAGAGAGGAGAAAGACAATCCCAGGCAGGCTCCACCCTGTCAGTGCAGAGCCCTACGCCAGGCTTGATCTAATGAAACAAGATTCCATGATCTGAGCTGAAACCAAGAGTTGGATGCTAAACCCACTGAGCCACCCAGGAGCCCCTAATTTCTTAATAGAGTTATATGTCTGCAGAGCGATCCCCTCCGATGGTTAGTATGCCGTTGGATGAGTTCCGACAAAGGCATACAGCCCTGTAACCCACACCCTTCTCCAGTAAAGAATATTTTCGGGGTGCATGGCTGGCTCAGCCAGAAGATGACACTCTGGATCTCAGGGTTGTGAGTTTGAGCTCCACATTGTGTATAAAGATTACTGAAAATAAATAAGACGTTTTAAAAAAGAATGTTTTCATCACTCCAGAAAGGTCCCTCAGGGCTTTTCCTCCCTCCCTTCCTCCCTCCCTCCCTTCCTTCCTTCCTTGAGAGACAGAGTATGCCAGGGGAGGGGCAGATAGAGAGGGAGACAGAATCCAAAATAGGCTCCGGGCTCTGAGCTGTCAGCACAGAGCCCGGCGTGGGGCTCCAACCCACGAACCGTGAGATCATGATCTGAGCTGAAGTCTGCCACTTAACCAACTGAGCCACCCAGGCGCCCCCCTCCAGCTCTTTTCTATTAATCTCCCCCGCCTCCATCCCAGGCGATCTGTGCCCTGATATTAACACATGGGAGGAGTTTGCGTTCTGATATTTGCATAGTGGTAGAGCATAAGCGGCTGTTCATGGTCATGCATGAACATATCATCCATATCGTCCCAGTGTTAAGTGCTTCACAAATATCACCTTACGTATTTCTCACAACAACCTCGTCAGGTGTCAATATCCTAGTTTTCCAGGTGAGGCAACTGAGGCCCAGGTTGGTGAAGCTTAATTGGTAGCACAGGTTGTAAGGGGCGGGGCCAATGTTGTTGGGACCCAGGCTACCGGATTCCTAACTTTCTGTCCGTTCTGTGCGCGTCGCCTCGACATAAAACCTTACGAGCAACATTTTCCCCCCCCAAAATAAACAGGGCCCTGCTGGGGCGGGACAGAGGCAAGACTTGACCTAGAAGGTGCCAGAAGCCTGGGTCTGCAGGCTTTCCGGAAGGTATGCGGGAGTCTGCTCACCTGGTATTTCGGGAGCAGCTGGAAAATCAGCTTGACATCAGCCACAGTGAGAGGATTCACACCTAGCAAATCAACAACGCTTGGGACCTGAGCTGTCTCCTCTCTCCTGACAGCCGCTTGGTGAACACTTAATGGCACGCTGCTGGTGACACCCGTCATGCCGACTGCCTTTCCCGTGCAGAACCGTTCGCTGTCAGACCAGCCCTCCTGAATAGCCCAGCGGAACGGGCACAGGAGACCAGCGTCTGATCTGAGTTTGGCAGTGCGCTAGGTGAGTGACCTTGAGCTCCTTGGTCACACTTGAGTTTCAGGTTGATCCTCTGAAAAATGAGGGGAGGAGCAAGCCAGGGCATACGGAGCTCAGTCCTGGCAGCATCTCCCTGGGGCTTTCTGATTCTTCCTGGCGGAAGGGTCCAGGCAGAGAAGGGCAGGACCAGACAGATTTTAATGGCCTCTTAGCCATTAATAATGTAGAAGCTGCCTAGTGAGACAGGCCTTAATTTTTGGTTTGGCAAGAGAAGCTGCTGTTTTAAAATTATGCTTGCTTCCCACCCTGGAAGGACAAAGAAAGTCACCGAGAGGCTGAGCTGTCGAGGCAAGGATGTCTGGAGTGACCCCTATTAGGTATGTAGATGTAAGATAGGTTTGCTCCCTCCCTCTCTCTCTCTCCTCCCCCCCCCCCCCCCCCCCCCCCCCCCCCCTCTCTCTCTCTCTCTCTCTCTCTCTCTCTCTCTCTCTCTCTCTCAGTGTGTGTGTGTGTGTGTGTGTGTGTGTATATGAAGGTATCCTTTGTGGCCTGACCAGGGCTGGGTCTCCAACTGGAGTCTGGATGAAAACAGAAGTAAGGAAATTTACATTCTAGGAATGGCCAGATTGAGTCCCTGCCCTCCTCCCTGTGAGGGTCAGTGATCTTTGGCCATTTCTGAAGGACTAACTTGATTTCTTTCTATTCTTTTTTGGAATTCCTCGTACTTAGAGGTTGTTGTTCCTTCTGAACTCACTTCTCTCTCTTCCCCCTCAAGTGTGAAGTTAATTTAGAAAAGTTGGAGGAGCACCTCGGTGGCTCAGTTGGTTAAGTATCTGACTTCAGCTCAGGACATGATCTCATGGTTTGTGGGTTCGAGCCCCACATTGGGCTCTGTGCTGACAGCTCAGAGCCTGGAGCCTGCTTCAGATTCTGTGTCTCCTCTCTTGGCTCCTCCTCTGCTCTCTCTCTCTCCAAAATAAATAAACATTAAAAAAATTTTTTAAGTAATCTCTACACCCAACATGGGGCTTGAACTTTCAACACCTCTATGCTGTATAAATGAACGTACCTGATGTGCCTGGCTGGCTCAATCGGAGGAGCGTGTGACTCTTGATCTCACAGTTGTGAGTCTGAGCCCCATGTTGGGTGGAGAGATCACTTAAATAAATAAACTTTATTTTAAAAAATGAACATGGGGCACCTGGGTGGCTCAGTCAGTTGGGTGTCTGACTTCAGCTCAGGTCATGATCTCACGGTGCGTGAATTCAAGCCCCACATTGGGCTCTGTGCTGACAGCTCAGAGCCTGGAGCCTGCTTTGGATTCTGTGTCTCCCTCTCTCTCTGCTCCTCTCCTTCTTGTGCTCTCTCTCTGTCTCAAAAATAAATGAACATTGAAAAAAATTTAAAAGAAAAAAGAACATACCCACAGAACCATCTCTCAGATCCAAGTAGAGAACATTTCCAGCACCCTCAATTTCTCCCTCTTGCCCCGCCCCGTAAAATCCCTCCAAAAGCAACCACTTTGTATTGTGATAGAGTAGTCTCGCCTATTTAAAAATTTCATAGAAATGTAACCACGCTTGGCATCCGGCTTCTTTCACTGTATATTACATTCATGAGATGTGCCTGTGTTACTGTGTAGGGCCAGAGTTGTTTCTTTTTACATTGTTCTGTGATATTCTACACAAATGTAACACAGGTGGGCGTGCCTGGCTGGCTCAGTTGTAGAGCCTGCAGCTCTTGATCTGAAGGTTGTAAGTCTGAGCTCCATGTTGAGTGTAGAGGTTACTTAAAAATAAAATCTGGTGCACTTGGGTAGCTTGGTCGGTTAAGTGCTGGCTCTTGATTTCAGATCAGGGCATGATCTCAAGGTTTGTGAGTTCGAGCCCCACACTGGGCTCTGTACTGTCAGTTTGGAGCCTGCTTGGGATTCTCTCTCTTCCTCTCTCTCTGCCCCTCCCCTGTTCCTCTCTCTCTGCCCCTCCCCTGTTTGTTCTCTCTTTCTCTCCCTCTTCTCCTCTCTGAAAGATAAAGAAATAAAATTTAAAAAACTTAAAAAAGAAATCTTGGGTCGCCTGGGTGGTTCAGTCAGTTAGGGGCCAACTCTTGGTTTCAGCTCAGGGCATGATCTCCTGGTTCATAAGATCAAGTCCCAGATCAGGCTTTGTGCTGACAGCAGGGAGCCTGCTTGGGATTCTCTATCTGTCTCTCTCTGCTCCTCCCCAACTAGTGTACTCTCTCAGAATAAACATTTAAAAAATGAAATATTTAAAAATAAATAAATATAAAACATTTATTTTCCAATTTTCCTATTGATGGATATTGGGGCAGTTTCTATTTTGGGGCTATTATCATAAAACTGCTACAAATATGTCATATTTTATTAACAGTCTTTATTAGGAACAGCAGATAATGGCCTTTCAGGCTCAACTCATGTAATCTTACAGGTTTTTTTCCTGTATATTAGCATATTTCTGCATAGTTAATGCTCACATACGCACAATGAAGCCTGTCTGTGTTATAGGCACATATCTCATGAAGCCACAGTGTATTATTTTCATATTATATTGCTAGATTTGAATTGTCAAGGTTTTATTAAGAACTTTTAAAACTATGTAATGTAAATTTGGTATGTATCAAGTTTATTAATTTACATATTAAGATTATGCTAGTTTCATACAAATAAATTGTGAGGCTTTGAATTTTGTGATCTAAAATAGCATTAGGGGCACCTGGGTGGCTCAGTCAGTTAAGTGTCCAACTTCAGCTCAGGTCATGATCTCACAATTTATGGATTTGAGCCTGGAGCCTGCTTCAGATTCTGTCTCTTTCTCTTCCTGCCCCTCCCCTGTTTGAGTTCTACCTCTCTGTTAAGGATAAATAAACATCAAAAAGTATTTTTAAATAGGATTAGATATACTTGAATTTTAATGATTAGAGAACATTCAGCTATGAAAGCATCGATCTGGTACCTGTTTATAAATTTTTTAAATTCATTTTGATATAATCCTAGGCTTACAGAAAAGTCATAAAAACTATACAAGGATTTCAGATTCAATCAATATTTACATTCTGCTCTACATAATTCTCTCATTCTTTTTTCCCCTCTCTCTTTCTTTCTTCCTCTTTCTATGTATGTGAAACAAGACCATTCTCATATATAACCACAGTACAGTTATCAAAAATCAGAAAATTTAACATTAGTGTATTACTATTACTTAATATACAGTCCATACTCACATTTTATTGGTTCTTGCAGTAACGCTCCTCAGGGCTATTTTTTTCCAGGTCCAGGCTCTAATCCAAGATCACACACTGCACTTAATGGTCCTGTCTTCCAGTCTCCTGTAATCTGGGCAACAGTTCCTCTGGTTTTCTGACTTGGCATTTTGGAAGTGCCCAGGCCAATGACCTTGTAGAACGTTCTTCACATGGGGTTTGTCTGATGTTCCCCTGTGCTTAGATCCAAGTTATGTATTTAGCTGGAATATCGCAGAAGTGAGCTGTGTCCGTGTAAGGGCACAGGACCCTAGGAAACTGTCTGCCTGTCCCAGTCATGGGTGCTGACGTTGACCATTTGTTTGAGTCGGTGTCCACTGTTTCTTCACTGCAGAGTCACCGTTTTTTCTCCTTATAATTAATACGTATTTGTGGGACATCACTTTGAGCTCATTTAACTCTCCTGTTCCTCCTCAAACACCTGGCCTCACCCCTCTTAGAAAAAGAAGAGAACTTTCATTACTTTCCAGCCCCTTCTTGATGATCAGTGTTCCAACTTTTCTATCTGTTCTTGGGTCAGTTCTTACATTTTCTGTCTGTCTTCTTAGCTCTTCATTCTGTGGAATTTTGCCACCTTTCATTTAAAATCTTTCAACTGCATTAAAAACAAACTCAAGCAATTGTATAACTAATTCCGAGAAGACTTTCTTGTCCTGTGTTCATTTTTTTAAAATGTGCTGTTGAAGAGATTTCAATAAACGAGGGTCCCCTAAAGTATCTTTGCTGCCTTCAAGATCTTTTTTCTTCCTTGCTTATCTTTTTTTTTTTAAGTTTATTTATTTATTTTGGGAGAGAGAGAGCAGGTGAGCTGGGGAAGGGCAGAGAGAGAGAAAGGGAGAGAAAGAATCCCAAGCAGGCTCCATGCTGTCAGCGCAGAGCCTGACGTGGGGCTCAATCCCGCAAACCATGAGTTTATGACCTGAACCGAAATCAAGAGTCGGTTGCTTAATGGCTGAGCCACCCAGGCGCCCCTCCCCCTCATGTACCTTGGTCTTCCTCATTCTCTCTTTCCCGTAGAAGCTTCAAGTGCCTGACGAGGCTTGTGTGGTGTGCAGTTCTAACAAGGAGGCAATGTAAAGGCTCTCAGGGGCTTTGCTTGAACTTGCTAGAGGCTTTCTGACTGAAGCCTTCATTTGGAGGCTTGGGAAGGGCCCTCCAGGTGTCTCAAGGGGAGATTTATTCAGACAGTAGCCCGCGTCCTCACCATCCATCTTCCCCATCCCACTCCAGCCACCTTCCCTATCACCAGAGAGTTTAACTGCTTTAATTGTATAGACAAGAGCCATCACATTACAGCCTATCATTCCGCGTGGCAGAAGGGCATCTGGGTGAGACGCGCCGTGAGGACCTACATTTACAGCCCACTTCTGATTCCACCACATTATCCCAGTCAGGAACCTCTCTAGAATTCGGCCGAAAAATAGATTCCCTCTCTTCCTGAAGCCCCTTCCCCACATTTTCTCATTTCCTGCGTTCACCAAAATGCTTTGCCAACCATTTTCCACCACCCTGAAATTTTTGGAAACTTCTAGCTCACTAAAGTTTCAACCAACGTCCTTTTTGAGGTGCAGAAATATACAATGTGAAAATATGTTGCTATCATTTCAGTTGCGTCTCCAGACAGAACCTAAGGCAAGCGTCAGGCTGCCATCATGTGTCTCCAGTTACATTTTATTTTATTGTTTTAACATTTATTCATTTTTGAGAGACAGAGCATGAGTGGAGGAGGAGCAAAGAGAGAGGGGGAGACAGAATCTGAGGCAGGCTCCAGGCTCTGAGTTGGCAGCCTGATGTGGGGCTCGAACCCACTGACCGCAAGATCTTGACCTGAAGTTGGACGTTCAACTGACTGAACCATCCAGGCACCCCTCTGGTTACATTTTAATAAAAATGTCCTTTACTAAACTATCCAAAACTTGCATCTGCTACTTGTAACCAAAACATGTTGAAGGTAGAAAGGCATGGTAATTTGTACCTCATGCCCTCAGCCTTGCTGCAAATGCAATGCAATTGACTAGGGTCCTGGCTCGTTGCGGGAGATCACTGCCAGGTCACCTTGGATCGGAGATTTGGTTGCTCCCTAAGTCCTGCGTCACAGTTCATTTTCTTTCTGATTCTCAAATCCAAATACTTGGGGGAGCCAGACGGATGTCACCAATGAATGAAGTGGGCCAGGCGGGGACTGTGGCAAACAGAGGGCTTATGCGTCGTGGAGGAAAATCTGCCACCAGACTAACGGTCTCTGCCATGTGGACATGTGACCAAAGTTGCTAGGTCTTCTGATTATTTTTATTATTATTATTATTTGACAGGTCTTTTGAGTTTTAAGAGAAACTGGGTATCTAAAATTGATGGAAAATTGCCAGAGTTTTAAATGTTAGCAACGGATTTTTTTTTTAATTTAAAACACTGTTCTGACTGAAGAAAACATGCTTTAAGGCCACTTTCGTTACTTCTAATTTAATCCTATAGGTATTTAATCACCTCTGATTTATGAGACACTTTTATTACTGCTACTGCTGGTGACAATTTTATTGCATATTTTCTATTAGGCATTGTGCTACGTAACTTATTAACATAATTGCATTTCACTGATATTACTTTTCATTTTATAGATGAGGGTGTCTGGGGAGCAAAAGTGACCCTTTTGAAATACAGCTCTTAAATCCTTAAATCAGTTCGAGGCTTCCTGTTACCCTTAGAATAAAAGTCAAACTCAAGATCCTATTTTTTTCTTTTTAAAGTCTATTCATCCATTTTGAGAGAGAGAGAGAGAGAGAGGGAGAGAATCCCAAGCAGGCTCCATTCTGCCAGCACAGAGTCTGACACGGGGTTCAATCCCACAAACCATGAGATCATGACCTGAGCTGAAATCAAGAGACGCTTAACCAGCTGAGCCACCCAGGCGCCCCAAGATTCAAGATCCCTTAGCTTGGGGCACCTGGCTCGTTCAGTTGGTGGAGCACACGACTCTTGATCTCAGGCTTGTGAGTTCAAGAACCACATTGGGTATAGAGATGATTTAAGAAGAAAGGCCTTAAAAAAAGAAAAAAGATCCCTTAGCTTGGGTTACAAGGCACTTACCGCCCAGCCCCTACACATCCCTCACCTGCCTTGCACACTCGGCTTCTGTGACACTAAAGTTTTCTCAGGTTCTTCAAACAGAGCAATTCTGTTCTTGCTACTGTGTTTTCTCTACTGGACACTCTTCCTGTACACGCCTTCCCTTCCCTCTCCAGCTTCCCCCTCACTCCCCTTCTTCCCCACCCCCCATATTCCCTCCTCGTTCTGAATTAAGTTAGGTACTTCTATAATGAATTTCAGCAGCATTCTTACCATTTCAGCATCATTGCTAGTATAACAAACATATTAATTAAATATTTCTTCCATTTTTATCCCCATTGAGTAATAGAGCCCTTAATGATAGGACATCTGGGTCAGATTCCATAAATTCTCACTCACTTTCAGATATTAAATTTGCATCCAGTTTGACATGTTGCAGCAGTCTACAGCAGGGACCAGCAAACTGTGGCCTCTGGGCTAAATCCTCTGGACTGTTTTTGTAAATAAAGTTTTACTGGAAACAGTCTCACTCACTCATTCTGTACTATCTCTGGCTGCTTTAACACTACATCATCTGATTTGAATAACTGCCCCCCTTTATAGGAGAAATCTGCTACCAGGAGGGCTCGAATCAAAGACAAAGAATAATAGTGTTGCCTAGGATGTGGAGAGATTGGGACACTCAGACCTTGTTAGTAGGGATGGAACATGGTACAGCTGCTTTGGAAAAGAGTTGGGCAGTTCCTCAAAATGTTAAAAACGGAGTTACCATATGACAGGGGAACTCCACTCCTGGAAACGCACTGGAAAGAATTGAAAACAGCATGTTTGCACAAAGAGTTGTACACAGTGTTTGTAAAAGTAGCGTTAGTCATAACATCCAAACAGTGGAAACAACTCAAATGGCCCATCAGCTGATGAATGGATAAATAGAATGCAGTATATCTGTACAATGGAATATTGTTCTGCAATATAAAGGAATAAAGTTAGGGCTCCTGGGTGACTCAGTTGGTTAAGCTTCTGATTCTTGATTTTGGGTCATGAGCTCACAGTTCATGAGTTTGAGCCCCACATCAGGCTCTGTGCTGACAGCACGAAACCTGCTTGGGATTTTCTCTCTCCCTCTGTCTGCCCCTCCCCCACTCACATTCTCTCTCTCTCTCTCTCTCTCTCTCTCTCTCTCCCTCTCTCTCTCTCTCTCTTTCTCTCTCTCTCTCAGAATAAATAAATAAACATTTTTTAAAAAGGAAAAGGACTGATACAAACTACAACATGAAGGAATTTCTCTGATAGTGTAGAGCCTGCTTGGGATTCTTTCTCTTTCTCCCTCTCTTTCTGACCCTCCTGCTCTCTCTCTCTCTCTTAAAAATACATACATACATACATACATACATACATACATAAACAAACTTAAAAAAAATTGATTGTGGTGATGGCCGCACAATTCTGAGTATAATGATCACCAAGGAACTATATATGTCAGATGGTTGAATTAATTGTACAGTATGTGAATGATATCTCAATAAAGCTGTTAAGAAAGAAAGAAAAAAAAGAGGAAGGCTTGAGAGAAAGAGTATGGGATACAGCAGTGTGAACTTGTTGCTATTTATCACACAGTAAAGGATAATTAGTAGATTGACAGAAATCTGTTCCAATTACAGTGGAAGCAAAGAGGAAGGAAAGATGAGTCCTTCCGAGAAGGTACTTGGTGATACCCGAGCTGGGTATTGAAAGATAGGTTGGTGCTCACCAGGCTGACAAGGCAAAGCGGGAAGGGGTAGGGGAGGCATCCTAGGCAGAAGGAACAACTTGGCAAAAATCCAAAGATGTGAAACAGCAAGATCCGTTTGGGAAACTGTAAGTCTTTCAGTAGTGTTGATCGTTTAAGAAAGTAGAGAATTGGGGCATCTGGCTGGCTCAGTTGATAGAGAATGTGACTCTTGTTCTCGGGGTTCTGGGTTTGAGACCCACCCTGAGTGTAGAGATTACTTAAAAATAAAATCTTAGGGACACCTGTGTGGCTCAGTTGGTTGAGCGTCCGACTTTGGCTCAGGTCATGATCTCATGTTTGTGGGTTCAAGCCCCACATTGGGCTCTGTGTGCACAGCTCAGGGCCTGGAGCCTGCTTTGGATTCTGTGTGTCTCTCACTCTGCCCCTCCCCTACTCATTCTCTCTCTCAAAAATAAACATTAAAAATTTTTTTTAATTAAAAAATATTTTTAAAAATGTAAAGAAATGGGAAGCAATGCTATCCTTGAGAGTTAGCCTGATCAAAAGAGTAGAGTTTTAGGGACACAGACATTTTTTTAAGTTTATTTATTTATTTATTTTTGAGAGAGACAGAGAGAGCACGAGTTGGGGGGGGTGGAGGAAAGAGAGAGAAAGGGAGAGAGAATCCCAAGCAGGCTCTGCATTGTCGGTGGAGAGTTGGGCGTGGGGCTCAAGATCACAAAACTGTGAGCTCATGACCTGAGCCAAAACCAAGAGTCTGACACTTAACCAGCTGAGCCACCGGGGTCCACAGGGCAAAGACTCTTGCGGCTGATAGACCTGGACTCAAGATGCCTCCTGCCAGGTCTACAGTGACCTTAGGCAAGTTGTTCCACTGCTCTGGCTTTCAATTACCTCATTTATTTGTTCAACTGACTATTCAACACTGATGCAGTGCTGGGCATAGTGTTAGAGGCTCAAAACACAACAGTGAAGGGCAGTCAGGGCTGATGGGTGGCTGCCTTAGTGGAACTTGAAGTCTTTTGGGGAGAGACAGACTATAAAACAAACGATATTTGGGGCTCCTGGGTGACTCAGTCAGTTAAGCATCTGACTCTTGGTCTTGGCTCAGGTCATGATCTCACACTTCATGAGTTTGAGCCCTGTGTCAGCCTCCACGCTGACCATGCAGAGCCTGTGTGAGGTCTTCTCTCTCTGCCCCTTCCCACCATGCTTGCGTGCTTTCTCTCTCTCTCAAAATAAATAAATAAACTTAAAAAAAAGCAAGCTATATTTATTAGATTTAGCTGCAAATGCAATGAAGCCCCAACCAACTCTGTGTGGCTGGTGCTCCAGAATTTCTATGTCATTCTGTTGTCAGGAAATAAGTTTCCTCTAGTTTTGTGGCTCTACCGTGCTTGGTGTTAACTTCGTGATGCAAAAACACAGGACTACATTCCAGAAAGGACTGAAGAAGTAAGAGGGGTATTGCTGATCACACATAGTTTCTCTCTCTCTCTCTTTCTCTCTGTTTAAAATTTTTTAACATTTTATTTTAATATTTATTTATTTTTGGGAGAGAGAGATAGAACATGAGTGGGAGAGGGACACAGAGAGAGGGAGACACAGAATCTACAACAGACTCCAGGCTCTGAGCCATCGGCACAGAGCCCGAGGCGGGGCTGGAACCCACAAACCGTGAGATGGTGACCTGAGCTGAAGTCAGATGCTTAACCAACTAAGTCATCCAGTCGCCTCATCTCTTTAAAAATGTTTTAAAATTTATTTTTATTTTTTTTAAAGATTTTGTTTCTTTTTAAATGATCTCCACACCCAGCATGGGGCTTGAACTCACAATCCCGAGATCAAGAGTCACATGCCCTTTCGACTGAACCAGCCAGGCATGCCCCCCGCAACATAATCTCTTAAGAAAAGTTCATATTTAAGACCCTTAAGGTTCTTATGGATAGAATGTGTTCACATCCATTCTGTTGGCCAGAGCATTGCCATAAGGCCACACTAGATGCAAGGAAGTCTGGGAAATGAAGTCTTTATCCTAGGTGGCTGTGTGCCCAGGTGAATATTGGGAATTCTCTAACAAGAGAAGAAGAGACAACCAGCAGGCTCTCCCAAGCCAATGTACTAAGAACTTGTGTGGAAATTTTTCTGTGGTACCAGATTCGGTGGTTTGGCCTCAAAGTGGGACAAAGAGGTGCCTCAAAAACTTTTAATATTTACTTATTTTTGAAAGAGAGAGAGAACACAAGCCAGGGAGGCGCAGGGGTTGGGGGCGGGGACAGGGGATCCAAAGTGGGCTCCGCACTGACAGCAGAGAGCCTGATACAGGGCTGGAACTCACCAACTATGAGACCATGACCTGAGCTGAAGTTGGACACTTAACTGACTGAGCCACCCAGGTGCCCTGCTAAGTGCCTCAAACTCTAAAAAGAACCACAATAATTAGACAACCTCGAGAATAGGCCAACTCCGGGTGTGAACTTGGCGGTCTCACAAGGGGCCTATCTCAAGAAGGGCCCCAGACTCGGGTTAATGCCCTATTGTCGCCATCTTGAAATTCTTAATAACCTCATCTATTTTTTGTCTGTTTGTTTGGTTTTGAAGAGCGGCAAGATTTTATTTACGGCCGGGCCAAACCTGATCTCCCTGGTGTCAAGGAGCAGAGAATGGCCAATAACTTCATCTTTGATCTTGTGTTTTATATGAGAAATCTGAGGACACAGGGCGCATGCTCCAAAGCAGAGCAGATAAACAGTACATGTGTCGGCCATTGCTTGCCTCCCCCTGTCTCCCCCCCACCCAACCCCTGGCCCCTGGTGCCCAGGCCCCGTGAACCAGGATGCCAGTGGACTCCCCATGTGCGGGAGCTCAGTGAGAGTCACAGCAAGTGCAAAGCAAACACGGCACACCTACTTCGGAGTAAGCAAGAGCTCTGAGAGTCCTAACAGGCCAGGCTGTGGCTCCTATTCGAACCAGAACTTGCTTGACTTGAGGAAGAATGCAGCGGCATTCAAAGAAGCTCAGAGGATCAGGGGACTCTATCATATCTTTTCTTATGCATGTCACTTCCCCGTATTAGCCAACCACTCACCCTGAAAATGATGACATACGGGGACAGGAAAGCTAGGACACCCCATCTTGTTCCTTATCCATCAGTAATTATTTCATGAGTAATTAGTAGTAGTAGTTAATTATTGGGGCTCCTAGTTTGGCTGGCTTAGTTGGTAGACCACGCAACTCTTGTTTTTTAAGGTTTATTTTTAAGTAATCTCTGCACCCCCTGTGGGCTTGAACTGACAACCCCGAGATCAAGAGTCACATGATCTGCTGACTGAGCCAGCTAGACATCTCAAGCATGTGACTCTTGATTTCTGGGCTGTGAGTTCAAGCCCCGTGTTGGGATAGAGATTACTTAAAAACATTTTTTTGTAAGATTAATATTTTTTATTAAGTTTATTTATTTTGAGAGAGAGAGAGAGAGAGAGGGAGAGAGAACCAGAGGGTGAGGGACAGAGACACAGGGACAGAGGCTCCCAGGAGGGCTCTGTGCTGACGGCAGAAGAATGCAGGGCTCGAACTCATGAACTGTGAAATCATGACCTGAGCCAAAGTCAGATGTTTAACTGACTGAGCCACCCAGGCACCCCCTAAGATTAATATTAATAGTAGTAATTATTATTTCATTCCTTCTTATTCATTCTTGGGGCTCTGAGGAAAGATCTATTCTATGCCCCTCCCCTAGCTTCTGGTGGTTTTGCAGGAGAGCTTTGGTGACACCCGGCTTGTAGAGTCATCACCTAAATCTCTCCCTTCATCTTTGTATGGTGTGTTCCCCCCTGTGTGTGTCTGTCTCCAAATGTCCCCATATCGAGTTAGGGCCCACACTAATGATGTCATTTTAACTTGATGACTTCTGTAAAGATGCCATGCTCCAATAAAGACACATTTTGAGGTACTGGGGGTTAGGGTTTCAACATACGAATTTTAGGGGGACACCGTTCAACCCACAACAGCTTCTCAACCGCAAACTGCAAGCTTCAGCCTGCATGGTTGTTAAGCGCCTCCATTCCCAGGGAGAGGAAGTGGCTGGCCCAAGGCCACAAGACAGTGGCTGGAGCTGGGATTCAAATCCAGGCCGGCCTGCCTCGAAACCTTGGACTTTTTGTAAACCGCTACAGATTAGGGGCGCCTGGGTGGCTCCGTCGGTTACGCGTCTGCCTTTGGCTCCAATCATGATCTCATGTGAGTTCAAACCCCGCATCCGGCTCTGTGCTGAGCGCTCAGAGCCCGACGCCTGCTTCAGATTCTGTGTCGCCTTCTCTCTCTGTCCCTCCCGACTCACCCTCTGTCTCTCTGTCTCTCAGAAATAAACAGTTAAATCAGTAAATGAACAAAACAAACCACTCTCACTCTAGACTTACGATGCCCAGTTCGTAGGGAGGGGACCCGTTCAGGGACACAACCTCTGTTCCAGGGACAGCGTGCTGGCTGTGTCTCTGGTCTCCGCAGCTGTCCTTAGCCTCCCCCTCACACCCCCACCGGAGCTTCCTGTCCCATCCGGAGCGGCAGCAGTGAGGCCGTGGGCAGGACCCACTAGTGATCCACCTGTCCCTCCCTTAGTGCAGCGGGGAAACGAATGATGCCCACAGCTTCTCCGTAAATATTTGTCTTATGAATGTATGATGGACGGATGACGCTGGTTTGCTAGAATCCCCAGACTGGCAGCAGAGAGATCCATGGGGAAGGGGGTTTGTATTTCACCTCCTGTGCTGAGACCAGAAGACCTCTGAGTCTTTTCCCAACATGGTACCCAAGGAGCATGTGGTGTGGGTGATGGCAGAGAGGCATATGGGTGGGGCCTGACACAGGGCACCCACCAAGTCCCAGACATCCCAGAGCCATGCTGAAGACCCACAGGAATGGCCAGTGTCACTTCTTTCTTTCTTTGTCTGTCTGTCTGTCTGTCTTTCTCTTTCTTTCTTTCTTTCTTTCTTTCTTTCTTTCTTTCTTTCTTTCTTTCTTTCTTTCTTTAAAAAATATTTTATTATGGGGTAGCTCAGTCGGTTGAGCATCTGACTTGAGCTCAGGTCATGGTCTCACAGTTTGTGGGTTCTGTGGTGACAGCTCGGAGCCTGGAGCCTGCTTCAGATTCTGTGTCTCCCTCTCTCTCTGCCCCTCCCCTGCTCGCGCTGTCTCTCTCTGTCTCTCAAAAAAAAAAAAACAATTTTTAAAAATTTTATTTATTTACTTTTTAAGTAATCTCTACACACAACATGGGGCTCGAATGCACAACCCCAAAAACGAGAGTCACACACTCCACTGAGCCAGCCAGGTGCCCCTCATGTCTCATTTCTAACTTCAATTTCACCACCTGTAAACAGAGAGCTCAAACAACTGTTCTCTTACCATTGTAATAAATAGTTTAACATTCATGGAGCTCTTCCTGAGGGTGAGGAATTGAACTAAACCAGGAGGTCGGCAGGCTTTTTCTGTAAAGGGCCAGAGTGTAAGTAGTTTAAGATTTGCAGCCACAGAGCCAACATTGAGGCTACCGTGTAGGTATCTAGATGACAAGAAAGAAAAACAAATGTCCACTACTTTTTGATGAAATTCAAAATGTAAAAACCACTTTCAGCTCGTGAGTTGTATAGAAATAGGCAGCTGGCCAGATTTGGTCCAGGGGCTGTGGTTTGCTGATCGCTGTTCATCACATTGGGTACAAGGGCCCAATTAATCTTCACATCAATGGGATGAGGTATGTGCTGTCCTTATCCTTGTTTATTTTTTTAATGTTTATTTATTTTTGTGAAGCAGAGAGGGACAGAGCACAAGCAAGGGAGGTGCAGAGAGAGACACACACAGAATCGGAAGCAGGCTCCAGGCTCTGAGCTGTCGGCACAGAGCCCGACATGGGGCTTGAACCCACAAACCAAGAGATCATGACCTGAGCCAAAGTTGGCCACTTAACCAACTGGCCACCCAGGCGCCCCTATATATATTTATTTATATATATATGATTGCGTCCCTTTTTCATCTCAAGGGTGACAGATTGGTAAAAGATCTTTCCAATGGAGAATGATAAGTACAAAGGAAGGAAGAAGTGCAAGGGGCTTTAGGAGTAGAAGATCCCCAACACTTCCAGACATGCCCCCAAAACCCCTAGGACTCAGTGAGGGCAAATGTAATTATCTCCCTTCTACCAACACAAAGCAGATACTCAGAGAGGTAAAGTGACTTGCCTAAGGTCACACAGCAAGTGTGTGACAGAGTCAGGATCAGGGCTCCAGTCTGGGTGCATCCTACCATCACACTGTCCCTCAGACTCTGTCCACGTCTGCAGCCTCCTCTGTTGAGTAGGTTACCCAGGATCTGGTTTTCCCCCCGAGAACACCATGTATGATCCTGGGCTATGCACCAAATTCCAGAACGTTAAACCCCTGGAAGATCAGCAATAACAAGTCTAGGGGGCCCCTGAGTCGCTCAGTCAGTTGGGCATCCGACTTCGACTCAGGTCATGATCTCATGTTCGGGGGTTTGAGCCCCACATCGGGCTCTGTGCTGACAGCTCAGAGCCTGGAACCTGCTTAGGATTCTGTGTCTCCATGTCTCTCTGCCCCTCCCCCTCTCATGCTCTGTCTCTGTCTCAAAAATAAATAAAACATTAAAAAAAAAAAAGTAACAAGTCTATGAAAGACTGTCAGTGCACCCTCAAACTTCTGTCCTGTGTACCAGGCATCACTGGCTGCTTGGCACCGTTATTCAATTCAATCCCACAAAAGTCTCCAAGATCTTTCATTTGCTAATCTGTGGCCACAGCAGCAGGTCTCAGCGAATTGAGCCAGGGCTCTGGGGTCGGACCGCAGCCCTTGCCAATCCCGGCTCAACCACCCACCAGCTCTGCAACCCCAGTTAGGTTGTTTTACCTCTCTGGGCCTCAGTTTCCTCAACTGGAAAATGGGGCTAATAAAACGTATCTCGCACAGCTGTTGTAAGAATTCAGATTAATGTTTGTATGTCAAATTCTTCTCAGTGGTTATCACTAAGGGGCAGGATCATGGGAGACATATGTCCTAGACTTCTATAACTGTTAATATTTTATAATAATTGTATGTCACCTGGGTGTGCCTGGGTGGCTCAGTTGGTTAAGCGTCTGACTCTTGATTTCGGCTCAGGTCTTGATCTCATGGTTTTTGAGCCTGAGCCCCGAGTCGGGCTCCTTAAAGCTGACAGTGTTGAACCTCTTGGGATTCCCTCTCTCCATCTCTGCCCCTCCCTCTCTGCCCCTCCCCCACTTCCGTGTGTGTGTGTGTGTGTGTGTGTGTGTGTGTGTGTCAAAATAAATATAAACAAAAAAAAGTTACTTCTGAGACAAGTATTTAAAAATAGGGTATTATTATTATATGTATAGATAAATATATATATACATACACGTACACACAAACTAAGTGCATATAGTAAGCACTCAATTCACTTGCTCGCATACGCATCTATTCAACAAACAGGGCGCATCTACTGTCTACAAGGCTCTGGCTCTAACAGCGTGTCTGTGGGATTGGAGCCCTGAGGACGTTCCCAGTATGATTCACACCGGGTGAGGGTGGGAGGCATCCGCTGTGGTGGGAACGGAGTGCTGTGTGTCGGTGACAAGGCCAGGCAGGAGCCGAGGCCTCTAATTGCCAGTTAGGGGTGAAGGAGACACTGGGAGAGGCCGGTGCCCAGAACAAAGGGTAGGTTTTCTGGATTAGTAGAACTCGCCAGTGGGCAGACCGGAAGGTACTTCCCACAGCCAGCAATGATTTTTCACAGGATAGTAAGGAAAAGAGTTGTTTGTTCCAGGATGGAGGATGGCTCGGTATGTGTCAAACCTCTGCAGTGGGGAAGACGTGACCATGAGGTTTTAGGACTCACCAGGTCACTGGCGGTGGGGGAGGGACAATTCTCAAGAGAGGCTGGGTTGTCATCCACATGGAGTCCAGCTCCCCTACAGATTTCAGTGTCATACCTATGACCATCAGAGCTCAGGAAGAGGGGAGCCAGAGTGACTCAGTCGGTTGAGCGTCCGACTTCAGCTCAGGTCATGATCTCACGGTTTGTGGGTTTGAACCCTGCGTCGGGCTCTGTGCTGATAGCTAGCTCAGAGCCTGAACCTGCTTGGGATTCTGTCTCCCTCTCTCTCTGCCCCTCTCCTGCTCACATCCTCTCTTTCTTTCAAAAATAAATAAACATAAAAATTTTTTTTACAAAGCTCAGGAAGTAATATGTGAGTAAATTTCCAATGTACAGTTGAGGAGGGTGTTCTTTCTAAACACAAAGCCAGAGGCTTTGTGATGTAAAAGATTGATTAATTTCATGGGGGGAAAATGTCTAAACATAAGTACTGCATAAGAGCCCAAAACTAAAAGTACATGACAGATTGGGGGTAAATATGTATAATAAATGTAAGATAAACGTAGTATAAGCAGAGAGTACCTGCAAATAAGCAACAGAAAGACAAAGAATGCAAATAGGGAACTCACAGAAGAAATAGCTGAGGAATACAAAAAAATGTTTATAATTCTTACTATGCAAGGTTATGAAAATCCAACAAAAGAATACGATCTTTTTTATCCATCAGATTGACAAACTCCATGAAGGTTTATGATAGCCTCTGTTGGTAATGGTGTATCTGTGTGTCTGTGTGTCCCGTTTTTTGGGTTTTTTTTTTTTTTTTTTTTTTTTTTTTTTGTAAATTCTACCCCCAATGTGCGGCTCCAACTCACCACCACAGGATCAAGAGTCATGTGCTCCACTACCTGGGCCAGCTGGGTGCCCCTGTGTATCCTTTTCATTAAAAAAATTTTTTTTTATGTTTCTTTATTTTTGAGAGAGAGACAGAGAGACAGGTGCAGGGCAGGGGAGAGGCAGAGAGAGAGGGAGACACAGCATCTGAAGCAGGCTCCAGGCTCCGAGCTGTCAGCACACAGCCCGATGTGGTGCTCGAACCCACTAATGACGAGATCATGACCTGACCTGAAGTTGGACACTTAACTGACTGAGCCACCCAGGCACCCCCTGTGCACCCTTTTTAATTTGTATTTGAAGTTGGATGACTACTTTGGAGAGTAATTTGACCATATGTATTAATACTTGAATGATTTGCTCTCTCCCCCTCCCCTTACTTTCCAAGAACATAAGATTCAGGAGGGATCCAAGGACCTCATCTGCCATCCCTACACGGTATTCCCAGCACCTGGAAGAGTGTAGTTATGGCATAATAGGCCTTGAATAAATATTTAACTGAATAAATATTTAACTTACTCAATGGAGGCATGAATTTTACATTTTTCTAAGTGTGGAAATTCTTTTTTTTTAAGTTTATTTATTTATTTTGAGAAAGAGAGAGAGAGAGCATGAGTAGGGGAGAAGCAGAGAAAGAGAGGAAGAGAGAAGATCCTAAGCAGGCTTCACGCTGACAGTGTGGGGCTTGAACCCACAAGCCGTGAGATCATGACCTGAGCCAAAATCAAGAGTTGAATGCTTTACCAACTGAGCCACCTGCCTAGGTGTGGAAATTCCCTAAGTGTGGAAATTCTATTCCAGAGACTCTACTGTTGACAAATACTTTCATGAGGGGACAAAGATATTCCTTTAAAGTTATTTATTGAAGGGGCTCAGTAACTAGAGCACGTGACGACTCTTGATCTTGGGGTTGTGAGTTCAATCCCCACATTGGGTGTAGAGATTACTTAAAAATAAAATCTTTAGAAAAAATATTTATTGAAGCATTATATGAAATGGTAAAAAATTACAAACAAAATAAATATTCTCCAACAGGAGATGCATGAAAAAATTTTTCACCATGGAATACTGTGTAATAAGTGTGGTTGTCTCTTGGAAATCCTGATTTCGTCTCCTTTGGCTATCCACCCAGAAGTGGACCTGCTAGGTCCTACGGCAGTTCTATTTTAATTTTTCGAGGAGTCTCCATACTGTTTTCCATAATGGCTATAACTTTTTTGGTTCAGTTTGAAATGCAAATAAGGAGTACATATTAGAATTATAGCTTAAAAAAGAAAAGTTAATGAAAACATAAATATTATTTTAGCACAAAAGCACTAAAGAGAAAAATTGAGCAGTCTGCCTAAATCACTGTGGTCTGGATTTGGGGTTTTGTTTTTTGTTCTTCTCCCTCCCCTCCTTTACCAGTTCTCCTCCTTTTCTTCTCATTCCTCTTTTATTATTATTATTTTTAAAGATTTTATTATTTTATTTATTTATTTTATTTTTATTTTTGTGAGAGAGAGAGACAGAACATGAGAGCAGGGAGGAGCAGAGAGAGAGGGAGACACAGAATCTGAAGCAGGCTCCAGGCTCTGAGCTGTCAGCACAGAGCCCGATGCGGGATCAAACCCACAAACTGTGAAATCATGACCTGAGCCGAAGTTGGATACTCAACCGACTGAGCCACCCAGGCACCCCGAGATTTTTATTTTAAAGTAATATCTACACCCAATGCGGGGCTCAAACTCACGACCCTGAGATCAAGAGTCACATACTCTTACTTCTGGGCCAGCCAGGCGCCCCTTTCTTCTTCTTTTAGATTCAGTATCTTTTTTTTTTTTTTTTTTAAAGCACAGAAGGACTCTATGCCATGTGTGCAGCCAGGGCCAAGGGTGGCCCTTCAGAATGACGCCGGCAATGATGGCGGTGGGCTCGTGTTTACTGGGAGTCTCCTACGCGCAGGCTGGCTGGGACGCACCTGCCTTTCCCTGTCTCCTTTCCCTCTAACAGGGAGTCTGAGAGGCAGGTGCTGCTAGAGGTGCCTCCCCCGTAGGGACGAGGGACTTGGTGGTGCCACCGTGCATCCCAGTCTTCCCTATGCCACCCGCTAGCTGTGGGGCCTCAGTTACTTTCCTAACCTTAGGGATCTCAGTGAGATGAAGATATTGATGGGGGCGCCCAGGTGACTCAGTCAGTGAAGTGTCCTCCTTGGGTTCAGGTCACGATCCCACGGTTCGTGAGTTCAAGCCCCCGCATCGGGCTCTCTGCTGTCAGTGTAGAACCCACTATGGATCTTCTGCCCCCCTTTCTCTCTCTCTCTCAAAAAGAAAAATAAACATTAAAAACAAAATTTAAAAAGTGAAGATAATAACGGCACTTCTCACCTAAGGTCATGGTCACGATGAAACCAGTTGACGTGCATCAGACTTCAAGAGCAGTGCCTGGTGCAGATTTACAGGTACAGAAGTTGAGGTAAAGCAAAGGTTCGTGCCCACACACCCTTGGCCTGGGTCTGAGCACCGAGCACCCCGTGCCTGCGGGGCCCTTCCAGTCAGCCCTATTTGGGGGAGCCAAACTTTTCGCTTGGACTTCGAGGCAGAATGGGGAGGTGGAGTTGGGAGAAGTTCCCTTCTTGGTCTTTCCTGTGTCTCGTCAGCTGTTGAGCCTGGAAGTGGTTTCCTGAATTAAGCAGGAGACGGCCTTAGGGGCGCCAGAAGCAAGGTCTCTGCTCTTCACGATCCTTAGAATTTGTATGCTTGTTGTAAAGTCTGTTTGTGCAAGGGAGGATCTGGGGTCGTGCGTGTCTGTGGGGGGGGGGGGGCGTCACATCCTCATTGGCCTGAGGAAATCGCTGCTCCTCCCCACCAAGATGCAGCCTGTGGAGGCAGGCCCGGCGGGACCCTCACAGGTCCGTGGCTTGCCTGCCCCTACCTCACCCCAGTGACCCTGTGTGATGGCCACACAGTGATGTACCTGAGAAAGAGCTCCATTCAACGGACTGTTTGAGAGGCGCATGGGTGGCTCAGTCAGTGGAGTGTCTGACTCTTGATTTTAGTTCTGGTCATGATCTCGTGGTTGGTGGGATGGATCCCAGAGGCAGGCTGGACACTGTCTGTGCCTGCTTGGTTGGCATTCTCTCTCTCCCTCTGTCTCTGCTTCTTCCCTGCTCACACATTCTCCCTCTCTCTCTCAAAATAAATAAATAAATAAATAAAAGCTTTAAAAATAATGAAAATAATTGGGGCACCTGAATGGCTCAGTTGGTTAAATGTCCAGCTTTGGTCGGGTCATGATCTCGTGGCTCATGGGTTCGGGCCCTGTGTTGGGCTCTGTGCTGACAACTCAGATCCTGGAGCCTGCTTTGGATTCTCTGTCTCCCTCTCTCTCTGCCCCTCTCCTGCTCATGTTCTGTCTCTCTCTGTCTCTCAAAAATGAAGAAGCATTGGGAAAAAATTTAATAAATAAAAATATTAAAATAATAACAATAAATATTTTATCTGTTATTTTTAACTGTTTGCTTCAGAAATTTTTAGGAGTAGAGTGCCTGGGTGGCTCAGTCTGTTGAGTGTTCAACTCTTAGATTAACTCAGGTCGTGATCCCAGGGCCGTGGGATTGAGCCCTGTGTCAGACTCAGTGCTGAGCATGGAGCCTGCTTAGGATTCTCAGTCTCTCTCACTCTGCCCTTCTCCCCCAGTCGTGCATGTTCTCTCTCCCTCTAAAATGAGATAAGATATTTAAAAAAAAATTTTAAGAGGTATTTACAGAAAAAAGCAGATGACAAGGCTCCTGATTGGCTCAGTCAGTGGAGAATGTGAGTGGACTCTTAATCTTGGGGTTGTAAGTTGGAGCCCCACTTTGGATGTTGATGTTAATTAAAAAGAAAAGTGAAAGAAAGAAAGAATGAAAAAAAGAAAGAAAGAAGAAAAGGTAAAGGAAAGGAAAGAATAAAGAAAGGAAAAGAAAGAAGAAAAGAAGAACAGAGGTGAAATCATTTCTTTTTAAGGAAAGTAAGGTCATAGAGGGAATGTGGCAAAACCCCAGGCCTCCTCGGGCTGCCCCTGCAGGTGCTGGCCCCACACCCCATCCCCTTGGCCCCTCTCTCTCTCCCTCCCCCCACCTTCACTAGGTATGTGGGTGGAGGGGGTACAGCCTGTGGTAGGATATCAGTTTGTCACTTAGTGAATGGGTCTCTTCTTACCCAAAGGTCTTTCCACGCCCTGACTCTCCAGGACCCGGACTCCTCCCCCAACCTGCGTCTTCCTACTTAATAAATTTGTATAATGACTTAACTCCTGGGGTTTGTTTGCATGTGTGCTGAGTCTGTGTGGGCCTTGTGGAAAGGAGCCTGGTTTCTACTCAACTGAAAATAAAGAATAATAAACCACAAAATCAAAACACACACACAAAAAGTCAACCTAGAAACCAATATTTATTGTGGGTTTGCTTCTGCTTTGAAAGGTAATACATGTTTTCTTGACTGCACATCATGGAAAACACAAAATGAAAACACAGCGACTCCAGGCACCAAGGGCAAACCAAAGCTTTTTGTTAACAGTGTGTTTCTTCTCTTTGGGTTACAGGACACCTGTGATGTTTATTTAACCCTCCTCCCCGCCCCCCTCCCGCATGGAGAGGTGCCGCTCTGGGAGGTGGGTGGCTGGAGCTGGGGACTGGGCAGAAACCGGAGTCACTTTCGTGCCTTTGCTGTCGTGGGAATGGGTTTGAGGATCAGTAAGCTGACCAGGGATTCTGTCGGGGATCCTTGACTCAGCAGAAGGGCTCCCAGATGGCAGAGCACAGGGCCTTCTTTCCTCCATCCTCCTTTAAATTTTGTTTAATGTTTTTATTTATTTTTGAGAGAGAGAGAGACAGTGGGGGGAGGGGAGGGGCAGAGAGAGAGGGAGACACAGAATCTGAAGCAGGCTCCAGGTTCTGAGCTGTCAGCACAGAGCCCAACGTGGGGCTCAAACCCACGAACTGAGATCATGCATGACCTGAGCTGAAGTCGGATGCTCAACCGACTGAGCCACCCAGATGCCCCTCCTCCATCTTCCTTTAAAAAGATGCATTCACTCACTCATGAAACATTAACTGTTCCCCACCCTGCCAGCCCGTGGGGCCTTTGAGGTGAGGAAGTGGCCTTCCTGGCCTTCCAAGAGCTCTCTGCCTGCCTGGGGGGACAGGCAGAAAGGGGAAAGTAAGAGACAGCCCCCCAAAGTAGCGGGAGAGAGGGAGAGAAAGGGGAGAAGGAAGAGCACATGGCAGAAACTGAGGTGTATGTGGACCATTTAAAAAAGAATACTATACAGGGGCCCCTGGGTGGCTCAGTCAGTTAAGTGTCCGACTTCAGCTCAAGTCCGTGATCTTACAGGTCACGAGCTGAGCCCTGCATCGAGCTTGCTGCTGTCAACGCAAAGCCCACTTTGGATCCTCAATCCCGTACACATTTTTTAAAAATATTAAAAATAAAATAAAGAAATAAACATAAAAAAGAATAAAGACATCTGGGTGGCCCGGTGGATTAAGCATCTGACTCTTGATTTTGGCTCAGGTCATGATCTCACGGTTCCTGGGATCATGGGATCCACTATACAGACAGCATGGAACTTGCTTGGGATTTTCTTTCTCTCTCTCTCTCTCTCTCTCTCTCCACTATACAGACAGCATGGATCTTGCTTGGGATTTTCTCTCTCTCTCTCTCTCTCTCTCTCTCTCTCTCTCTCTCTCTCTCTCTCTCTCTGCCCCTTCCCAGCTAGCGTGCACATGCTCGTCTCTCAACAGAAATAAACTAAAAAAAAAAAAAAAAAAGGAAGAATACTGTATATTATAACAGCATTTTCATTTGGAAAATGCAAAACAAAACATTTTTCTTAATGCCGACTATGGAAAGTAAAATGGGAGGAAATCTGGTCAAGAAATCTGATCTTGGGGGCGGGGGCACCGCAATGGCTCAGGTGGCTGAGTGTCTGACTCGATTTCGGCTCTGGTCATGATCTCACGGTTTGTGAGTTCAAGCCCTGCATCAGGCTAGGCTCTGCACTGTCAGTGCAGAGCCTGCTTGGGCTCCCTGCCCCTTCTCTCAAAACGAATAAACACACTTAAAAACAAATCTGATCTTGGGGTTATCACCAGCCTCTAGTTAGTGATCCGACACCTGGGGGCGTGGAGGAGCCTGGGCCCGCCCTTTTCCAGGAGCCTATCAGGAATGGGTGGGTGTGACCTGGTTTTATTCACCAGAATGAGGAGGACTTTAAAAAAGTGGATTCCAGGTGGATGGGGGAGGGCCCTTACAAGGGAGGGGAGAAGACAGTACCCATTAGGGAATAGATCTGGGCCCTGGCGTCAAAGAGAGAGCTTGGCAAATTCCAGGACCCAGCGGGAGCTGGAGGGGGAGGTGCTCGGAGGGGCCTAGGCAGGAGATGACGTTTAGAACAGTTTCTGCCCTGTGTCCCCGGGGCAATGGGAAGCCACAGCGGGTGTTCTTTGGATAAAAGGGACAGAATTCCACTGGAACTACGTTAGGAAACTCTGTTAAGAAGGACAAAGTGATCTCGCTCTCTCTTTTTTTTTTCACGGCTTATTCATTTTTGAGAGGGAGCGAGAGCCGAGAGCCGGGGCAGGGGGTGGGGGAAGGACAGACCTCCCAACAGGGCTCCGTGCTGACAGCAGTGAGCCCGAAGCAGGGCTCGAACTCATAAACTCACAAATCTGAGCTGAGTTTGGAGGCTCAGCACTCAACCAACTGAGCCACACAAGTGCCCCCACTGGGGATCTCTTCAAGAGAGCTGACGCGCTAACAAGCAGGCCCGGGAAAGAGGACAGAGGTGTCGCAGCTGTCGCAATTTGTATGCTGGCTCTAGGTAGTAAGAACACCTTTTTTACCAGGTTCCCACCGTGCACCAAGCATTGCTCTCAGTCCTTCACATGCATGAACTTATTTAATCCTCAAGTGAGGAGGCCTCCGTGAGTGTGACCTGTCGCCCCGATCCTCGCCGCACAAGTGAGGACAGTTATGTGACTTGCCCAAAGTCATGAACTGTGAGATCATGACCTGACTCAAAACCAAGAGTCGTATGCTTAGCCGACTGAGCCATGTGGGCGCCCCTAGAATTCTTTTAAAAAGCTATGATGTCGGGGCGCCTGGGTGGCTCAGTCGGTGAAGTGACTGACTTTGGCTCAAGTCATGATCTCATTATTCGTGAGGTCAAGCCCTGGGTCGGGCTCTGTGCTGACGGCTCAGAGCCTGGAGCCTGCTTCCGGTTCTGTGTCTCCCTCTCTCTCTGCCCCTCCCCTGCTCCTGCTCGCTCTCAAAAAAAAAAACAAAACAAAACATTAAACATACACTTAAAAAAAAAAAAAGCCATGATGTTCTTTCAGAATCCCAGATTTCTCTTTTAAGGACCAGTATAGCAAAATAAAATGAAATAATTTTGAAATTTAGTTTTGGATCTTGGAAGTCATAATATGATGAGTCTTGCTCCTCTTTCTCAGCATTTCTGCATAAGTAATGGCACCAAGGTCGACATCTGCAACTTGGCACCAGTAATATATTTTTCATAAATCTTGCTTCCTTTTTTTTCTCTCTCCCTTTTGCAGATCTAATTGCCCTTATTAAGTGATTCATGAATTGGGCAGCTTCCCATCCAGCAAGCAGAGAGATGCTCCTAAAAAGCATCTTAGTTTTTTTCAGTGTGTTTAAGGCTAGTATGTGTGTTGAATTTTGGCTCCTGTCTGATTGATTGATTTATAAGATCACCCTAACACCATTTCATATTAGCCCTGAGCTAATACATTTAAAAGTTGAAACTTGTTGGAGTATTTGCATTCTAGAATTGATTTCTTTGTTAATGTAATTAACCATTCCCAAAAGTTGTCTTTTTTTTAACTTAAAAAGATGTTTATTTATTTAAAAAATTTTTAAGGTTTATTTATTTTTGAGAGAGAGGGAGAGAGAGAGCAGGGTAGGAGCAGGGAGAGAGGGAGACACAGAATCCGAAGCAGGCTCCAGGCTCTGAGCTGTCAGCACAGAGCCCGATGTGGGGCTCTAACCCACGAACTGTGAGATCACGATCTTGCGAAGTTGATCATATCGCTGAAGTTGGATGCTTAACTGACTGAGCCACTCAGACAGCCCTAACGTTCATTTATTTTTGAGGGAGAAAGAGTACAGTAGGGGCAGAGAGAGAGAGAGAGAGAGGGGACAGAGGATCCAAAGCGGCCCTTGCATTGACAGGCTAACAACAGCAAGCCGGATGCAGGGTTCAGATACACAAACCTGAGGCAAAGTCAGACACTCAACCGACTGAGCCACCCAAGCGCCCCAAAGGTATTTTGCCTTTTAAGTTTTTAGTGACACAATGGCCTCCACTTGACTTTCTCATTGTAGATTCAATATTGACATTCAACATTTGAAAATTTCTGTTTGAAAATACTTGTTCAAAAGACTCCAACGTTTCATCAAAACTGAAGTTCTGCTCTGTAGTTTCTAGACACTATTTAAAAATTCAGTGATGTCGAAAGTATCTTTTACCACTATCATTCACTATCAAGTTTAAAGGATACACCAGACAAAATAAAATAGATTTCCCTAGAATTCGTTTTTCAAGATTCTTCTATTCTAATCCATCATAGTTTCCCATGCCTTTCTGTGGCATAGTCATATTCCTGGCCCCTGGGTTATTTCCGTCTTCCTCTTGATTCAGTTTTTGTAAGTAGTCTACTGAGAATGTAAAATTGTTCCCTGGTCGAGTCATCTGCTAAACAAAATCCCCTAAAGATGTTCACATATACATATATTTGCATTTTGGAAATCAGCAAATCTAAAATAATTGTTATATATTCTGCATAGCTTGTTTCTGGAGTTGTACCTAAAATAATGGAGTAATGTCTCACATTTCTTTATTCAACATGATCTTATTCATTGCATCTCTCATTTTAATTATCTTATTTTGCCTTTTACTCCCTAAACAATGTGTAATATTATTTTGTGTCAATGTTTACATTGTGCGTAAATGTTCTGACATAATTGTATCAAAATTTGCTAGGATTCCTGCCAAATAATGAACGTTTCTCATTATCACACTCATTAACTTTCTTTGGATGAGCTTAGATATTCCTTCACCAAAAAGTGAATCATAAGTATCATATGCTCAAAAACGGCACCCAATTTTGTTTTCTCAATTTCACATGGATAGCATATATTTTTGGAATCAGATTTCAATTTGGTTGGTGTGCATTTCACTCTCTTCATGTTTATTAGGAAAATGCAGGAGACATTGCCAATCTTTGCTTGTGTTCCGATTCTCAAGTTAATTTGATTTTTTCCTTCTCCAAAGACTTTACAATGTAGACAAAATATAGAATTCATGGGGTAGAAATAAAGTAACCAGGATTTAGTGATTTTTTTTTCCCTTGGAAGAACTGTTTCCTTTTTTTTTTTAAGTATTATTTTTAAGTAATCTTAACATCCAACATGGGGCTTGACCTCACAACCCCAAGAACAAGAGTCACATTCTTTACCGACTGAGCCAGCCAGGTGCCCCAGAACTGTGTGTATTAAGTTTCTAAAACTTTCTACCTGTGATGTTACCTGGAAACTTAACATTTCTTACCTGAGATAGAGCACTTCAACCAGAGTTGCCTGTATAAATTTTTTAATGTTTATTTATTTTTGAGAGAGAGAGAGATACAGAGCGTGAGCAGGGGAGGGGCAGAGAGAGAGATGGAGACAGGATCGAAGCAGGCTCCAGGCTCTGAGCTGTCAGCACAGAGCTGAACACAGGGCTTGAACTCATGGACCTTGAGATTATGACTTGAGCAGATGTCGGACACTTAACAGACTCAGCCCCCGGGCGCCCCCAGAGTTGCCTGTTTAATATGCAAAGTTATGTGATCAGGTAGGCACTGGACAGGCAGAAAGTGCATTTAATTTAATGGATTCTTTGAGGGTTTTATTTGTTTTTATTTTGTTCTCTCTTACAGTTTTTCTCGAAATCCATCTGTGATGAGGTGTTGAAGTCCAAGGTAACCTTGTGTTAGTGCTACGTTTGGCTAAACTGGTACCTCTGAAGTGTTGCCTTGTCTTCTGGTAATCCTACTAATTATTCCAGAAATCCAGTCATCTAGCTGGGTCATTAAGATTGGCCACTGGCTCCTAAATGTATAAGAGGGATTACTCATTGTAAGCAACTACACACGCGCACACACACACACACACACACACACACACACACATTTTTTTAATTAAAAAAAATGCACACCCAGCTGGCTCAGTTGGTAGAGCATGCAACTCTTGAGCTCAGGGTATACGTTTGAGCCACATGTTGGGTGTAGAGATTACTTTAAAATATTAAAAAAATTTTTTTTGAAATGTAATTTACACACTACATATATACATATATATGTTTATTTGAACTGAGTGTTGGAGAATAAGAAAGACCTGATTAGGTAAGATTAGATAACAAATGGCAGAACGAGCTCATCAACCAAATGGACTCCAGCTCCCAGCAACCTTCTAGTTGGTGCAATCAGTAAAGGCCTGCTGGTAAATGTATTTGCCCCTAAATCACCAAAGTGTGCCAGCTCCCGTTACAAAAAAGGTACAGTTTCTTTCCTTCCATAATTACATTTCCACAACACCTCGTAACCACAAGTATTACAAAAGAAAAGTTTTATTTTTTTTAACATTTATTTATTTTTGAGAGACAAAGTATGAACAGGGAAGGGATAGAGAAGGAGACACAGAATCCAAAGCAGGTTCCAGGCTCTGAGCTAGCTGTCAGCACAGAGCCCGATGCGGGGCTCGAACCCATGAACTGTGAGCTCATGACCTGAGTCGAAGTCGGACGCTCAACCCACTGAGCCACCCAGGCGCTCCACAAAAAAAAAAAAAAAAAAGTTTAAAAAAAATCGCATTTGACAGATCTTAAACTTATCTTCGGCAGTTAGCTCAAAGGTCTCACCATCCTCAAAACGTGGGTCTCGTGCTAAACTCATCAGCTAAAAGTTTTATCCAACTGATGAGAAGACGGTCTTTGCTGGCCCATGTTAATCCTTTCCTCATTTCCCCCTAGCCATTTAGGGCTGAACGGCAGGTTCAGATTGGGGGTGAGGGAGGAAGGGCACCTGGGCTAATTTCCCCAGTGCAAGATGGCCTCTGAAGCTTGATGAAAGGGCAGAGCCAGAGAGTCTTGTGGGAGGCGTCCAGGCCCAGTATTCAGAGTCAGTGCTGGAAGAGGAGGAGAAGAAATGCTTTCTATCCTTGTGGTGTTTGCACATCTTTTTATGAGCTTTCTTCATTTTCCTCCCCGTCTTCTTGTCCATCATCATTCCTGGCCCTACCATGCAGGGTGCCAAGGGATTCACAGGAGGCGTGCCATGACGGTGGGTGGGGAGGGGGATAGAGACCTAGGGGTTGGGATCCTAGATACCCTGGTTGTGCACAGAATGAGGGGGTGCACCGGGGGGAAGAGCTAGATCCCCCTGGGGACCTGCTGGGGGAGTTGGGAAGGGGCCAGGAGGACAGGCGGGACTGACAGGTGGTGGATGGGCAGGATGGGAACCCTGGGTACCCTGGGGTACCCTAGCTGTCGGGCATTGGGATTCCACACATTCGGGGTTTCCTTCAGCCTTTGCACCACTGGGCTCATCTCATCCTCTACACACAATGTATTTTATATAAATACACTTTCTTTAATAGCTTTCCAGTGTCGTCTTCTCCTGATGTTTAAAAAAAAATGTTTTTTGGGGCACCTGGGTGGCTCCGTCGGTTGAGCGTCCAGCTTCAGCCCAGGTCATGATCTCATGGTTGTGGGTTCGAGCCCCACATCAGGCTCTGTGCTGATATCTAGCTCAGAGCCTGGAATCTGTCTTCAGATTCTGTGTCTCCCTCTCTCTCTAACCCTCCCCTGCTCATGCTGTCTCTCTCTCTCTCTCAAAAATAAATAAAACATTAAAAAAAAGATTTTAAGTAATCTCTATATTTAACGTGGGGCTTGAACTTATGACCCTGAGATCAAGAGTCACATATTCTACCAACTGAGCCAGCCAGGTGCCCCTTTAATGAAATGTTTTTTTTCTTTTTTTAAATTCTAGGTAGCAAAGCTATCTACCACTTTAACAGCACTCCCTTAGATATGGTGGTGTTGTGCAGTGTACAACCTTAACAACAATACCCAGAGGATCTGCAATGTGAGTGATAAGATGAGAATGGTGATTAGTGCCCTGGGAAGGACCACTAATCTCAGATGAGGGGAATTATTTTATCTTAACCCCGTGATATCCACTGCCAGGACTGGGTGGAAGGGGAGATAAGAGGAGGGCTACAGATAAAGCCTGAAATGACTCCCTGAGAAGCTTACCCCCAGTTTTCCTACAGAGTGGCCTCTCTCCTCTTTTCTTTTCTTCCTTCCTTCCTTTCTTTCTTTCTTTCTTTCTTTCTTTCTTTCTTTCTTTCTTTCTTTCTTGTCTTGACCTGAAGCACTGGGCCTTATCAGCAACCTGGTCCTTACTCAATCTTTCTCCTGCCTTAGCTATCTGAGACACAGCGCCATCTTGGTTCATGTATTCCCTCTCAAAGCTCTTTGACTGGTTCTTCTTCCTGCCTCCCTCAAGATCACACAGTGATGTTCCCTTTGATTGCTTCTCTAGTCTTTCTCCCTATACCGTCTTGTCAATCATTCATTCATTCATTCATTCACTCATTGATTCACTAAGCCTATCAGGCCTCATGCTAGTCTCTGGAGGTTTGAAGATGGACCAGTCATAGTCCCTGGCCTCCAGACCTAATAGAAGACATAGACAGATAGACCTACCGTGTTTCGGACCCTGTTCTAAATACTTCATGTGAGTTATCTCATTTAATCCTTGCCACACACTCAGTGGTGAATTGGCAGAAACAGTGTAGGAAATGGAAGGGCATTGACCTGAGGCTTTAGGGCTGATTGGACGAAACAGAGAGAATTCTAGTATAATTTGGAGGGGGGCGGGCAACTGGGTGAGTAGTGATGTCACTTACAGACATGGGGATAAACTGTAGGTCTGAGAGGGGAAGCGGGATGATGGGTGAAAGTCCCGGCAAGTTGGGTTTTCAGAATCTGTGGGCTATCCATGCAGAAGAGTCTAATGAACAGGTGGTGGCTCTCAGACATGTCTGTGCTAAACTCTTAAATTTGAGCATGCTTAGTGTGCAAATTGTCACTGCCCTGCATGGATAGAATCACTCAAGGGAAGAATGGTAAAGAAAAGAGAATCCGGGATGAAGAAAATGGATCATAGCAACATAAAACGTACAGGCTCTGGCTTCCAAGATTTTTTCAGTTGTAAATAATAGACACCTAAATGAAACGGACTTAAGCAAAAGCAGAACACAGAAGTTTTTTCACTCAGGAGAGATGACTGGCTTTTGGACGTGGCTGGATCCAGGGCCTCAGCGTCGTGAGGTCGCCGTGTCTTGGCTTTGTTTTCCTCTGGGCTAGCTTTTTTTCTCAGGCAGGCTCCTCCTACAAGGTGTCAAAAGCAACAACCAGCAGATCCGGACTTATATTTTACCATTTCAGCCAAGTCCAGAGGAAGAACCTATTTTTTCTTAGTAGTTTGAGCAGAAGTCCTGGGGTGATTCTCAGTGGTCTGTATGGTGTCATCAGACATTTCCCAAGCCACAATGAATTGGCCACACTTGGGCCACAAGCTTACTCCTGTAGGAATAATATGATTACATCTCTCTTTAATCAAACACTTATTGAGGGCCCAATATTTTGCTATGTTTGGACATAAACCTTTGGCCCATGTGTTTTTTAAAAATTATTTTTAATGTTTATCTTATTTTTGAGAGAGAGAATGAGTGGAGGAGGGGCAGAGAGAGAGAGAGGGAGACACAGAATGGAAGCAGGCTCCAGGCTCTGAGCTGTCAGTACAGAGCCCGACGCAGGGCTTGAACCCACGAACTGTAAGATCATGACCTGAGCTGGAGTCAGATGCTTGACCAACTGAGCCACCCAGGTGCCCCTGGCCCATGAGGTTTGACTTCAGAGGGGAGAATTGGTTATTGGTCTGGCAAACAATGGGAGTTTCAGAATCTGCACCCACACACATGCCTTCCCTCTACCCGTGGTAGATGAGCTGTCTTTGCTCCTCTCCAAAGCCAGTCTCTCCTCTGAGCCACCAGACTCGATGACAGCGATCTTCCTCTCTCCCCAACATCATCAGCTTTTGCTCTCTGCTGGCCCACTTCCACCAGTTTCCAAACATTCTACTATTTCTCTCATCTTAAAAGAAACTCCTCCTCATTCTACCCCTACCCCCCACCAGTTAAAGCCTCTTTGAGGGGCGCCTGGGTGGCTCAGTCGGTTAATCACCTGACTCTTGATTTTGGCTCGGGTCACAAGTTCACGGTTCAGTTCGTGGGTTCGAGCTCTCTGGTGTAAGTGCTGAGCCTGCTTGGGATTCTTTCTCTTCCTCTCTCTGTTCCTCCCCTGTGTGTGTCTCTCTCTCAAAAAAAATCCAAAACCAACTTAAAAAAAAGCCTCTTCGAAGCCAGTCTCCTTCAAAGAGCCACTTACTCACTGTCTCTGCCCTCTCTCCTCTTACTCGCCTTTAACCTTTTTCTCCAATCTGGTTTTTCCTCCAACATTCCACCAAAACTGCTCTTCCACCAGCCACTTTTCCTTTGTTAAGGTCAGTCCAGTGGTTAATTCTCTTTCTTTCTCTAGTCTGACCTGTCTGCTCACTCCTCGGCATACTTTCTGTCCTGGTTCCAGATCATCAATCACACCATTCCCCTCCAGTCCTCCTCTGTCTCTTGGATTCCTGTCCTTCTCCCAGACCTCAGCCAGAAGTGCCCCAGGGCCCCAAGTTGGGGCAGATTCCCTTCTCTACCTCCCTTCACCCAATCTCATGATGTGATTACCAGTTGTGTTCTAGCAAGTTCCAATATGTATTTCTAGCCCAGACCCTTTTCCCGAACTCCAGACTTACTTATCTGCCTAGAAAACACTGCTGCTTGGATCTGCTTGAATGTTGAATAGCTGTCTCAGATTTAAAATGTTTAAAACTCAGGGGCGTCTGGGTGGCTCAGTTGGTTAAGTGCCGTCTTTGGCTCAGGTCGTGATCTCACAGTTCATGGGTTCGAGCCCCTGGGTCAGGCTCTGTGCTGACAGCTCAGAGCCTGGAGCCTGCTTCCAATTCTGTCTTCCTCTCTCTCTGCCCCTTCCCACTCCAAAAAAATCAATAAACATTAAAAAATAATAAAATAAGATGTTCAAAAGTGAACTCTAAATCTCTCCCCTACCCACCTCCTCATTCCACAGCCTTCCCCAAACAAATAAAGGACACCATCTAGTACTCAGGCTTCCAAAGCCTCAAGTCATCTAAGTGACATGCCATGGTTGGCAGTGGGGGGTGGTGAGAGAGACATTGCCAGTGGCCTGCCACAGTAGGGAGGGAGTACTTTATATCTTTTTAGACAGTGTTTAAAATTGGTGATGCATGGGGTGCCCGGGTGGCTCAGTCGGTTAAGGGTCTGACTTCGGCTCAGGTCATGACCTCACAGTCTGTGGGTTTAAGCCCCACGTCTGGCTCTGTGCTGACAGCTCAGAGCCTGGAGCCTGCTTCAGATTCTGTGTCTCCCTTTCTCTCTCCTCCTCCCCTACTTGTGCTCTGTCTTTCAAAAATAAATAAATATGAAAAAAATAAAATAAATAAAAATACAAGTGGTGATGCATGATGATAATACACAGCAGAATAACACCTACTCCCTTTTATTATGATTTGAAAATTCTCTGCAGAAAAGATACCCCCTTGATCCTTGTTGCCTAAATCTGGGGAGAACCACCTGCCCTCCCTTGGTAGGCTGCTGTCCGAATCCCTTCTTTTCTCTTACTTTCTTCATTCTTTCATGTAAGAATTTCTATTAACTTTACCTTCAAAAATATCCATTGGGGCCTGGGTAGCTCAGTTGGTTGATCATCCAGCTCTTGACTTCCGTTCAGGTCATGGTCTCAGGGTTTGTGGGATCAAGCCCTGAGTAGGGCTCTGCACTGACAGTGTGGAGCCTGCTTGGGATTCTCCCTCTGCCCTCCTCCCCAACTCTTTCTCTCTTTTTCTCAAAATAAAAATAAAATTAATAAAGATCCAGAATTCAGCTTCTGTCACCTCCGTTGTCACTTTGAGCCATCTTCAGCCCTTTTCACGTCTATTGTAAGTAGCCTCTAACTAGGTCTCTGTGCCTCTACCCTTGCCCCTCGGTCATCCCTGACACCATAGCCAGTGACTTCTTCTTCTTTTTTTTAAGTTTGTTTATTTATTTCAAGTGAGACAGAGCGCCAACAGGGCAGGGGCAGAGAGAGAGGGAAAGAGAGCATCTCAAGCAGGCTCTGTAATGTCAGCATAGACCCCGTTGTGGGACTCGAACTCACAAACAGTGAGATCATGACCTGATCCGAAACCGAGCATGGGATGCTCAACTGGCTGAGCCACCCAGGGGCCCCAGAGTGATTTTTCTAGAAGCTTGAGTCACATCGTGTGGAGGCCCTGCTCAGTAGCCTGCGATGGCTCCTCACCCCACTCTTCCCAATGGCCTCCAGTCCACACAGTCAGTCCAGCCCCATAGTCTGTAGGAGGTCTCGCAGACTTGGACCCTTGCCCCTCCCTCCCTTGCTCTTGCTGTTCTCACCCCAGTGCCTTTGCAAGTGCTGTTCCCCATTGCCTGGTCTGCTCTCCCCTTAGATGTCAGCTTGGCCCACTCCCTCACTTCTGTCAAGTGTTTGCTCAGGTGTCACCTCCTCAAGGAGGCCCGCATGCGCTGAGCACCCTCGGCAGTGCCGCGAGCCATGCCGTCTCCCTGACCCCAGACACATGCGTCCTCTCATCATTTTTGTTTTTTGGTTTTTTTTGAAGATACAATTGGCTTCACTAAATGATTCATGCATCAGGCAGCATCCTACCTGGCAAGCAGTGGGAGCTCTGAGGAGGTGTACCCAATGGAAGGTGTTTGTTTTTAAGTAGGCTCCACACCCAACGTGGGGCTTTAACTGAAGACCCTGAGGTTAAGAGTCGCCTGCTCTGCGGGACTGAGCCAATCAGGGGCCCTCAAAATGGAAGGAGGGTGGGGCAAGAAAGTTATAAGGAAAAGAGGACTGGAGCACTTGGTTGGCTCAGTAGGGTACGTGACCCTTGATCTCAGGGTTGTGAGTTCAAGCCTCATGTTGGGCCTAGAGTTTTCTTTAAGAAAAGAAAAAAAGAAGGATTACTTCAGGCTAGGTCACTTTCCATTAGGGGACGGGGAAGGGGACTTATCACTCAGATTACCTCTTCCTTTGAGGAATGGAGAGGATTGTGGGACAGACTCACTGGCATTCAGTGGAAAAATCCTGACTGACTGGTTGAGACTACAGTTCTATTTTTTTTAATTTTTTAAAAATGTTTTTAATTTATTTTTGAGAGACAGAGAGAGACAAAGCGAGCAGGAGAGGGTCAGAGAGAGAGGGAGATACAGAATCCGAAGCAGGCTCCAGGCTCTGAGCTGTCAGCACAGAGCCCAACACGGAGCTTGAACCCACAACCCACGGACCGAGAGATCATGACCTGAGCCGAACTGGGTGGCTCAGTCGGTTAAGCGTCCGGCTTCTGCTCAGGTCATGATCTCGAGGTTCGTGGGTTCGAGACTACTTTTCTAGAGGGGAGAGGGGTGGTGTGAGTCCTTTTGCCTTAATTCCTCCTGCTTTTCCCTTTTCTTAGCCCTTTCCCTCTCTAAGATACTACCTAATTTACTTATCACGTGTACTGTTTCTTTTCTTTCTCTCCAGACGGGAATGTAAACTCCCTGAGGGCGAAGACCTTTGTTTATTTACGATGTATCCTAAAGCTATCATCCCAACCAGCAGTGGAAGAAGGTGCTATTTTCTGCCGCATCCTGGGTGTCAACCACAATTTTCCCCCCAGCCACCTAGCATAGGGTCATCCTACCCAAATGCAGACAAGAGTCAAGTGTTTTCACTCGCTTATCTGGCAAACTTTGAAGTTGAGGCAAGCAGGCTGGTTTCAAGGACCGAGAAGAGGGTCGTACAGGACCAGCTCAGAGTGTCCTTGCCTTCCTGCAGGATAGAAATCAAATGGGAGCAGGAGAAAGTGAAAGCAGAATGTATTGGATAGCGTAAGTGACAGGTAGAGAATGGCAGATAGAGTGTTTGGGATACTTGGAAAAGAAAGGAGGATGAGCCTCGTTGCTCTGGATTAGGGGTTTATACTGGGAAAGGGTCTCGGATACGTGTTCCTTCAGGAATCCACGGTGGGGTCCAATCAAAAAGGTGCGTGCCGGGCAAATAATGGGTATTATTTTATAAATCATGGAAGGTAGGGGGTATTAATGCCAACGTCAGCAGAGGCTTGTTTGAAGCTAATGTCCTGGAACGTGTTTGGGATCTGGCTCTTCTTAGATGTTATCAGGTATTTGGGGCCTAGGACAAAACTCAGAGAATGATTAACTTTCTTGTCTCCTGCTTGGAATGGGAACACAGCTTCTTTGACTTATTCAGAGGCAAAATATGGAACATGAGTAGGTGGGGTCAGCAGAGTTGGAGCCGTTCCAAAGTGGAGTCCTGCCAGGCGACTCTCCATCTCAGGTTGTGAGTTCCAATCCCATGTTGGCTACAGAGATTACTTAAAAATAAATCAATAGATTAAAAAATAAAGGGGCACCAGGGCGACTCAGTCAGTTAAGTGTCTGACTTTGTGGCTCAGGTCATGATCTCACGTCATGGTTCATGACTGACGGCTCAGAGCCTTGAGCCTTCGGATTCTGTGTCTCCCTCACACTCTCTGCTCCCCCTCTGCTTATGTGCACGCGCGCTCTCTCTCTCTCAAAAACTAAATAAATAAACTTAAAAAAAAACATAATGGAGTCCCTTCAGCTTCTCTACCTCAAAGGGATCCAAACATAATTGACCACAGAGCTGTCTCCATCCAGAATTTTCCATCACACTTCTCACCTCTTTGTTTTCATTCCGAACCCTTTATGGTACAGTCTCCCCACTGCTGCCAGAAGACATCTCCTTCCCCATTTCATCCCCTTAACCCTCCTCTCCCCTTAAAGACAATCGTTTAATGTATATCCTTAGAATTATAATTAAGTAAAATTGTAAATGATATTTTCATACTAGTATTTTTGCGGGGTTGAAGTTAATTTATGAGAATGGGATTGTGTTTCTTAAAGTTTTTTCTTTTCTGTAATCGTATGTCTGTTTCGTTTTTAAAGTAAACTGTGTGGTGTCTCTCCCGATCACATGGGGGCCCCCAAATGTGAGGTAACTGATTGGGTGGAAGTTGGGGGTGCAGGCAGCGACAAGAATTCACCCGAGGCAGAGCAAAGGCGATCCAAGTTTACTGAATACAGGGCAAGTGGGCGGTGGGCAGGACAGCAGAGCAGAGGCTTGTCTGCGACAAGGTATTGGTCGGGGCCATATTTGAAGTGGGACAGTCAGGAGGTATGGGGACGTATGGAATTTTCCCTTTTTTGGTAACTGTGCCTGGTTGTGATTGGTCACAACCATTGGTCAATTAGGGCCTGTGGATATCTTAGTTGGGTTGCCTGATAGACCTGTGGGCCTTTCTTCCTTCCTTTGCTCAAGGCTGTTTGCCTAAAAGTGACCTCTACAAACCATACCCCCAACATGGGGCTCAAAACTCATGACCGGAAGGTCAAGAGTCAAGACTTGCCTGCTCTACCCACCGAGCCAGCCAGGTGCCTCTGTAACAATATGTTTGAAAGGTCTATTCACGGTGCTATGTGTATGGAAGCATGACCCTTCATTGAGTGCATCTGCCCTCTTTCATTCTTCCCAGGCCTCAGTGATGAACACCCAGGCCTCATGGTCTCTGTTGCCACAAACAAGACCTTGACAGATATCTTTGCACAAGTTCTTGTTAGAACTCTTGCAACCATCTTTGGAATGGAAATTAGGAGGCAGATCACTGGGTCTTTTGAGGTGTTCATCCTTAATCTGATTAAGTTCAGGTACATTGGTCCATAAATGGCTGCAGGGCCTGAGGGAACTTGTATGTCTCTCTCCCTGACAACATTCAGATTATCTGGCTTTTTACTTTTTGCTACCCTAATAGCGTAAAGTGCTATCTCACCTTGGTTTAATCTGCATTTTTTTTCTGATGACTAATAAGTCTCAACATCTCTTCATAAGATTCTTAGTCTTCTGCTTTTCCTTTCCTGCAAGTTACCTTCTCATATACCCTTTGCCAATATTGATTTGCAAGACTTCCTTGTTCTCTAGTCATGGTTTGTTTTAATGATTGCAGATATTTTCTTCCACTCTGTCTTCTGTCTTGTAACCTTGTCTGTTGTATCACGCTTTGAATAGAAATACCTAATTTGCGGGGCACCCGAATGGCTCAGTTGGATGAGCATCCAACTCTTGATTTTGGCTCGGGTCATGATCTCGTGGTTTGTGAGTTTGAGCCCCACATCAGGCTTGCTGCTGTCAGCTCACAGCCTGCTTCAGATCCGCTGTCCTCCCCGTTCTGCCAGTACCCCGCCACCCCCGCTTGCACTCTTTCTTTCAAAAAATAAAGATTTTAAAAAAATCCTTAATTTTAATGTTGTCAAAATGGCTTGTCCTTCAGATTTAAGTGGAGTTTTTTCCTTAATTTTTATTTTAAAGTAAGTTCTACACCCAATGTGGGACTTGAACTCAAAACCCCCAAATCAAGAGTCTTATGCTCACATGCTCCACTAACAGAGCTCGCCAGATGCCCCCAGATTTAAGTCTTATTGAAAGACTACTTACCTGCTTCTGGGTCTCAAATATGCTCTCCTATTAACTCAAGACTTGCTTTTTATCATGGTTAGGTTTTTATTTCATTTGGAGTCTATCTTTGTATACAGTCATAAGCAGTTATCATTTAAAAATTTTTTTTAATTTTTAAAAATTTAACCCAACCTGGGGCTCGAACCCATGAACCATGAATTCATGACTTGAGTCAAAGTTGGACGCCTAAGCGACTGAGCCCCCCAGGTGCCCCTAGCAGTCATCATTTTTATTATGCGTCAATTTTCCCAATTGTACCTACTAAATGAACTAGCTCTTCCACATCAGCAGCAGTGCTACCTTTTACTTGTACGTTAAGGTCTCATTTCTGCATGGGTTTGTCTCCAAGCTTTCTATTTTATTCCATTTGTTTATTCGTTCTTGAACAATGCTATGATATATTGTAATCTGATGGTGTTGTAGTGTGTCTTACTATAAGTAAGGTCGGTCCCCCTTCTTTACTCAGCATTTTCAAGGCGAACCTTACATCTGGAATTAGAATATCAGGGAGATTGCCATCTATTCTAATTCTGGGTTATTTCTTCTACGACATGTCTCTTCTATTTGGATTATCATCTATAATTCATTACTGTGGTCTTCAAGTTTTCTCTATAGATATCTCCCTACTTTCACTTAGTTCTTTTTTTAAAGTTTGTTTATTTATTTTGAGAGAGAGCAAGCAGGAGAAGGGCAGAGAGAGAGGGAGAGAGAGAAAATCCCAAGTGGGCTCTGCTCCATCAGAGTGGAGCCCAATGAGGGGCTTGAACTCTCAAACCACAGGATCATGACCTGAGCTGAAATCAAGAGTTGGATGCTTAACTGACTGAGCCATCCAAGTGCCCTTTAGTTCTGAAATTAAGAACATGTTGTGACATGTTTCTTTGTTTTTAAAATTATACTTTCTAGTAGGTTGTAGCAATAGAGAGATATAAACTTTCTTGTCTTTTAAAGCATCTTTTGGGCAAACTTCTTTCTCAGATGCTTGATTTTCAGCTTGATTAAATTCCTTCCCTCTTTCTTAAGGGATTCTGGCACAACAAGAACCTTCTTTTTCTCCTCTTCTGTACCCTTCATGGTTCCAGCTGGAAAAGAGGAAGGAAAGAAGGTTTTCTTAAAGCTAACAATAGACACATCTCTGGTAAGGTTTAAGGAGAACAAAAAAAAGAAACACAAATAAATAATATTCCAAATTAAAAAGGGGATATAACTACAGAAAAAAGATAGATTTAAAAGATAAGAAGAAGCGTGCCTGGGTAGCTCAGTCAGTTAAGCATCAACTTTGGCTCAGGTCATGATCTCATGGCTCCTGAGTTTGAGTCCTACATCAGGCTCCGTGCTGACAGCTCAGAGCCTGGAGCCTGCTTCGGGTGCTGTGTCTCCTTCAATCTCTGCCCCTCCCCTACTTGCTCAGTCTCTCTCTCAAAAATTAATACAAGATAATAAGAGACAGTCACCTGGCAGGCTCAGTCTATAGAGCATGTGACTCCTGATCTCAGAGTTGGGAATTCAAGCCCAATGTTGGGTGTAGAGCTTAATTAAAAAAAAAAAAGAAAAGAAAGAAAGAAAGGGAGACAGAAAGTAAGAAAAAGACATTAAGAGAAGGCTTTCATAATTTTTATGCCAATAATTTTCCAAATTTGTATGAAATGGACAAGTTCCTACAAAATATAACAACTAAAATTGATTCAAGAAAAAACCAAAAAGGCAAGTAATCTTGTAATTATTAAAATTGCAATGTTGAGCATTTTTTTCAGAGAAATGAAAATAATATTCACAAAACAAAACACATATATAGTTGTTCACAGCAGCTTTACTTGTTTTTGGTTTTGGCTTTGGTTTGGTAGTTTGTGCTTTACGCTTTTTTAAAAGTTTATTTTGAGAGAGAGAGTGAGAGAGAGAGAGAGAGAGAGAGAGAGAGAGGGTGTGTGGGGGGGGGAGGGGAGATAGAAAATCCCAAGCAGGCTCCTGGGGCTCAAATTCACAAACTCTGAAGTCATGACCTGAGCTGAAATCAAGAGTTGGAGGCTTAACTGACTGAGCTGCCCAGTGCCCCTCCTCTTTCCTTGTAATCGCCTAAAACTGGAAAGAACCAAAATGTCCTACAATGCTTACATCTGTGATTCACCCATACATCCCTAGCACTGAATACTATGTACTCAGAATGAAAAGAAACCAACTACTGATACAGACAACAAGTTGAATAAAGCTCAAGGGAATACTGAGTGAAAAAAGCCAATCTGGAAAGGTTATATCCTATATGAATCCATTTATATCACATTTCTAAAAAGTGTTTGATTTTTAAGTAATTATGACACCCTACATGGGGCTCAAACCCACAGCCCTGAGATCAAGGGTCGCGTGCTCTACTGACTGAGTCAGCCAGGTGCCCCTATAACATTCTTGAAAGAGCAAAATTATAGAGATGAAGAATAGAATTGTGGTTATAGGGGTGAAAATTGGGAAAAGAGATGGTGATGGCTCTAAAGGGGTTCTTGTGATGATAGAACCGTTCTGTATCTTGATTATGGTGGATTATGGTTACACAGATCTACATGCGCAAGAAAACGGCATGAAAGTGTACCCACAAATGAGTGCGTGCAAAACTAGTGATATCTACATACGTCGTGTGGGCTGTGCCAAGGCGAATGTCTAGTTTTGATATTGTACTATAGGTATACGAGATGTCACCTCTGAGGGAAGTGGGGTGAAGCGTACCCTGGATATTCCAATATATTTTTTTGCAACCTCGTATGAGTCTATAATTACTTCATAATTTAAAAGTTTTTAAACATTGAAGCAGTAAAAAACTTCCAACCTAAAAACCCACTAGGCCCTCGTGATTTTACAGACTAATTCTGTCAGCTCTCAAGGCAGAGATCATCCTAACCTTTTGTTTGTTTGTTTTACTTTTTGTTTTTTTTAAAGTTTGTGGGGCGCCTGGGTGACTCAGTCAGTAAAGCATCTGACTTCGGCTCAGGCCATGATCTCACATCACAGCTCGTGGGTTTGAGTCCTGCATCGGGCTTTGTGCCGACAGCTCGGAGCCTGGAGCCTGTCTTCGGATTCTGTGTCTCCTTCTCTCTCTGACCCTCCCCTGCTCACACTGTCTCTCTCTATCAAGAATAAATAAAACATTAAAAAATACATAAAGTTTGTGTATTTGTTTATGTACTTACTTAGAGAGAGGGAGCCCCCATGAGCAGGAGGAGGGGCAGAGAGAGAAGGAGAGAAAGAGAATCCCAAGTAGGTTTCAGGCTGTCAGTGCGGAGCCTGATACCAGACACAGGGCTTGATCTCATGAAATGTGAGATCATGACCTGAGCTCAGCCAAAATCAATAGTCAGATGCTTAATTGACTGAGACACTCAAGTGTCCCAGAGATCATTCTAATTTTATACAAACTCTCCCAGAGTGTGGGAAAAGAGGGAATACTCCCCTCCTGCCAATTCCACAAGGCCCATATAACTCTGATGCCAACTCCAACTAAAGGAAGAACAGGAAAATGATATTATCTGCTCATTTCACTGGTGACTATTGGTGCAAAGATCTTGAACAGACATCAGTGAATAATGTCCAATAGCGAATAAAAGAAGCAATATTCTATGCTTGGGATTGTCCCGGGAATAAGATCTCCAAGTTAGACTATCTCTAGATGTCACTTACTATAATAAGCGATTAAGGAGTACAGAGTCGTATAAACATTTCAATAAATACAAGAAAGTTATTTGACAAAATTCAACGTCAATTAAAAATAAAATAGTAACCCAAAGAGAGACCTACAAAAAACTTACAACAAATGGTATCTTAAGAGTGGAAACTTTAAAGGCATTCATTACAAAATTATAACTCTGATATCTGTGCCTACTCACATTATTTCTGTCCAATAGTATAATGGAGGCCCTCGCCAGAGCAATAAAATAATAAGAAGAAACTCATGGCATAACTACTGAAAAGTAAGAAAAGAAATTATCATTATACTCAGATGATATTATTTTCTTTTTTAAAAATAGTTTTCATCATGAGAAACATTGATTTTTTTTAACATTTATTTATTTTTGAGAGACAGAGAGAGACTGATCATGAGCAGGCAGGGGCAGAGAGAGAGACACACACACAGAATCGGAAGCAGGCTCCAGGCTCCGAGCTGTCAGCACAGAACCCAATGCGGGGCTCAAACCCATGAACTGCAAGATCATGACCTGAACTGAAGTCAGACACTCAATCGACTGAGCCACCCAGGCTCAGATGATATTATTTTCATTAAAAACACAAAATAATCTCTAGACAAGTTAGTAAACTAAGGTAGCTGATTATAAGGTCCAACTACAAAAGTCGATTGCAATTCTACACAATCGTATCATGTAATTATATAAAGAAACCATTGAAGTATCAACAAAACTATGACATGCTCAAAAATAAACCTAACAAAAGAGGTTTAAGATCTGTATAGAAAATTATAAAACTGTACTAAGAGATATTAATGAATACCTAGAAAAGTAAGAGCTATTCCATGTTAAGAGTAGGTAGACTTAATGTCCAAAAAAAGACAATTCCCTACAGGTTGATCTACAGATTCAATTGATTTTTTTATCCAAAATCAGTATTCGACTGGTTAATTCTGAAATGTATATGTAAGAATAGACCAAGAATAGTGAAGACTAAATTTTATTTATTTTTTTTTAATTTTAATTTTTAAAAAGATTTTATTTCTAAGTAATCTCTACACCCAGTGTGGGGCTCACAACCCTGAGATCAAGAGTTGTACAATCCACCAGCTGGGCGAGCCAGGTGCCCCCTACATTTTATTTGGTTTTTTTGGGGGGGTTAGATTTATTTGTTTATTTTGAGAGAGAGAGAGAGAGAGAGAGAGAGAGAGAGAGAGAGAGAGAGAGAGAGAGGGAGAGACCCAAGCAGGCTCCACAGTGTCAGCACAGAGTTTGATGCAGGGCTCGAATTCATGAACCATGAGATCATGACCTGAGCTGAAATCAAGAGTAGAATGCTTAATGATCGAGCCACCCAGGTGCCCCCTAAATTTTATTTTTAAACTTATTATATATACTTAATTTTTTCTACAATAACGATTTTAAAAAACCTTGTCTGTTCTTGGTCTTTTATTCTTTCTATAGTATACTAAAGCTCTCATATACTTGTGATTCAGTTTCAACAGTGATCAATTCTTGTACCATCTTGTTTCATTTATCCTCTCTTCTAACTTCCCCCACTCCAGATTATTTTGAATCAGATCCCAGACATGACATCATTTCATCCTAAATAGGGAACTCTTCTTTAAATGTTTTGACAACATAGCTGCAAGAGGAATCTTTTCGCTCTCCACTTAAGTCACTCACACATTCCAATAAAATAAAATAGAAGTGGAAGTTAGATTGCATTTCACTTAAATATATTCTTGAACTTCTATTTAATCTTGCCAGTTTAATAATACATAACTAAAATTTACAAACAAGTGCAAAAAATATGGAGTTAGTTTCCCTTTCTTTTCAAACAATCCAGAAGAAAAGGGTTAACTGAAATACATCAGGCAAATGGACTGTGGAATTGACTTATCTCAGACATGATGCATTGAATTTTAGCCTCAAATTTGGTGAAATACTTAACACAATTATGGAAAGTTTTGGTCCATGATGAATTTTAACTCCCAGACATGTTCAATTTTGTCATAACACATGTAGATTTTTATTCCTTCAAAAAGTGACACATACATGCATAGTCCAAATATAATTTGTTATACAAAGGAGTTACCCATAGGAAGTAGTTGGGGATGTGCCAGGTAAAATGATGTTGAATGCTGGGTAGAATTAAAGATTTGAGGGGCACCTGGGTGGCTCAGTTGGTTAGGTGTTCGACTTCGGCTCAGGTCATGATCTCACGGTTAGTGGGTTGGAGCCCCGCATCAGGCTCTGTGCTGATGGCTCAGAGCCTGGACCCTGTTTTGGATTCTGTGTTTCCCTTTCTTTTTGCCCCTTCCCTGTTTGCACTCTGTCTCTCTCAAAAATAAATATTAAAAAAAAACTTTTGAAAGTTTCATTTATTTTCATGGTAGCAATTTTATTCCTGCCATGACTCACAGAGAATGGTAGCCACAGTGTGATGGTGAACACCCGTTATAGCCTTCCAAATTGATGGCACAGAAAAGCAGTGTGGGACTGTTGTCCAGGTTAAATATTTCAGGACTGTCTCATCAAATGTGTGATCAGAGGTGCCCGGCTAGCTCAGTCCGTAGAGTATGCGATTCTTGATCTCCCGGCTGCGAATTCTAGCCCCACATTGGGGGTAGAGATTACTTAAAAAAAAATGTGTGGTTACATGGAGAAATAGTCCACTTTTCTGACATCTGATATCTGAACTGGTATAAAAGCCTACACATTAGTAAAGAGATACCCAAAGCAAATATTTCTTTTTTAATTTAATTTAATTTATTTTAGTTTTAAAAGCTTATTTTTGAGGGGGGGGGGTGCAGGGAAAGGAACAGAGAGAGAAGGAGACAGAGGATCTGAAGCAAGATCTGCGCTGACAGCCAAGAGCCCGATACAGGGCTTGAACTTCATAACTCTGAGATCATGACCTGAGCCGAAGTTGGAAACTTAACATACTAAGCCACCCAGGGGCCCCAATTTAATTTTTTTTAAAGTAATCGCTATGCCCAATGTGGGGCTCGAACTTACAACTCCGAATTAAAGAGTTGCATGCTTTACCAACTCAACCAGCCAGGTGCTCTGTGCTTAAAGCATTTCTAAATAATGGTGTTCCCATCTGTTATTGCATTCATCTAAGAAGTCAAGTACTTGGGTAATTTTTCAGTTACATTGTAATGCATTCTGGGCAATATATGTTCAATGTCACAGGCAGGCTCACTGCTTGTGAATAGATAGTTTTCTCTGGTGATTTTTTTAAAAAGCCCTGCAAGATAATGTAACTGACTATGGGCATCTCCGCAGAGTCTAAAACCCAAAAATTCTGTTGCAGTTTGATATTTCTTTACCTTTCTCTCATAGGATCCATATGGTTCTCCTTTCTTTTTCCTTTGGGCTTTTTCTGTAATTTTTACTAACTTCTAGAATTGGAACGGTTGTACTACTAATTTGGAACAATTCTATCTCCAAAAAAATATGATAAATAAAGCATTTAAAATGATATATTTTCCTCCAAATACTGTGGGTTTTTTTTTCTCTATTCCATAAATTTTGAACTGTAGTGTTTTTCTTATGATTCATTTCATTTTTTTTCTAATGATTCATTTCTAAGTGATTTCCTTTACACATTTGGAGTGCAATGGTTGCTTAATAATGTAATTTAGTTTCTGAGTATACAGGATGTGTCGTTTTTAACAATAAAAAACAAAGTTTTAAATTTTGCATCTTTATAGCTGGAGAACATGGTCAACATGGTACTGATTTTTTGGAATTTGTTGAGGTTTCCTTTATAGCACCATGCATGTTCTATTTTTGTTTTGATTATTTATTTAATTTTTTAAATGCTTATTTATTTTCGAGAGACAGAGAGACAGAGTGCAGGTCGGGGAAGGTCAGAGAGAGAGGGAGACCCAGAACCCAAAGCAGGCTCCAGGCTCTAAGCTGTCAGCACAGAGCCCAACGTGGGGCTGGAACCCATGAACTGCGAGATCATGACCTGAGGTCAGATGCTTAACTGACTGAGCCACCCAGGCGCCCCTTTATTTTTGAACATGTACTATAAATGCTTAAAAATCTATGACTTTCTGTTGGCTGGGAATAGAATTTTATATATAATTACTAGGTTGAACTTATTGTGTTCAGATTTTTGATATTTTTACCTATTTTTTGTTTACTTGATCTATATGTATTTTGCTTTGTTTTTTTAAAGTTTATTTATTTATTTTAATAGAGACAGAATACAAGCAGGGGAGGGGCAGAGAGAGAGAGGGGCAGAGGATCTGAAGTGGACTCTGAGCTGACAGCACAGAGCCCAATGTGGGGCTCGAACCCACGAACTGTGGGATCATGACCTGAGCCTAAGTTGGATGCTTAACCGACTGAGCCACCCAGGTGTCCCTTGACCCCATGTCTTTTAAACATGGGCGAAAGGACAGTCACCAACCCTCAACTTTCACCTCCATACCAGCCTTGATTTTCCTGAGTTTTCTTGTTTGCAATTCATAGTGTTTCTTGAATCTGTGCCTTTATTTTTTTCATAAGTTTTGGTAAATTAATCTTTTCATGTCAGATATTTCTTCTCCCTGCTCTTTGCATCCTGTCCTGCTTTTCCAATTACTTGTGCCTCCTTCTTACCTCTGTGGCTTTTATGCTTTCTCTCTTTTCTATCCTTTTACCTCTTTATGTTTCATTCTGGATATTTGCTTCTGAGACCTCTAAAGTTGCTAATTCTTTCTTCAGCTGTGTGTAAATTGCTGTTGAATCCAGTTTGTTGGGTTATTAAATTCTATATTATATTTTTTAGTCACAAAATTTCCACTTGGATGTTTGTATGCTTTATACTTTCCTACTAAAGTGATCAATCTATGTATCTCCTTGAACATATTAGATAATTTGATGGCTACAATACCTGGGGTTTATTTGAGTCCTTTTCAATTGTCCTTTGTTGCTGCTGGTTTTTGTTCATTATCTGGTCTTCCAGAAGGTATGACTATTTCTGTTTGTGGGCTGAATATTATATGTACATAATTGTTCATAGAAACCATCTGAGGCCTAGGATGGTGCTCTCTCTTTTTTTTTTTTTACCTAAAAGATATTTTTTAATGTTTATTTATGTTTGAGAGAAAGAGAGAGAGAGAGAGACAGAGACAGAGACAGAGACAGAGCGCAAGCAGGGGAGGGGCAGAGAGAGAGGGAGACAGAATCCGAAGCAGACTCCCGGCTCTGAGCTGTCAGCACAGAGCCCGACGCAGGACTCAAACTCATGAGCTGCAAGGTCATGACCTGAGCCAAAGTTGGACGCTTAACTGACTGAGCTACCCAGGGACCCTAGTGGTGAGCTCTTTTAACCAGAGAGGATTTACTTTGTTTTCTTACTGGTACCTGGAGGCCTGGGCACTCTGGGATCACCTTAATGTAATTACAGGATTTGAGATGGTTAGAAGCTGAGTTTTGATCTCTGTGAGAGCTTGTCTATTGTATTCACTTTTGCTTTTATTTTATTATTTTTAAGTGTTTGTTTCATTAAATAAATTTTTTAATGTTTTAGTTTTGAGAGAGAGAGAGAGAGAGAGAGAGCGAGCACACCTGCACCCTAACACACAAGTGGGGGAGGGGCAGAGAGCGAGCGAGCGAGAGAGAGAGAGAGAGAGAGAGAGAGAGGGAGATACAGAATCCGAAGCAGACTCCAGGCTCTGAGCTGTCAGCACAGAGCCAGATTCGGGGTTCAAACTAATGAAACATGAGCTCGTGACCTGAGTGGAAGTTGGACACTCAACCGACTGAGCCACCCAGACTCCCTGATTTACTTTTGCTTTTAAACTGGAGTCCTTTGGGATCCCAATCCAAAGTGTGAGGTTTTTTTATTAGGTTCTTTTTCTCCCTCCCTCCCTCCCTTCCCCCCCCTCTCTCTCTGGGTCTCTGGACTCCACTCTCTGCTCCCCTAACTCTCCAAGGCTGCTAAAAGCACCACTCAATCTCTTAACTGCCTCTCAGGAAATGCCCTACCTGGAAAAGGCATCCTAAATGTGGGCCTTACATTCCTTAATTTCTCTTTTCAGATCCTGGCTCAGTAATTCTTCACTAACTTGTTAACTTTCCAATGATTTCAAGAAGAGATTTTTAGATTTTTCTAGTTTTACTAGTTTTCCTCAGTGGGAGACTTCATCAGAATTACCTAATCACTGATACTGGAAGCCCAAACCAACCCTCCCTCTTACCTTCTTATGGAAAAAGTACAGTAACAACCAGGATTTGCTAAGAAACAAAATGACAATGGGAATGTTAACATTGTAACAATTACCCAAGCACCAAAACAATGAGGGGAAGTGCCTCCAAAGGGAGATTCCACAAATATACAAAAACGCTAGTGTAACAGTTTAAAAAGCAACTCAAACCAACACTGATGACAAATTGTTTCCAGAAAATTGGGAGTATTCCAGCTCGAGAATACTTTATATTCAGTGTGTGAATACAGTGTTATAGAGAGCAACCTTTGCTAGCCAAAAGCAGTTGGCTATAAGAGAGAATAAAGGTCTATGGGAGTGAATAGCATTTGTCCATTCTGGAATGTGTTTTTGGCTGTCACCACAGCACGGCCAGGTCGGCTGTTAGTTAGCCTCAGTCCGGACTTTGAGAACCACTACCTTATGAAGGAAGGGGCAACTCTTTGAAATCCTTGAACCAAAGGATTGAACATCCAACTTTGGCTCAGGTCATGATCTCACTGTTCATGGGTTTGAGCCCCACGTCTGGCCTTGCGCTGACAGCATGGAGCCTGGTTCAGATTCTGTCTCCCTCTCCCCCTGCCCTTTCTCCACTTTCTCTCTCTCTCAAAAATAAACATTGAAGTTCTTGAACCAAGCCTTTCTTGAATGGCCTTGACTAAAGTTTCTGTCTTGAGATTTCTTTCTCTGATTACATGACAATGGGATGGATTAGGTTTCTACTGATTAGACCAAAACACCCATCTCAAATCCATCCTAATCTTCACCGCAGGCCAGCTCGATTAGACTTCGTTTTTGAAAACTTCCCAAGATTAGTTATATTGTCTATTGTGTATGGGTTTAATCAGATAAACTGTGAAAGGTCCCAAGTTTTGGGGATGATTTTGACACCCTGCTGACTCTCTGCAAATAGCCGTAGATAATGCTAACACATTTGGAGAAATGCTAATCTGGTTCCTTAACCACCTGGAGCCTTAGTTTTCTCATTTTTAAAACGGGAGGAATTATGTTATTTTAAAATAAAAATAGTTATGTTGTCCATACAGGTATTTGGGGGAATTTTTTTTTTTTTTTGGTGTTTGGGGAGTTTTAGATGAAATGATGAATATAAAAGTCTTAGCGTGGTACATGGCACACAGATAAGCATGGTCTCATGAGTGGGAAGACGATGCTCTAATAGGGCTGTTTTGGGGTTGGACAGGAGCCTTAGGTCCTTTAAGAGCAATTAAGGGAAACCAGGGATGGGTAACTGGTATTTTGTTGAGATTGCAACATTTGACTGGGCAGGGGCCTGGGTGAGGCATGGTGACGACATTGACATTGAATCTTTATGGCTGAGTAACACAAGCTAAAGCTTAAAACCAGGAAGTTAGTCGTAGATCTTAAAATGAAATCATGGTGCACAGTATCTGGTAAGATTCTGGAAACTGTAATTTTCTCATGTCTACTATGTTTCCTCCTCTTATGTGCTTTTCAATTATTGGCTATTCAGCACTCCGTGTCTTCGCCCCATGGGACTAAATGCTTTATCTGCTTTATTTCATTTAGTGCTCTTATATTAACCTCATGTTTCATGGGGGGAAATGGAGGCTCAGAGAGGTTAAGTAAGTAATTTCTTGTCTGACTTAAGAGCTGGCTCTCTGAACACAACCTATTAATTTCAGGGCTGTTGAATTTGAGAGTTGACACTCCACATGGCTGTTGGATTCATTCATTTAACAAATATTTAGTGAGCAATGACCATAGGGGATTAAAAAATGAGTACTATACTACAGCTCAGTGAAACATGCACATTTATTGAGTGTTCATTCTGTGTCTGGCTTTGCATACATTAGTTCATTAAACTGTCGTAACCTCCCCCTCTGTGAGAAAGGTATTGACATCCTTATTTTGTAGATGACGGGGCAGAGACTCAGGGACTTGCCCAAGGCCACACAGCCAGGAAGTGGCAGAACTCAGGACCTCTCTAACTTTCAAGTTTGTCTTCTTTCTCAGAAATGAAAACCTCACTTTTTTACCTTTAAAATAAAAATAACACTTTTAAAAGATTTTATTTTTAAGTAGTCTCTACACCCAACATGGGGCTTGAAGCTGCAACCCCAAGACCAAGAGCTGCATGCCCCACAGACCGAGCCAGCCAGGCGCCCCTGTGAAGTAAAAGTAATCTCTACTCAAACAACTTAAACAACACGAGTGCTGATGTTCTCACAAAATTTGACAAAACAGTGCTTATAATCACTGAAATTTTTGCCAGTATATTTAATAGATGAAAATATTATAAAGTTGTTTCTTTTGCTATTTTCCCATTTTTTACAGTCATATTGAGATGTATTTCACATACCATAAACTTCACCCATTTAAAGTATATAGTTCAGTGGTTTTTAGTCCACAGTATTTCAGAGTTGTGGAGCCATCATCACAATCTAAAACTTTTTCAACACCCTGAGAAACCCTTACCCACTAGCTGTCCCCCTCAAGTCCCCCACTCCTCTACCCCTCAGCCCCAGGTTAGCTATTTCTTTTTTTTCTTAAGTTTATTTACTTATTTTGAGAGACAGAAAGAGTACAGTCAGGTGAGGGGCAGGAAGAAGGAGAGACAGAATCCCAAACAAACAGGCTCGGGGGCATCAGCAAGAGTCCACTGCAGGGCTGGGACTCAAGAACTGTGAGATCATCCCCTGAGCTGAGACCAAGACTCAGCGGCGAACCAACTGAGCCCCCCAGGCCCCCGGGCTACTTAGTTATCTTCTTGTGTTTATTGGCCACTAATGATTTGATGTCTGTTTGTTTTGGACTACAGTTGTTGTTTTTAAACTGATTAGAGACGGTGGTCTGTGTGTCTCATGAAGATTAACCATCTGTTTACCATGCATATTGCAGTATTTTAAAGTTATTTTCTCATTTGTTCTACGTTGTTGGTGGCATTGCTTCCGGACAGATGTTTAACTATCTTTCACGTTTTAAAGTAAATTATTGATTTTGATTCATTATGAACGTTTTCCCTCCTCCAATTATAAAGCTTTCCTCCATATCCCCTTCTGGTCTTTTGTAGTATTGTGTGGTTTGCTTAAGTTTTCAATCTATCTTGGGCTTAGTTTGAGATACAATAATAGTATCTTCTCAAACACTACTGATCTGAAAAGTCACTTTCATCAAAAGACAGCATGAGTGCTTACAAACAGGGTTGGCTTTACGTCTTTGGTATTGGTTTACTGTTTGCTGCCGTGGTCTTGCAATTCGTCCACAATCTTGAACAAGGGGCCCCGCACTTTCACTTTGCGCTGGGCTCTGCAAACTATGCCTTGGCCCAGTTTACAAGTCCCAGGCACTGTATTAAGCACTGGCTATCTTTAAAAAAAAATAATAAGCCCTATTGTTTTACTTAATTTTCACGGCAGTTCTGTTGAGTAGCTCTTCTCATTTTTCTCGATATTCTCAAATGGGGCGATGGAGGCAGGAAGATTAAAGAAGGCCACAGAGACAAAAAGCCACAGCAAAGGGGCTCGAAGCCAGCGGCCGTCTAGCCGGAGCCCGGTAAGAGTCGCTTGAATCCTCGGGCTGGTGCAACCCGGCGGTGGAGGCGGGAGCGCGCGGGGGCGGGCGGGGCGCCCGGGACGGGCCTCGAGAGCCCGGGTCCGAGCCGCGCGTGG
>NC_043707.1:119017184-119051647 GCF_006229205.1 Suricata suricatta
GCGTGGCCGGGCGTCGCGAGCCCCGCGGGCGCTCCTCTGCCGGCGCGGGACCCCGCCTTCTGCCCGCCACGGCGCGCGCTCGTCTAGCGGGCGGGTCCTCGCGCGCGCAGCGGTTGTGTTGCCTGCGAGTTTCCCAAGTTCACAGAGGCCCTGGGTTGGCATGGCAACCGGGCAACCTGTTCCAGAGCCGCCTGCCTTCTCCGCACATGCCGCTGCCACCGCCGGAGCCGGGGCCAGAGTCTATCCCAGGATGCACCGCGCCAGCCCCGTCCCCAGTGGGCCGCCATGTTGTCGGAGTGAAAGGTAAGGGGGAGCAAGAGCGCCGGAGAGAGAAGATCGGGGGGCTGAAATCCATCTTCATCCTACCGCTCCGCCCGTGAGTATCCGCACCCCGCCGGCCCCAAACGCTGCTCCGGACCCCCAGCGAACAGACTGTCCCTTTGTATTGGTGTTTGAGAGCGGTTGTGGGGGTGAGAAGGGCTTTGGAAAAGCCGCCCGGGGCCCTGGCTGAGGCTTCTCACTCGCTGTTCCTCGTACATGTTTTGGAGTCAGCAGCAAGGCCCCTATTGTTATCAAAGGAGGGAGGGGGTGGGGAGCGGGGTCGAAGCGAGGGAAATGCCGGGGGTTTAGGCCCGGGCCCAGGGCTTAGAGATGCCTGTACCTTTCTGCTCGGCCCTGTTGGAGCCTCCGAAGATTGATGTTGCCATTCGGGTTGCTTTTTTGATGGGTTTGCGAAGCCGCGAGTCTTCTGTGTGGCCGTGAAGTGTAATTCTGGGCCACCCTGGGTTTCTCCGACTTCTTGAGCTTCCGTGGCAGCGCCGAAGCAGGAGGAACAATAAATCGCTTTAGAAGCAGCCTTGGCCCTTGTCTACAGGCGAGACCCACCATGGGGGAACTTTGCGAGCCTTAAATGTGGAGAAGTGGCGACCAGGAAGTTTCAGATCGCTTTTTAGTCTCCTGGGTGCTTGTGGCCTTTTGTTTCCGTGAGAGCTTGGATTTTTGGTGGGTTCTTCCTCTTTGAACCTCCCTGCGTTGGTGAGCTTCTGTCTCAACTCACAGAGGGGCTCACCCCTCGGTAGTAGGAAAACAGATACGCAGTACCGGATAGTTTTAGTGCTCGCGAACGTTCTTGGTAAACAGACATCGTTTGTTATACTTGTCAGTACCACTCCCACGTCAAGTGAGGAATAAGCTACTGTAACTTTTCCCCCCACTCTAGCACCCCAACCCCCCCGCCCGGCGCGCGTACACACACACACACACACACACACACACACACACACGCGCCAGACACGGCATTAGGGAAGGTTTTAGCCTCCCCATAACTTGAAGATTGTTCCTCTCTATTGTCTAATGAGAAAACACCGTTTTTAGTTGTCGATATCCAGTTCGTTCACTTCTTACTCCTCGTGGGGATTAAGAATGGAGAGTCGAGAGAGGGTTTTTTGGGGGTTGTGTTTTAAAGTCAGCCACTTCTGAAACAATGGATTAGTAGCCTTCACGTTTTGTGTGTTTTATGAAAACACACAAAAACTCACCAAAACAAGCTTCTTACTCCGGAGATAGGTGGCTCCCGGTGCACTCTTAGTAAACAAACACTTGGACTCACTGCCAATTTTAACTTTTTAAATGTTCGCTGAGGCTGTTTATTGTTTATTTGGATCTTTGGGAAATACTGGAGTTTGAACTTTGAATTAATATTTTGTCTTAGCCACAATTGAATTAATTTCGTCCAAGGCCACAGCGTTTTTGAAGTTGGGTTTGAAGTTTAGTTTGGGTTTGAGATGAGCTGCTTTAAAGTAAATTTATGATCACAGATTTTTTTTTTCAGTGTGGCAAAAACAGAACAAAACATCTTTTATACTACTAAGCATTTTAATTTTTTTTTTAAAGGTGAGCTTTTGGGAGATTAAGCCGGATTCCTTTGCTTGAAATAAAATCTATTAGGGATATTAAAAAAAAAAAACCCACTTTGGTGTAAACAGTTTGAAAATTTCAGAAGAGTTATACAGAATCAGCACTTATTTCTAGTTGCTTAAAGTACGATTATAATGTGCTATAACTCTAAAAGGCATCAGCAATTTAAATGTTTTCTAATATTTAAGTGACTGATTTCTTAATTTTTGTGTTATGGTTGCCAAGATATTACACAACTACCCAAGACCCATGTTAATTGCTTAGGTATTTGCTCACTTTCAAACTGTCCCTTCTGCCAGGTTTTCTCTTGTTTAAGAAACTGCCTTGCCTCATTAGGTAAAGCAGGAAGTCTTAGGGCACACAGATAGCTTTACAAAAGCCAATTGTTTTGTTTGAACTTTTTTTGGTAGGAACTCCTCCCCCCTCCCTAAGCCCTTGTTAGAACTTAGTTGTGTCCTGTGTGTTTCAGAGGTAAGCCTTTTTCATATGGAAATTCCTTGTTAGAGATGTATTGTGGCAAATCTTTTATTTCAGTAGAGATTGCGTTTGCTAGTTTAGGAATCCTCTTAGAGACTGGAGCCTTCTTGCCTTAAGTGGTGGTAACTGAATTCGTGGGGTCTCAGCATGGTGACTTTAAACTTACCAAAAATTGTTCTATCATTTTATTCTGATTCAACAAACAAACAAACAAACAAACACAGTTGTGAATCCTAGAGAAAGGATTTCTTCCAATTTCTAGACGTGGAAACAGGCTCAGAGAGGTTGCTAACTTAGTGGTAAAACTTGGGTTTTGGGACTCCTGGCTTGCTCTATTAGATTGATGGTCTCTTGTAGAAGAAAAATAAGATGTCAATGACTTAGTTGACGAATGGTAATCAGACTTATTGTGGTGATCATTTTGAAATATATATGTAAATATCCAATTATAATGTTTTATACCTGAAAACTAATACAATGTCATATGTCACTAATACATCTATAAACAATGCAGTTAATTCATTTGAAAATCAAATGGGAAGGTATTAGGCTGGTTGTCACTTTGCAAAGGCCTGTTGGTAAACACATCTCTGACTTTCTGGTTTTGGTACTTACGCAGGAACACAAGTCTATTCATGAAAGCATAAACTGCAGTCTAGAAAGCTAGACTCCCCACAACCCTAGTAAGATTCTGATGGATTGGAATTGTTAACTGAAACTAGGCATTTCTAAATTAAGCTTTGAACAAATTACAAATTCAGTGTGTCTTCTGGCTTCAAAACGTGCATTGTGGGACGCAAAATACTTTATTAGGAGGGTTAATTCTGTAAAGCAATAATTTAAGATTTTTCATAAATCCTGTGAATCTGTTTTGGAAATGTTACAGTCTAGCTGGGTAGAGAGAAGGCATGTGCACAGTGGACTATTAAAGTTGATACTCTTGAAATTAGACTCCAGTGAGTAGACAGGTGTAGTCTAATAGGTAGGTTACTTTGTAGCAATTTTTAAGTGCCTGGAGTTTGATACATGTTTTCTCGTATGTACAAATGTAGCTTTGTATTGTAATAGATCTAAATAGTAATGTTTCATAGTAACATTTCAGAGATTCTTTGTTCCTTCCTTCCAGAGAAGAGTAGTAAATAGGTGCAAGTGAGAGAAAGAGTATTTGTGTTGATTTACTGGTGATACTGGGGAGAAGCAAGGGGCTGAACAAAACCAAACAAACACTAAGCTTGAGCACAAAACAAGGTATTTGTTTGTTTATAGATTTTATTTTTAAGTTATTTCTACATGCACCGCTCGAACCCACAACCCCGAGATCAAGAGTCACACGCTATGCAAACTGAGCCAGCCAGGTGCCCCTAAAACAGATTTAGGTTTGAATCCCTACTCTGCAACTCACTAGCTAAGTGGCCTTGGGCATGTCCCATAAGTTTTCTGTCCGTTAGTGTTTTCATTTGTCAAATAGGGCTGATAGAATACTGTCTGCATTCTGTTTGCCATACAATTATTATTGAGGCATCTTTTTTTTTTTTTACAGTGAGATGTACAGTGTTTGAATTTGGTGTGATCTCATCCTGTTTGTAAGGGAATAATGATGTGATTCCAATTGTAAATTTTGGTAAAAATTTTGACCCCCCCCCATGTCATTCAACAGCAGCTGAAAAGGTTCAGACTAAAAACATTCTGTTGCTGTGCTTGTTTCAGGGGGTTCTTACTGTGTCTTCAAGGAGCATCCTATGAATATATTGAACATTTTACAGGGTCTTTTCAAATTTTAGACAGTCTGAGTCTCTGCTAATTATATACTAGGTTTGGATTTTTGTTTGGTTTATTGGCTTATGTTTGTCCCACTTGTAAATGATATTTTATAGAGCTCTTGTTCATTGAAGAAGTATCTGTCACAGTTGGCTTACAGTGTAAATAAGTTGGGTAGAGGAGGCATTGATTGAAGTCCAATTCTATAGTGTTATGCTTGGGAGCAATGTAAGGCTTCCCTGAAGTTGCCCTAGTGAATTCTGATCTCAATACCTTGTCAGATTGCCTGCCACCAACCAACTTATATTTATTTCCACACCTGCACATATTCAGCAACTTATAAATAGAGGTTTTAGTTTGGGAAAATTGTGCATATATTCTAAAACATTTGGCTGCTTGGTCGAATTTGGTTGTGGATGTGGTATTGCAGAAGACATGGGGCTTATATTTTTGTTTTATTGAAACAATAAATATGTTTTAAAAATGCAAATTTTAAACATTTGTAACCTCTTTGTCCTTAGGTGTTGGTGGAATGAGCGTTGCATGTGTCTTGAAGAGAAAAGCAGTGCTTTGGCAGGACTCTTTCAGCCCCCACCTGAAACATCACCCTCAAGAACCAGCTAATCCCAACATGCCTGTTGTTTTGACATCTGGAACAGGGTCGCAAGCGCAGCCACAACCAGCTGCAAACCAGGCTCTTGCAGCTGGGACACACCCCAGCCCTGTCCCAGGATCCATAGGAGTTGCAGGCCGTTCCCAAGACGACGCTATGGTGGACTACTTCTTTCAGAGGCAGCATGGTGAGCAGCTTGGGGGAGGAGGAAGTGGTGGAGGCGGCTATAATAATAGCAAACACCGATGGCCTACTGGGGATAACATTCATGCAGAGCATCAGGTAAAAAACGTTCACTATTTCAGCTTTGAAACTCTTTTATAATCTCTGTCCACCTAGGATATCTGGTTTGAGCGAATGTCTTTAAAAGCCTAAATTGCTAATTTTATTTGGTCCAAACTTAACAGTCACTTGTTTTAAAGGATGAATGTTGTAATGTTGTCACTGGATCATTTATCATTCTGGTGCTGAGTAGGTAATAACCAGTTCATTTAAGAAAAGACCTAAGGTTGTTTTGATGTGCACATTACATTTTTAGACATGCTTTTTAAAAAAATTCTTTTTTTAATGTTTATTTTTGACATGTATATATATAGAGAGACACACACACACACACACACACACACACACACACGCATGCACACGCCTGTGCACACACACAGCACGAGTGGGAGGGGCAGAGAGGGATGGAGACACAGAAGCAGGCTCCAGGCTCTGAGCTGTCAGCACAGAGCCCTGTGTGGGGATCAGACTTATGTACCATGAGATCATGACCTCAGCCTAAGTCAGATGCTTAACTGACTGAGCCACCCAGGCACCCCTTGGGTATACTTTTTAAACAAATAATACTTTTTCACCTTTGACATATATTCTTTTTTTTTAAGTTTATTTATTTATTTTGAGAGAGAGGGAGAGGGAGAGCACAGCAGGGGAGAAAGAGAAGGGGAGGGAGAGACTCCCAAGCAGCCCCTGCACTGTCAGTGCAGGGCTGAGTCTCAAACCCATAAACTGTGGGATGACGACTTGAGCAGAAATCAGGAGTTGGCTGTTTAACCTACTGAATGAACCAGGGGTATTTGGTCTGTTTATAGCATGTTTTCAAAGCCTTTTCTGTTGGGCGTAGGTGACTTTTGTTTTTAAGATGTTATAGTTGAAAGCAGTAGGAAATTGATAACAAATGAGCTGGTCAAGTGAAATTTATTTGAAATGGAACTGATATATTTAATGTTTTGTGTCAGAGGAGTGGTTGTGGCTTTTAGGTTTCAGCCATCTTTGTCCTCTTGTTGTAAGCACTTGGCTTCATTTGGTGAATTCTAACATGCTTGCTTTTACTAATCCAAAACCACAGCTGGAATCACAGCATTACTTTACTGAGATGAGAGTTCAGCTTGATCTAAGTTTCCTAACTTCCTGATAGGGATGAAAGGCTTAGAATGTTTCAATCAGGCTGTTCTTTGAACTAGGACATAGGTTGAATTTGCAGAGGCTCATTTCACATTGTCCCTGTCTGAGCACTGACTAGCAAAAGGAGCAGAGATCTTCCGCTAGGTCCCTGCTGCTTCTGTTCTGCTTCAGAAGTAAATCAGGCACAAGCGCACTTGCAAATCTGAATTCTCAGTTGTGCCTTCCCTGGCCCTTCAAGAAAGGCAGCTCATGTGCCATGGTTCTTTATGATAGTAGAAATGTAGAGGTGGGATTTATCTTCTTATTCATGAGATTTATTGAGCATGTTGATTCTAGGTCTCTGGCTTACTGGAACTATCATAAATATCAGTGCGGCTTCAAAAGCGTGTACTATGTGTGCGTGAGGGACACTGAGAAGTCAGACACGTGGGGGCTGCTTGTGCACGTCAGACACTTTTTGTCTTTAAGGCACTGTATCTGCTATTTGTTTGGAGTCTTGGGGCTGGGAATCAGATTTCATTCATCTCAATATCCCATTCCTTAGAATTTGGCATATAATGAAGCTTCAGAGGAAATTTACTGACTGCATGAGTCCCTAATCTTTGGTTTTAAAATACAATCGAAGAAAAAGGACATTGTCACAAAGAGAAGGGCTTGGATGTCAGTGCTAATGAGATTTAGTTGAGTAGGCTGCAGGGTTTCTATGTGTGTGTGTGTGCGTGTGTGTGTGTGTGTGTGTAGTGGTGTTTGGGAATATTGAGTTGACTGTGAGAGATTGGAGTGGGTAAGGGTTGAGCTTACTTGCACAACTACCCTCACAGCCTTTGTGTGAGCAATAGGAAAGGAAGTGTGGGGCTGAGAAGTAAAGAGGTTGCTGATTGAGTTAGAAATCTTAGTTCCCTGAGAAAATGAAGTAATAGAGGAAAAGGAATAGAGAGGGGTATCTGGTTTGGGGACAAGATAATTCAGTTTGGGGACAAGATAATTCAGTTTGGTAACACACCTGTTGAGCTTGAGCTGTAGGCAGCTATACATGTAGGGAGACCAAAGTAGGGGGTGTTTAGTTTGGATGGTATCTGTGTAGGGGGCAAAAGTGGGAGGATGGTAGTTTTTATTTTATTTGGCTAAACATTGTTTAGAAATAATAAACGTTGGTTTTAAAAATCTCTTATAGATATTATGTTGGCTTTCCTAATAATAGGCTTTTGGGTGAAAGCTTAAAGGGCAATCACTGTGCTTGCATGCTAGGTGGGAAAATCAAACTCTGGGTTAGTTTTTGGCAAAACTCCAAGATCTAAAATCTGGTTGTGTTGTGCAAGTCAGCAGGTGTTTGTTGAAGGCTGAGTCTGAGCTGTCTTATGCTGGGCCTTAGCATGAGGACTCATCTCTGATTGATGGAGCAGTTTTATCCAGGTCATTCATTCAGCAATCTAGAGTTAACATTAAATGGCAGAACCTGTTCCATACCCTGGGGACCTAAACCAGTGAACCAGCTTGGAGTTGGCACTCGTCACAACAGAATTCTGTTGGGCCAGATTCATGATATAATGAACAGCATTAGAGAAACTCAGGGTAGTTGCTGTGTTGCGGACCTGGGCCACACACAGATGACCTCTTCTGCGGTCATTATAGTGTATTGTAATTTACTGGTTTGGTGTGGATCTCATCTCTTGGTCTGAACTATTCCAGGGCAGAGACTGTTGTGTTTTTCATGCTCCTTTGCCAGGCAGCGTGTGTAATTTTTGTGTTGATAGTATGAGGGAGGACCATACGTTCTTCAGATTTGTACGCAGGTAAAACAGTAGATCTTAGAGCACAGCTGTGCTGCTTGGAAACACGGGCAACCAGTGAGGCAGAGTGTCATGTAACTGAAGAGTGGAGGGGCTTCTAAAGAGGTGGAGAATCACTGCCCTCCGCAGCCACTGTTACTGATTGGAGGAGCAAAAAGTGTTTGATCTGTCAGGTGGGAACCACTGAGGGTGATAGAAATGTTTACTGAGCATTTACGTTTTAGACACTGGACTATGTATATATCCTGTATTTAATCCTCAGAACAGTCCGTTGGGGGAGGTAATGCTCTTTTTGAAAGATGAGAAACTGAAGATTAGTTACCAGGCAAAATCTGGTTTTGAAATCAGGTCTTTGTTATTCCAGTTCCCATGCTCTGTGTGTATTTCTGCCTCCCCCCAGGAATAGTTCCAGCCTTAAAAACTAAACCAAACCAAACAAAGTGATTGCAACAAAGTAGCACATTCTGAGGTCAGAGAATTCGGTGCCATGATTTTGCTTGAATTTTAGAGATGATAAACTTGATAATAAGGAGAGGAATACAAAGAGTGTTGACATTTCTCCTAGAATTGCAAGAGTCCTTTTTTCCCACAGGAACAGTAGTGTTTAAGTCTATTTTTTTTTTCAGATTTGTTTTTGTTACATGTGTATTCCAAGTAGTAATTGTGGGAAACTTATCTATATTGAGACAGAATAACTCAATATAAAGTGCTCCCACTTGCCAGCATGTTCTGCCATCACCTTGGGCTATTTTCTTGTTTGGTGGGCCTATTTCATTAGGTTTTTTTCTTTTTCTAAAGGCCTTTTGGCAAAATGGAACAACATGTAAGGTCAGATTGGCAGAATGCTTTTACCAAAGTGAGTTGGTGACGTATAGACTATCACAGGCTGTGAGGCCAGTCAGTAGTGCTGGAGGGAAGGAAACTTTGAGCTGGGAACTTTCTGGCCATTCTTCTCATTATTACTCTCATTTATGAACAATCAGGTGGTTTCACTTTAAACAACTTTTTTTCCTTTATGTTTATAGTTAGGATTTTCTTGCCTGATGTAGAGATTCTCATAGAGTCTGAGTTTTCCTTTCTTTTAATGGCGAGTTCCGTAAGCTGTGTCTAAATACGTATGTGCCTTTTTTAATATGCAAGTTTTATTTTCTAAGTATAAACCTTAACAGATAATCAGCATGAGGTTCTATAAAGGCTTAAACAACAGCTTGAGAACATGTGTTGAGGTAATATGCACTACTTTAAAATCTTGAAAACTTTATTTAAAATGTAATGTAAAAATTAAAATATTTAAATTAAATATTTGAATACACATTTAATTTAAATATTTGAATAAACATTTAAAATTAGGTGAAACTTAGAAACCATAAAAATAATTTTGAGGTATGGAAGGTGTTCAGATTTGTGTGTTTATTTTAAAAAGTTGTAGTGTGCAAACTCTTTATGGTTGGTCCTTCTGTATTTGTCTTTTTTCCTACCTTAAGAATACTAACATATTAAGTGCCACTTTTAATACTTAAAATTATTATATTTGGCATAGTTAGAAACTTCAGAGCCCCCATTTTTTGGGTCAAATTGGGGTTTTTGGAGTAGAGTGTGGTTAAGAAGCCTCATGAATTTGTTTTTTTGGCCTGTTAAACTTAACCACAGCAAATAAGATAAGGGATGTGGACCAAGGTATTATAAAATACTAGAAAACACATCTTCCTATCTAAGTAAATAATACTTTTTAGAAACGTTGCCTACAAAAAACTTGTGTATTTATTTTAACAGTGATTTTTATAACCTAAGAACTTTTATTTTGAATAGTATTAAAAGTTTCATCATGCAAAACCCAAGGGCAAGTCTTTGACTTGTGATTGTTTTATTCTCTTATTGTGAAATCTGTTTTCTCTGTAAACTGTTGTGAGATAAAGTGGGTGATGAAATAGGGAAAAAATTTTAGGGTTGACCAATTGAACTGTGTGGCCTCTGAACTGGATTTTAAGAGGCAGAGATAGGGAGCTGTGCTTTGGGTAAAAAGAAATACAGAGGACAGGGTGCTTGGTGGCTCAGTTGGTTAAGCCTCCGACTTCGGCTTCAGGACATGATCTCATGGTTTGGTTGGAGAGTGCGAGCCCCGTGTTGGGCTCTGTGCTGACAGCTCAGAGCCTGGAGCCTGCTTCAGATTCCCTCTCTCTCTCTCTCTCTCTCTCTCTCTCTCTCTCTCTCTCTCTCTCTGACCCTCCCCTGCTCATGCTGTGTGTTTGTGTCTCTCTCTGTCTCTCTCAAAATTAAACTTAAAAAAAAAAAGATTTTAAGAAATTTAGAGGAAAACTCAACAGATCTTTTCCATGTCTGCTAGTAGTCTTTTGGCACTTGGATATATCAGTATCCAACTGTAGATTGACAGTTGGTGGGAGATAATTCTAGATAGCTAGGTAGAGTTCATTGGGTGAACCTTCTCTTTGACTCTGTATCCCCATTTTCTTTCCCTTGGTGTTGTCATCTTCTGTTGGTATCTTGACACTCACCGTTGATATGTCTGTACTCTACAGTGTCTGTTAATCCTTACATTTGTAATTAATAAATATTGTGTTAAACTAGGAGGGATTGCAAGTATTGCCCATACTGAGACTCTCCTCATTCCCTGGAGAGCTTTTTCTGTTGTCCCTGCCGAATGATTGTATTAGAATATGAGCCTCTTGTCTGTTTGGTAGATTTGCTTAGATGTCTCAGCATTTGGGCCATTGCCATTTAAAATCCTCCCTTAAAGCTGAGCAGTCCAAGCTTTCATCTTTTGTTTTGCACCTGTACTCTTGAAGCCTTTTTCATTATATTTGGAGTTTACAAAGACTTAACGTGTGTACTAGGTCAAGAGGCTCCCTTTCTTTAACTAGAACTATTTTCTGTTTTTAAGAATTGGGTTCCAGGGTAAAAAAACAAACAAACAAACAGCATTCAGTCAGTTGCTCCTCTCTGATACTGCATGTGGTACTTGGTTGTATGTGCCCCCGGATGGCAACTTGCAGAGGTGTGTGATACATCTTTACTCTGTTTTGTTTCAGAAGATGTTTGGTGTGGAATTAGGGAAACAAATACATAAGGTAGGTGGTAATGAGATATAACCTTGGAAAATAAGGATATGTCAGCAAAATGAAGAGGGTAAATTTAGAATTTATAAATATATACCAGACTCGTGAGTTATATAGAATTTGCTCTGGGTGTCCTTGTGGCCAAAGAAAAGAGGGGGTTGTAGCAAATTATGAGATTCTTAGTAAGAGAAAAACACAGCAGTTATTCAGGGAGAGCTGTATTTTAGGTGTCAGCCATGGATGTGTTTGAAGTGCTTTGTAAAGTAATGGTGATACTGTTGCAGAAGAGACACTCATCTTTTGTGCGTGTGTCCATTTTCTCTTAGGCAACAACATTTGCTGAATACTTTCTGTAGGCTAAGCCTGATTACAGAATTATGCTTCTGGGTATTGTGGAAAAAAATACTTAAAAAAACTAAGTTCTAGCACTTGCTTAGAATCCGTCCGTCCTTAGGAATGCCGTTACAGTCATAGAGGAACACAGAACTGCCAGTTAATACACTTCCGAGAGAGTAGTTAGTGCTGAGGATAGGGTGAGTGACCGTTCTTTTTTTTTTTGTTGTTGTTGTTGAGGGATTTCTGGCCTTCTTTGCCCTGTCTTTTACACTTTTACATTCAGTTTCTTCATCTCCTGGATATAGTAAGGAGCCATAGTGAGAGGGCAGGTGTGGCTCAGGCTCCGACAGTTCGCGCCCTGCCTGTTGCTGTCTTGAGAAGTGATGGTCCATGATTGTCATTAGATTGGGTGAGTTTTATATTTTGAAATTTGACTAAAGACCTTGGGCCTGAAGGGTGTACATGGCATTGGTGATAAAATCTGCAGTTGAAGAGTTACTGGATCTATTCCAGAGGAATGCTCTTCTATGTTTTTTCCATGTCACATTTTTGGAGAACTGGATTTTAAAGTGCCTTAGTAATGGTTTCAGGAGATTTAGTAGGCATGGTCTATTTATTGCCCTTAGTGCTCTTTTATGGTTAAAAGTACCCTTCTTAGTGTTTTTATGAACCTCATCAGGAAAATTCTTAGGTTTGTGGAAATTGAGGGCCCTAAAGATGTTTTTAAATAACTGCTTTATTGATACATAATCCATTTAAAGTGTACAGTTCTTTGGTTTTTAGTGTATTCACAGAGTTGTCCAGCCATTATCATAGTTGGTTTTAGAACATTTTTAGCACCCCAAAAACCTGTACCCAGTAACATTCACTTCTAGTCCTTGGCAGCTGCCAGTCCACTTTCTGTGTCTGTGATTTGTCCGTTCTGAACAGTTCCTATGAACAGAGTCCTGCGATACGTCGTCCTTTGTGACTGGCTTCTTTCACTTAGCATCATGTTTTATTTATTTATTAAAAATTTTTTTTCTAATGTTTATTTTTGAGAGAGAGAGTGCGAGAGAGAGAGAGCGACAGAGCATAAGCAGGGGAGGGGCAGAGAGAAAGAGGGAGACACAGAATCTAAAGCAGGCTTCAGGCTCTGAGCTGTCAGTGAAGAGCCCGACGTGGGGCTCGAACTCACAGACCTTGAGATCATGACCTGAGCCGAAGTCAGAGGCTCAACCAACTGAACCACCCAGATGCCCCTGGGTACCTAAAGATTTTTAAAGGGCATAAGTTTCATTTAAAAAAATATTTATTTATTTATTTATTTATTTATTTAGTTAGTTAGTTATTGAGAGAGGGAGTCCCTGTGTGCACACAACTCAACAGGGGCAGAGAGAGGGAGACAGGATTCCAAGGAGGCTCTGTGCTGTTACCTCCATAGCCTGATGGGGGACTTGAACCCGTGAATCATAAGACCGTGACCTGAGCTGAAGTCAGATGCTTAACCAGCTGAGCCACCCAGATGCCCCAGGGGTTTTATCTTTTTAATGACTAATTCAAGCCCAGGATCTAAATCACAAACTCCAGATGTCTGGTGGCACTTTTCTGTAGGCCCTTTTTTTGAAATTTTTTATTTTTAATGTGAACTCTAAGCCCAGTAAGAGTCAAAAGTTGCATGCTTTACCAGCTGAGACAGCTGGGCACCCCCATATCTTTTTTTTATAACTTTTAAATTTAAATTTTTATTAAAGTATAGTTGACATATTGGTTTCAGGTGTATAACATAGTGAGTTGACAGAAACATTATGAAATGATGACCATGATAAGTCTAGTTACCATTTGTTAACCATACAAACTTATTACACTGTTATTGTCTGTTCTACATATGATACTTTATTATGCCCATGACTTACTTGTCTTATAACTGGAAGTTTATACCTCTTAATCCCCTTCACTTTTTTGCCCCTCCCTCTACCTTCCTTTCCCACCAGCTTGTTCTCTGTATTTATGAGTTCATTTCTACTTTTTTGTTTTGTTGGTTCACTTGTTTTGTTCTTTAGATTCCACAGATATGTGAAATTGTACTTTATTTATCTTTTTCTATATGATTTATTTCATTTAGCATAATATGCTCTGGGACCATCCATGTTGTCACAAATGGAAAGATTTCTTTTTGTTTGTTTGTTTGGAGCTAAGTAATATTCCATTGTAAATCCATGTACAGCATCTTTATTAATCCCTTCATCTATCAGTGGACATTTAGATTGCTTCCATATCTTGGCTATTGTAAATAATTCTGAAGTGAACATAAGGGTGCATATGTGTTATTGAAATAGTGTTCTCATTTTCTTTGGATAAATACCCACAGGTGGAATTGTTGGATTGTATGGAATTTCTGGTTTTAATTTTTTTGAGGAACCTCCATACTGTTTGCCATAGTGGCTGTACCTACCACTTTACATTCCCACCAACTATGCACAAGGATTCCCTTTTCTCCACATCCTCAACAACACTTGTCTTTTTTTTTTTTTTTTACATTTTTACATTTATTTTTTATGTTTTTTAATTTTTTTTTTTTTTTGAGAGACAGAAAGAGACAGCTCAAGCAGGGGAGGGTCAGAGAGAGAGACGGAGACAGAGAATCTGAAGACAGGCTCTAAGCTCTGACTAGCTGTCAGCACAGAGCCCGACACGGGGCTCGAACCCACGAACTGTGAGATAATGACCTGAGCTGAAGCTGGACGCTTAACTGACTGAGCCACCCAGGCGCCCCTTTTTACAATTTTAAAGTATTTATTTATTTAAAGTTGATAGAGAGAGAGAGAGCGAGCGAGAGAGCGAGCGAGGGAGGGGCTGGCAAAGGGGGAGAGAATTCTAAGCAGGCTTCTACTGTCAGTACAGAGCTCCACATGGGGCTCAATTCTAGGAACTGTCAGATCATGACCTGAGCCAAAATCAAACAGTCAGATGCTTAATTGACTGTGCCACCTATGCACCCCACTTCTTGTTTTTTTATACTGGTTATTCTGACAGGTGCGAGGGAGGATCTCATTGTGGTTTTGATTTATATTTCTGTGATGATAATGTTGAGCATCTTTTCATGTGCTTATTGGTCATCTGTCATTTGGAAATATGTCTATCCAGGTCCTCTGTGCATTTTTAAATCAGATTATTTGTGTTTTTTGGGTGGTGAGTTGTACAAAGTCTTCATATTTTTTGGATGTTAACTTCTTATTGGTTAGATCATTTGCAAATATCACCTCCCATTCAGTAGGTTGCCTTTTCTTTTGGTTGATGGTTTCCTTTACTACAAAAAAGTTTTTTTTAGTTGAATGTAGTCCTAATTATTTATTTTTGAATTTTTTTTTTTCTGCTTGCCCTTGCCTGAGGAGACAGACCCAAAAATACATGAGACTTAATGTCTAAGAGTTTACTGTGTCTTTGTTTTCTTTTAGGAGTTTTATGGTTTCAGTTTTTACATTTAAATCTTTAATCCATTTGAGTTTATTATTCTGTGTGGCATAAGAAAGTGATCCAGTTTCAAATTTTTGCCTGTTGTTGTCCAGTTCTTTCAACATGATTTATCAGAGAGTCTGTCTTTTCTCCATTATATATTCTTGCTTTCCTTATTGTAGGTTAATTGACCATATATGGGTGGATTTATTTCTTCACTCTCTATTCTCCATAGATCTGTGTCTTTTTGTACCAGTGCCACACCATTTTGATTACTATAGCTTGTAGTATAGTTTGAAATCTGGGAGCATGCCTCCAGCTGCTTTGTTCTTTCTTGAGATTGCTTTGGCTATTTGATGGTGGTGGTGGTTTTTGTTGTTGTTGGGTTTTTTTTTTGGGGGGGGGAGTTCTGTACAAATTTTAGGATGATTTTAGTTCTGTGAAAAGTGTTCTTGATATTTTGATAGGGATTGTATTGAATCTGCTTTGGGTATATGGACATTTTTAACTATTCTTGCATTCTGTGAGCATGGTATACTTTTTGTGTCATCTTCAATTTCTCTTATTAGTGTCTTACAGCTTTCAGAGTACAGGTCTTTACCTCCTTGGTTAAATTTATTTCTAGGTGTTTTATTCTTTTTGATCTCATTATAAATGAGATTTAAAAAAAGTTTATTTATTTTGAGAGAGAGAGAGAGTGTGAGCACCAGTGGAAAAGGGGCGGAGAGAAAGGAGGAGAGAGTTCCAAGCAGGTTCTGTGCTGTCAGTGCAAAGCCCTCAGCGGGGCTCAGTCTCACAAACGATGAGATCATGACCTGAACGAACCAAAAATCAAGAGTCAGACGCCTAACTGACTGAGCCACCTAGGTGCCCCGAGATTGTTTTCTCTTTGTCATAGTTCCTTATTAATGAATAGAAATGCAACAGATTTCTGTATGTTAATTTATATCCTGCAACTTTACTGAGTTCATGTATTGCAATAGATTTTTGGTGGAGTCTTTAGGGGCTTTTCTGTAATAGTATCATGTCATCTGCAAATAGTGACAGTTTACTTCTTCCTTACCTATTTGGATGTCTTTTATTTCTTTTTCTTGTCTTCTGTGGCTAGGGCTTACAGTTCTGGGTTGAATAGAGTGGCAAGAATGGCTTTCCTTGTCTTGTTCCTGATCATTGGGGAGAAGCTTTCAGCTTTTCACCCTCAAGTATGATGTTAGCTGTGGGTTTGTCATAAATGGCCTTTATCATGTTGAAGTATGTTTTCTCTATACTTGTTTTGTTGAGACTTTTTGTCATACATATGCCAGTGCTTTTTAGAAATAAGCTTGGGAGGATTAGTTTATTTACAACCTCACACCATGGATTTGGAGTTTTTTGAAGCAATAAGTTTTACTGGAGTGAATAGTAACTTTTCTTCTCTATCTACAAAGTAAATATTTTCAGGTTAACAGCATAAATAAACTTGTTTTCAACCCTTGGAAGAGGTATACTTAAATTATAGAGAACAGGTATTTTCAGGGAATTGTATTCTTTAGATGTCATGAATATATAATCAGTTGATCCACTAATGAAAAATCATTTCTCTCTGTTAAAGGAAGTTCCCTAAGGATGTTAACAAGGGAACAGTTCATTAACCTAATTTTAGTTATTGTATGTATTTAAAAGCACCATACCTGCTGTTAATTAAAAAAATGTTCTTTAATTTGCTAAGAATTTATTGATTCAAACTCTTCCTTTTCCCCCCAGTTGATTAAATTAAGGAGATTCTACTTGTATGTGTCAGAAGCCCAGTAAAATGCAAACCAGTGAAATTAATATATTGTTCTTCCTATGAAGAAATTTAGTTTCATGAAGTGAGGAAGAAATTATAAAGAAATTTTTTTCCAGATGAGAATTCAGTGTCTTTTGAAATGAGTGTTAAAGATGGGGCTGTGGTGTTTGGGTGACACAGATTGATGAGACCAATTGTGTGTGTATATTTCATTTTATTAAAATTTTTTTAAATGTTTATTTTTGAGAGGGAGAGAGATCAAGCAGGAGAGGGGCAGAGAGAGAGGGAGACGCAGAATCTGAAGCAGGCTCCAGGCTCTGAGCTGTCAGCACAGAACCCGACATGGGGCTTGAACTCATAGACCACAAGATCATGACCTGAACCAAAGTTGGAAACTCTACTGACTGAGCCACCCAGGTGCCCCATTTTATTTTTTGAAGTAATCTCTAAATGCAATGTGGGGTTGCACTCATGACCCCAAGATCAAGAGTTGCATATTCTACTGACTGAGCCACCCAGGCGCCCCAACCTAATTTTGTATTGAATACAGTCCCTTCAATTGTTAATTTGTTATCTAGAAAATGGACTTTAAGCTCTATGTATCCATTAAGAGTGGTATACATGAAAAAGGACTGGGAGGAAATACAGGAAAATATTGCTTTTATTTGAGTGGGTGGGGAGTTATGGGTAATTTGATTTCATTTTGTGTTTTGTATTTTCTAGATTTCTTTTTTTTTTAATTTTTTTAAATGTTTTATTTATTTTTGATACAGAGAGAGACAGAGCATGAGAGGGGGAGAGGCAGAGAGAGAAGGAGACACAGAACCGGAAGCAGGCTCCAGGCTCTGAGCTGGCTATCAGCACAGAGCCTGATGCGGGGGCTCGAACCCATGAACATGAGATCTGACCTGAGCCGAAGTTGGAGGCTTAACCGACTGAGCCACCCAGGCGCCCCTGTATTTTCTAGATTTCAAACCCTGAAATTTTTATAAGTTTAAACCACCTGGCTGGTTCAGTCTGTGGAGCATGTGACTCTTGATCTTGGGATCATGAGTTTGAGTCCCACATTGAATGTAGAGCTTACTTCTAAATAAATAAATAAAATTGTTTAAAAAATCCAAAGAAAAATACATATTTAAAAAAAGAGCTTGATTTATTGTACAGAATGAAAGTGAATTGCCAGTACATTTGCAGTGGAATTATGGTATTGGAAAAGATGTTGGAAGTCATTTGACTTTTTTTCTGATGCAGTGATCTCCTTTACATTAATTATCTCTGTTTTAATAAAAAAATGTTAGTGATTTGAGCAGAGGTTTCTAGGATAGGTTGAGTGTATCCAGTGGGATCTAGAAGTAATTTTAGTATTGAGTACTGCCTTTCTGGATCTAGAAGTAATAATGACATGTAATTCATAAGCTATGTACTGGAACCATTTTAGTCTTTTTTACATATGATTTGAATTCCCAGTAACTCTGTTGGCTTTTATCATTTCCATTTTTTGAATGAGGAAATGCAGGGTCAGAAAAATGAGCTATCATGTTTTATGGTCTCAGATGATAATATGGTGAAGGTGGTTACCACGTGCTCTTCCACCAGGCCAGTCTGTTTGGAGACCTACCATTCTTCATGGAGTCTTCACCTTTTCTCTAAAACGCACACACAGGCCTCTTTTTGTACATCACACATTTTAAGCCCTATCTGTTGTGCGTCTGTTAAAAGTTTAGGGACACCAGTAAGAGTTTCGTTTGTATGTCTAATTATAGGAGCTCAATCCTGGATGCATAATAGGTCCTCAGTGAGTGATAGGATGCAGTTCAAAACTGAACTCGTTTAGTGTCTGTCATTCCCTACATCCTGTTTCTGTGGATGCCATCCCCATTACAGGCAAATTAGGAATCTTAGATCCCTGCCTCCAACCTCCCAACAAACAATTCCAAGGAGAGAGATATATATATATGTGTGTATATATATATATATATATACACACATATATATATATATGCATATACACACACACACACACACACACACACACACACATATATATATATATATATATACTTATTTATTTATTTTTTTGCCGTATTTGATAGGCTCATATTTCTTGCCAGGACACTTACAGTAGTCTTCTGATTGGTTTTCTGTGCCCTCCCCCCCCTCCCCGCCCCCGAGTATTTTCTGTGTTGCTGCCAAATTGATATTTCTGAAGACGCAAGTCTCTTGTCTCAACCTTGCCTAAATTTTGGTATTTTGTTTTTCAGTTGCTTTTAGAATAACTTCTTAACTCTTCAGCACAGCCTAATTTAGGCCCATCATGTTTTGAACCAGCTTACCAGTCTTTACTGTTACTCTAATTCAGCTATCTTGAAGTATTTGTAATTTTCTGAACATACATGCTTATTTTATAGTGGGTGTAATTCCTCAACATAGTTCTGCTATTTCTTTATGCGGTTTTCACTGTTTGGAACTCCTTTCCGTTTTCATCCACTTAGCCACTTTCTTATCATCTTTCAAGTTTCAACTAAAGTACCCTCATCTCTGGTAAACTCTCTCCATTATTTCATGCTTTTATTCCAGGTTGGGGGTCTTGTTGATGCTGCCGTCATACTTGATACTCATCTTATTGAAACATTCAGTTCTCTGTGTTGGAGTTAAATATTTACTTTTTCTTTCACCATTGGGTGCTAGGAAGCTGTTTCAGTGAACACATTCTTGGACTTAAGTCTAGACCTACTGAATCAAAGTCTCCAGTGATGGGACGGAGTTCATGTGTTTTTTTTTTTTATGTTTTTTTTAAAATTTATTTTTGATACAGAGAGAGACAGAGCATGAAAGGGGGAGGGGCAGAGAGAGAGAGGGAGACACAGAATCGGAAACAGGCTCCAGGCTCTGAGCTAGCTGTCAGCACAGAGCCCGACGCGAGGCTCGAACCCACGAACGTGAGATCTGACCTGAGCCGAAGCCGGAGGCTTAACCAACTGAGCCACCCAGGCGCCCCCGTGTGTTTTTTAAAAGCACATGTGCACTGTGGTTAAGAACTACTGTGAAGCCTTGCAACTTCGCATCTGCAGCACCTGCAAGTAGCACTTCACTCCTACCTGATGGACGGGTACAGTTTGCTTTCCGGGCATATTGCAGAGATTTATTGAATGGAGTGTTCTCTTTCGAAGGGTATTAAGATGCTATTTTGAATTGATAAGGCGTGAGGTATAACAATGTGTGGTCTTGTTTACTGAGAGGGTTTTGGACTTGAAGATAAGGAGCCAGTTAGTATTTATTGAAAGTTGGCGTTAAAGAACTTTCAAATTAATTCTTACCAGCTCTGGTTTTATGCTTTTTCTTCTTGTTTTGCATGCCCCCCCTTTCTTGAAACCTAAAGGTAGGCAAACAGAAGGGGTTGGAGGAGCAAGGTCTACTTTCTTTGTAACACATTACAACTTTGTTTCTGTTCATAGTTACATCACTTATTGTACTTTTTCAACCTAATACTTTTACAAGGTTACTTCCTGTTCTCTGAAGTGAGTATTCTGTACCAGCATGGTTCAGGAAGATAGTACACTTACACGAACATAGGATCAAAGTTGTAATTTAACCCTATATTGTCAGTGGTTAATTGTTTTTAAGACTAGTGACTCATTTTTCCTATTTGAAGATTTTTAAGAGGTACTGTTTGGGTTCAAGTTTTTTTTGGGCATTGTATGAGGCACAAATGGAATTTTATTTTTATTTATTGTTTAAATCTTTATTTATTTGTTAAGTGATCTCTATACCAAGCCTGGGCCTTGAACTCATGGCCTTAAGATCAAGAGTTGTATGCTCTGGGTGTGCCTGGGTGGCTCAGTTGGTTAAGCGTCTGACCCTTGGTTCCAGCTCAGGTCATAGTTCATGGGTTCAACCCCTACATCAGGCCTGCACTGACAGCACAGAGCCTGCTAGGGATTCTCTCTCTCCTTCTCTCTCTCTCTCTCTGCCCCTCCCCTGCTCGCTCTGTATCTTTCTCAAATAAATAAACAAGAAAAAAAAAGAGTTGTATGCTCTTTTAACTGAGCCAGCCATGTGCCCCCAAACTGTGATTTTTTTAAAATGCACAGTTTTTATTCTGTATTATGATTATGAAGTTTGTTATAAAGTGGAATTTTAAAAAGTTTTGAGATGTAATTCACATACCATACAATTCACTTGTTTATTTATTAAGAATTTTTTTAATGTTGTTTTTGAGAGAGAGAGAGGCACACATACAGAGTGTGAGTTGGGGAGGGGCAGAAAGAGAGGGGGAGACGGAATCCGAAGCAGGCTCCAGGCTCTGAGCTGTCAGCACAGAGTCTCATGTGGGGCTCGAACTCAAGAACTACAAGATCAGATGTTTAACTCAGGTGTCTCACAATTCACACGCTTAAAGTGTAGTATTCGGGGGTGTCTGGGTGTCTCTCTCTTGATTTCAGCTCAGGTCCTGATCCCAGGGTTGTGGATCGAGCCCCACATTGGGCTCCACACTAAGTGAGGAGCCTGCTTAAGATTTTCTTTCTCTCTCTCCTCCTCTCTCCCTTCTGACCTCCTGCCCCCACCCACCGCTCCTCTCCCCTGCTCGTTTCACTCTGTCTCTCTCTCTCAAAAAATAGAGTAAAAACCACTGTGCAGTGGTATTCACCGAGTTGTGCAACCATCACCACAGTCAAATTGTAGACCATTTTCATTATGTCAAAACGAAACCATGTACCCATTACCAGTCACTGTCCACTTCCCTCATTCCTTTAACAGCCACTAATCTACTTTATGTCTAAAATGGAAATTTTTTATGATCTAAACATTTTCATTAACTTTTTTGAAGTAAAGTACTTTTAACAGCACAGGTCATTTTTTTTCTAGGTGTTTTCTGTGTGCGTATATAAACACAGAGTCATGAACGTGTAGTTTTAAGCCAAGTGGGAGTATTCTAAGTATATTACACATGTACACATGTGCCCTTAATACATTGTGGCTGTTATTTCAGGTCAGTAATGTTTGTGTCATTTTTTAGGACCTTGGTGCATGGAGCTATGTAATTTATTTTGACTGACTTATCTCACATCAGTGAATTTTTAGAGTATTTTCAGCTTTTGGCATTCTAAACAATGCTGTAGTAACAATATGGTAGTTTTATTTTTATATTCTGTGGCCGTTTTTAAAAAAGCTTTTATATATGTTGAGACAGAAAATGAATGAGTGGGGGAGGGGCAGAGAGAAGAGGGCAGAAGATCTAAAGTGGGCTCTGTGAGCCTGGTGCAGGGCTGGAACTCACAAACTATTAGATCATGACCTGAGCCAAAGTTGGGTCCTTAACCAACTGAGCCACCCAAGAGCCTCTCTGCTATCATTTCTTTAGGCTATATTTACAGAGGTGACATTGACAGATTAAACAAAGGAATGTATTTAAGAGAGAGAGGGAGAGAGAGAGAGAGAGAAAGAGAAGGAGGGCTCACCTGAAAGTGGGGCTGGTGCTCACCCAATATGGGACTCGAACTCACCAACTGTGAGGGTTAGGGCTCTAAGGCTAGAATTTTTTTTTAATTACCTTTATTGAGGTATAATTGATATAATAAAATGGACATGTTTTAAATATATAATATAATAGTTCTGACATACAGTATTCACCCATGAAATATCACTGTAATCATGATGACAATTCCCATCTTCTCCAGAAGTTTCATGGGCCACTTATAATTCCCCAGCACCAACTGCCGATTTGCTTTCTGCCTAGGCTAGACTTTAATTACTGTATTTTAATGGTATTGGAATTTAAAACAATTCTTGTTAGGGGCGCCTGAGTGGCTCAGTCTGTTAAGTGTCCAGCTGCGGCTCAGGTCATGATCTCACGGTTCGTGGGTTCGAGCCCTATCTCAGGCTCTGTGCTGACAGCTAGCTCAGAGCCTGGAGCCTGCTTCCGATTCTGTGTCTCCCTCTTTCTGACCCTCCCCTGCTCGCACTGTCTCTCTCTGTCTCTCAAAAATAAATAAACATTAAAAAAAAAAACCCAAAATAATTCTTGTTATTACTAGAATCACAGGTATAGCTCATCCCCTAAGGGATAAGTGCTCCTCCATGGGTAGCTATAAAAGTTGCTCCCTTACCTCCTTCAAAGTCCTTTGCTTAAATATTACTTTCTCATCAAGGACTTCGGTGAATACTATTTAAATTATAGTTCTGTCCCCCTTCCCTGCTTTAATTTTCTCAGTAGCCGTTATACCATTTTGTAGTTTTTCTGTACTTTACAAAATGTTTGCAGTGAGGGTTTATTGTTTTCAGAATTCAAAATTACCTAAAAGACATTATTTTTAATGGGAGGAAAAAACTCCAATGTGTTTTGAATTTTAAATCCAACTTCAAGCATTATTCCATGGCACCCACGGCACCCATAATCAAGTTTAAAACCTGATAAGTTTGCTGTAGCCGAAGCTCTTCTCAGCCCCAAGAGGGAAAACTTCCATGCTTCATGACCTCAGAGTAATACAAACTGTGTTAAAGGTAAGGAACTAAAGATAGTAACTGTGCTCAAAAAAGGAGCAAATGAAGGTTTACTATTTGTATAACATCAGGTGGAATTCTATAAAGAATTAAACCACATAAATTAATACATTGCCAGTGGCTAAGAGATACTTTTGATTAGCTTCTTACTTTTTTTTAAAACTATTTATTTATTTATTAGAACAGGAGCAGGGTAGGTCAGAGAGAGAGAGTCCTAAGCAGGCAGGTCCCGCACTGCCAGCATTGAGTCTGATGCAGGGCTTGAACCCACAAACTGTGAGGTCATGACCAAGAGTGTGAGTGCCTGACTGAGCCACCCAGGCGCATTGCTCCCCCCACCACTTTTTTTAATTTAAAGGAGATAAAACTCTAAAACATATTCTCCCACAGATCCTGTTTTGGATTTGTGTATTATGTACTCTTTTAGGATCATAAAGTCCAGAATGAACTATTTGATGTGCTTGGTAGCTGCCTTCTTAATTACGCTGCTGTGATTTATCGGGATAGATTTACTCAATGGGAATTCTTTATTCTCTTATATACTACAATAGAGTGTTGAAACCAAGGAGCAGTGAGGGTTTGTGACAAGGCCGCTAAATGGAGGAAGACATTTTGTAGGCCTCCTGGTTGAAGACTTGATAGATGGAGGAATCTTCTATTTCTTGTGCCAGTTGTTTGTAACTGTAACAATAATAATGAAGTGTTCAACTCAAGAAACTGTGTGTGTAATCTCAGCAGTGTTTATTCCCTTTACGACTAAAACGATATGCAGCGGGGTGCCTGGCTGGCTCAGTCGGTTGAACGTGTAGCTCTTTAAAAGAACTTTTTTTAATGTTTATTTATTTTTGAGAGCTAGAGTACAAACAAGCAGGGGAGGGGCAGAGAGAGAGGGAGACACAGAATTGGAAGCAGGCTCCAGGCTCTGAGCCGTCAGCATAGAGCCGGACGCGGGGCTCGAAGCCACAAACTGCAAGATCATGATCGGAGTCGAAGTCGGATGCTTAAGCGACGGAGCCATCCAGGTGCCCCCTAAATGTGCAACTCTTGATCTTGGGGTTGTGAGTTTGAGCCCCACGTTGGGTGTAGAGATTACTTAAAAAAAAACTATGTATATATGCAGATATGTTAAAACAAGGATCATTTTTATTGACAATGAATGTAATTTTGTTTCTGGTTTGGTGAACTAAGGACTCTTTCCATGGCTCAATTACATTCTGTGTATCCTCATAATGATTTAAAAATCTAATAAAATGTTTTTCCTTCTCATTAAAAATAATAACTTGTAGGTACTTTTGATTTCTAAACTCTAAAAATGCTCATTATAAATATTTTGGAAAGTATATACAATTACAAAATTATAAAAACATGCAGGAAGTCAATCAACTGTAGTTCAGTCTTTTATATAACCTTTTGTGATAGGTCTATCTGGTTTTTTAGTAAAAACTTTTAAAAATATAAATATAAACTTATAGACAGGAAAATCTCTTTGGTGCTGATAACAATCTGATTGCTTCTTGAGCTTTGCTTTTTTTTTTTAATCTGTTGGGCAGTATGAATTTTTACTATTTATTTTTCTGTTTTGGTTAACCATTGGAGAAGTTAAAGCCAAATTTATGGTTCATTTCTAGTAACTTTAGTGGACTCAGTTACATACATTTTATAAACAAGGCTCTTCTCATTTTCCCTTTGCCTTAATTTTTTCACTAGTTGAACTTACTTGATTTTGTAAGTCACTCTGAAGCCTTTTTGGAACAAGTTCAGATAAAACATTTCTGTGCTTATAGTTTTCTTTTTTTTTGGTCTAATATACCAAAATATTTTCTGACAATATTTCCATAGATAATTTTAAGGTTATGTAATATTCCATTATATTTAATAGTCTCACTCTTTTCTATATTATTTCCTACTATTGGTCAATTAGGCTTCTAAATTTTTACCATTGTAGGTGATGTTGTAATGAATATTTTGTTTATCCATACTTGCAGTTTGAATTATTTTCTTAAGTATTAGGATGGGAAAAATACTGCTAGATCTTCATAAAGCTATTCTACCTCTTGTGTAATTATTTTTCCCCATTTTTAAGATATAATTTATATATAGTAAAATATATTATTTTAGTATACGCTTTTGTAGGTTTTGACAAATGCATATATTCTTGTAAGAACCATAATCAAGATATGAAACAATTTTGACCCTTCCCCACATTCCAGGGAGCCCGTCCATACTCAGTTCATAACTTCATTCCCAGCTGCTGGTAACCATGAATATGTTTTTTTACTCCTCTAATTTTGCCTTTTCCAAAATGTCACATACTGTAAATGTATGTAGTTTTTTAATCTGTTTTTTTTTCACTTAGCATAATGCATTTGAGAATCTATATTGTTGTACATTACAATACATTGGTCCTTTTTATTGCTGAGTAGTATTCCATTAAGTGGTTTTGTGACTGTTTATCCGTTTTGTGTGCTTAATTGTAATTCTCTCAGTTGGAATGCTCATTACTTGAAAGATGGAATGTGGGTGGCATATTTTTATTACTTTTCTATATTGTGTTTCTGTAACCTTTATTTGTGAAAGACAGTTATATCAAGACAAAATCTTCGGCCATAGTTTGTGTATTTTATTGTCTTTGGCATGTAGTATTTTAGAGAACCAAGAGTAAACTATCTCCCCCCTTCCCCCCACTGGGATACTTAAGGAATACTCCAACTTTAGGATAGTTTGTTCAGACTGTGGTTTTTATGTGCTGTTTGAGTGAGACCTTTTGATCTGCCTTTTTTTTTGGTAGCTTGAGAAAAACGTTCATTTGGTTATATATTTGCTTATTTTAGTTTTTTGTTTTTTTGTTTTTTTTGCTCAGGAACTATCTTTTTTGGAGCATTTGTTTTTTGAATTTTATTATTTTTTTAAAAAATTGGTTTATTTTAAATTTACATCCAAGTTAGTATATAGTGCACCAATGATTTCAGGAGTAGATTCCTTAATGTCCCTTACCCATTTAGTCCATCCCCTCTCCCATAACCCCTCCAGCAACCCTCTGTTTGTTCTCCATATTTTGGAACTATCATTTTTAAAAGTTGTATTTTCATTATTTCTTTTCACTGGTTTTTTTCTTTTTTCATGTTTATTATTTATTTTGAGAGAGAGAGAACAAGCAGGTAAGAGACAGAGAGAGAGAGGGAGAAAGAGAATCCCAGCAGACTCCATGCATAGAGCCTGCTGTGTGGTTCAAGCCCATGACCCTGGGATCATGACCTGAGCCAAAGTTAAGAGTCAGACACTTATCTGACCAAGCCACCTGTCTGTCTGCCTGTCTTCCTGCATGTTCGCTCATTCGTTCTTTCTTTTCTTTCTTCTTTTCTTTTCTTTTCTTTTCTTTTCTTTTCTTTTCTTTTCTTTTCTTTTCTTTTCTTTTCTCTTTTCTTTCTCTCTTTCTCTCTTTCTATCTTTCTATCTTTCTATCTTTATTTCTTTCTTCCTCTCTATTTTATTTTTTAAATGTTTATTTTTTTAAAGACAGCTAGTGAATGGGGGAGGGAGAGAGAGATTGGGGGACAGAGGATCCAAAGCAGGCTCTGTGCTGACGGTGGAGAGCCCAAAGTGGGGCTTGAACTTAACAGCTGTGAGATCAGGATCTGAGCCGAAGTTGGACTAAACGCTTAACTGACTGAGCCACCCAAGCGGCCCATACCTGTCTTTTTTTAACTTAAAATTTTGATTTAGTTATTGTCAACTCGTACTATTGTAAGGAAGAATAGAAAGTATAAGAATACAGTGTATGATCGTTTATATACTTTGCCAGATTTCTCCCCAGTGGTAACATTTTACAGTATAACATTTGTAGATAGCATTTTGCAGGTAATGTTATGTAATATGACATCACAACTAAGATACTGACATTGATAAAAATTCTCCCAGTCTTACTCAGGTTTTTCCAGTTTTGAACTCGTGTGTGTGTGTGTGTGTGTGTATTATATTTTTAAATGTCGTGTGGAAATTTTGTTCATTAAGATAAAGGACCTCTTTCTGTCATTTTAGAGAGAGTGTGAGTGGGAGAGGGGGCCAGAGAGGCAGGGGTGGAGAGGGAGAGAGAGAAAAAGAAACTCTTAAGCAGGCTTCATGCTCGGTGTGGAGTCTAATGTGGGGCTTGACTCCACAACCCTGGATCATGACATGAGCTGAAATCAAGAGTCAGACACTTAATCTGACTGAGCCACTAATTGGACACTCAACTGGCTGAGGCACCCAGGTGCCCCAAGTTCAGTATAATTTTATCACCTGTGTAGGTTCATATATTTACCATCATAGTGAAAATCCCAAATAGTTCAAACCACAAGAAACCTTTGAGTGTCCCTTTAAAAAAATTCTTTAAGTTTTTTAAAATGTTTATTTTTGAGAGGGAGACAGTGTGAGTGGGGGAGGGGCAGAGAGAGAGAGAGAGAGAGAGAGAGAGAGAGGGAGGGAGAGGGGGAGGGAGAGGGAGAGGGAGAGGGAGAGAGGGAGACAAAGAATCTGAAGCAGGTTCCAGGCTCTGAGCTGTCAGCACAGAGCCTGATGCGGGGCTTTAACCCACAAACTATGAGATCAGTATCTGAGCTGATGTCGGGAGCTTAACCAATTAAGCCACCCAGGTGCCCCTGAGTAGCCCTTTTTATAACCACATTCACCTCCCCCTTGCCTACACCCTACCCCCAACCTCTAATTTCTTATTCTCCAGTTTTGCAATTTTGTCTTTTCCAAACTGTTATGAATGGAATCATCATTATCACCTTTGCCTTTGATGCTCTGCAGAAGGTCTGGAGCCTTATTAGCAAGTTGTTGCGTGTAGTAGTTCATTCCTTCCTATTGCTGTGCCGGGGGAAAGATGTAGCACAGTTTGTTTCACCTGTGGAAGGACATCTGGGCAAATTCTGGTTTTTAGTTGCTACAAATAAATCTGCTATGAACATTCATGTTCAAGTGTTTCTGTGACTGAAAGTTGTCATTTTTCTGGGATAGCTGCTCTTAGGAGTGCAAGTGCTGGTCAGTCATAGGAGGGTTGCATGCTTAGTTTTTGAAGAAACTGCTAAGTTGTTTTCCAAAGTGGCTGTGCCATTTTGCATTCTTGCTGGACATGTTTGGTCTAAGTTTTCTGTATCCTTACCAGCATTTGGTGTTGTTACTATTTTTTATCTTAGCCATTCTGATAGGTACTCTCATTGTGGTTTGAATCTCTATTTTCCTGATGGCCAATGATGTTCAGCATATTTTCATGTGAGCAGTTATCTTTATTTTTAATGTGTTTTTTTCTCATTTATATGATCTTATTTATTGATAAAAATATTAAATCCCATTTGATACATTTTCCCTGGTCCATTTATCCTAATAACATTTGTGGAACTCCATTTATAAGTTTGATAAAAGATCTTTACTTAGTTTATAGATAAGCATTAACTTAGGATGTATTTACTTAGAAAAACTTAAGAATGATTTATTCTTAAACTAGATTTGGCAAACTATGGCCTCTGTGCCAAATCTGGCTTGCTGCCTTTTTATGTATGGCCCTTGAACTAAGAAAGGTTTTTACATTTTTAAGAGTCTCATGCTTTACTGACTGAGCTAGCCGGGCACCCCTTGAAAGGTTTTTACATTTTTAAATAGGTGAAACAAATCAAAACACACCAAACCAAAGAAATATATGATAAAGACCCTATGTAGCCTATATTCTTTGGCCTATTACAGAAAAAGTTTGCCAGCTTCTCTTTTTTAAATAACAGCTTTATTGAGCTATTTTCACATACCTTAAATTTTGTCCTTAATTTGTAATTCAGTGGTTTTTAGTACATCCACAGTGTTATGCAACTATCAGCTATGTAACTGTAGGACATTTTTAGCACTTCCAGAAGAAACTTTGTACTCATTAGTAGTCCTTGCCTATTTTCTCCTTTCCCAAGTCCCTGGCAAACCCAAATCTATTCTTGTTTCTGTAGATTTGTTTATCGTGGATATTTTATATAAATGGGATCATATAAATATGTGGCTTTTTGTGTCTGGCTTCTTTCACTTATGTAATGTTTTTAGGGTTCGTGTGTGTTTATGTATCAATGCTTCATTTCTTTTTATGGCCCAATAATACTCCTTTGTATGATATACTATATAAATTTTATACATTCATCAGTTGATAGATGTTTGGGTTTCCATTTTTTTCATTTCTCTTTTATTTTAATCTTTGCCTTTTTTTCTCCAGATTGAGTTCTTTTCAGATTTGTTTACATTATTATTTATTTGGCTTACTATTTACTGCCTTATGGATTTGAATTTTGCTGTGAATTTTTGTCTATGTATTTATATTCTCTCTTCCAATAGGTAAATCATTTTCAGAAAGCTTCTCTTTTATATCTTCAGGATGTGATTTCTTTTTCCTCATTAAGTAGTTTACTCCCTGTAGTCTCATGATGACTTATTTCCTTCTGATCATCCTTGAATTAACGGAGAAGAATCCTAGAGTTCTGGTCACAGATGGGCTGTGTGGGTGGCTGTTATATCTTCAGATACACAGTTGGGCAGCAGAGTAATGTGCACAGCTCCTTCTCCACTTTGGAGTTTCTGGCAGGCTTTTGTCTAGTTCAGCTTTGTTGGATCTGGCTGGGCCTTTTTGTCTTTATTGCCCAAACAGTTGGAGTACCCCAGGCACATTTTGATCCCCCAATATAGGACTGGGAAAGAGTCAGACACCGGAGACAGCCTGCCTGGGTACCTCTGGGCAAGTTTTCAACCTTTTTCTGCTGTTTCCTCCTCTATTAAAAAAAGTGAGACATGGAGGATAATTAGGAATTATTTTATAATTTGAGAATTAAAAAATTTTTTTATGTTTTTTATTTATTTTTGAGAGAGAGAGATAGCGCAAGCAGGGGAGGGTCAGAGAGAGAGGGAGACACAGAATCTGAAGCAGGCTCCAGGCTCTGAGCTAGCTGTCAGCACAGAGCCTGATGCAGGGCTTGAATCAACTGACTGTGAGATCATGACTTGAGCCGAAGTTGGAGGCTTAACCAACTGAGCCACCCAGGCGCCCCATAATTTGAGAATTAAATAATACATATTGCTGCCTGGAACATAGTAAGTATGAGCTATTCTAACAGTTATAAAAAGGCCCATTCTTTTTCTCCTCTTTTTCACAGTGTTGTCCCTGTGGAAACCACTTCTGGGTACACCGTAACTAACCTTTTTATTTAGTGTTCGCTATCCTACCTCTAACTTTTTGTTGAAAGTATTTTTCTTTTTTAAAAAAAATTAAGTTTGTTTATTATTATTATTATTTTTTGAGATAGAGCAAGCAGGGAGGGGCAGAAAGAGAGGGAGAGAGAATCTCAAGCAGGCTCTGCCCCTCCCAGTGCAGGGCTTGAACTCACAAACTGTGAGATCATGACCTGAGGTGAAATCAACAGTTGAATGCTTAATCGACTGAGCCACCCAGCTTACCCAGTTGAAAGTATTTCTTAACTATTTTTAGCTATTGTTGAAAGTAACTGCACAATGAGTACCTTGGCTTGTAGAACTTATTCCTTAAAGATGTTTTTAGAAGAAGATTATTGGTTTGAAAGGTATTAATATTTTAAAGGCAAAAATATTGTCAAATTTGTTTTTAGAAGAGTCTTTCTGATTTTTTTCATAGGCATTCTACAAAATATAGAAACTACTGAAAAAATTTTAATATTTGAGTATATTACCTCTTAATCTTTTTTTTTTAATCTTCTAGTCTTTGTTTATGTCTCTGTATGGAAATATATTCATATCTTTTTATATATACAGATTTGTAGTCTACTTTAGAATCCGTACACACATATATATTTTTCTCTGTTTAACAATTTAAAAAATGTTTTAAATAGCAGCATAAAATTCTGTAAATGAATATGTACCGTAATTAATGATTTCTGGTTTATTTTAACTTTTTACCACTTTTGCCATCATGTGCCAGGTTGAAGATCTTTGTTAACAAGTCTTTGATCATATTTCTAATTATTTGCTTTGGCTAAAATCCTAGAAGTGGAATTACTGGATCAGAGGGAATGATAAACTTTGATGCATATTGTCAAATTTCTTTTTGTTTTAATTTTTCATTGTTTATTTTTGAGAGAGCGAGAGAGAGAGAAAGAGAAGGAGCAGGGGAGGGGCAGAAAGAGAGGAGGAGGACATAGGATCCAAAGCAGGCTCTGTGCTGATAGTAGCCCAGTATAGGGCTTGAACTCACAACCCCTGACATCATAACCTAGGCCAAAGTCAGACACTTAGCCAACTGAAGCACACTGGCACCCCGCAAATTTCTTCTTGAAAAGCTCTAAAAAGCATGACAAAGTATTCTTTTAAGCAGAATAAGAACCATTTTAAAGAAGCTGGCACTGGAAGTCCTAGGTCTGCTATTTTTATCACTTGTAAGACCAAGGGTAATTTCTCACATTACAGATATTTGTGTGTCCTGCCTGTCCTGTTTTTAATACTGTAGGGGTTACTTTTAGAGAGATGAGACGGACTGCCATGGCACTATTGATAAAGTGTGATTTTGCTATTTAGTGGTTATGACAGCAGTTAAGAGCAGTAGGACATGTGTGCCGTGGTCTTTGAACACTTGTTTATGTCCAGCTTCTGGTTTGTCAACAAGGGAGAGCAAATGAAGTAGAGAAGTAGTCTTTGTGTAAGGACCTCTCCCATCTGGAGCTGATAGTTTTTCCTCTGAGATTATTTTCCAAAATTGGTAGTTTCCACTGGTGGTCTGAATTGTACGTCTGTTAAAAAATATTCACTGTCTTATAATTTGTAGAAAATTCATATCAGTGACTTGTGTAGGCCCTTAATTTGTTTTCTCTGACAAACTCTTATGGTAGAAATTCTTATAAACCTTTTATGCCTGCTATTACATGTCCACTAGTGAGCCCCAGGGATGACAAAGTGAATCTCAGAAACATTGATATTAGCAAGACTTTGGAAAAGCTACTTCTATGCCTTTTTTGTGGGTAAATATTTGTTACTTTCACATGGACTCTAATACTCTGCTGGTAAGATTGTTCCTGATTCCAATGATGTTAGTGGTGCCTTTACATTTTATTTCGTTTTCTGAAAAGAGCCTGATACAGATTTGGCACAACCTGATTTAAGAACTTTTGGATGAGTATTCTTCATTTATCTTTTTTAATTCTTTCTGTATGTTCTCTTTTGAGATTGATATTTCAGAATGAAGTTTTCAACTGCTAATGAACAATTTCTGGTGTGTTCCCATTTGGAAATAAACATTTTTTTTTTGAGGTAAATGTAATCTGTATAAGTGGTATAGGAGTCTCTTTTATGTTTTTGAATTTTGTTCTTTTGGTGGTAAGGAATATGCCAGTCAGCTATCTGGTTATAGATAGTAGTTTCCAGACAAGAAGAGAGAAGATTGATTATTATCTTAAGTTTTTTAAAAATGTTATTTATTTATTTATTTATTTATTTATTTTTAATGTTTTATTTATTTTTGATACAGAGAGAGACAGAGCATGAGAGGGGGAGGGGCAGAGAGAGAGGGAGACACAGAACCGGAAGCAGGCTCCAGGCTCTGAGCTAGCTGGCAGCACAGAGCCTGACGCGGGGCTCAAACCCACAAACGTGAGATCTGACCTGAGCCGAAGTCGGAGGCTTAACCGGCTGAGCCACCCAGGCGCCCCTTTATTTATGTTTGAGAGACAGAGAGAGACAGCACGAGCAGGGGAGGGTCAGAGAGAGAGGGAGACACAGAATCTGAAGCAGGCTCCAGGCTCTGAGCTAGCTGCCAGCACAGAGCCCGACACGGGGCTCGAACCCATGAACTGCGAGATCATGACCTGAGCCGAAGCCGGATGCTAAACTGACTGAGCCCCCCAGGCGCCCCTATCTTAAGTATTTAAGGTGTTTTATTTTTAAGTAATCTCCACATCCAGTGAGGGGCTTGAACTCCGATCAAGAGTTGGTGATCTACCAACTGAGTCAGCCAGGAGCCCCAATCATAGTCTTAAGGTTTACACTTTTTATTAGGTTCTTGCATAACAACTAAGCAGTTTCTTTTTGCAGTTAAAATGGCCTTGCCTTCATTATTGATTTCAGCTTGAACTTGATTGGTGAAATTAAGAAGAAAAAGACTGGCAGAACCAGCAGTTGTGAGGTTTTTGTGTGTAAAGGTCATTCGTATCATTAAATGATTTTGAAAATATATATTAACTCCTTTTACCTTCTAAATTGTTTTCTTTTATGTTTAGGAAGTGCTGACATTTTCATGAGATATATATTCTGGTAGTCTGGTAGCAAAACAGTTTTGCTAACTTGATTATAGTAGTTTATTATTTGGGTCTGTTAATCATCCTAATAGAATGCCACCAGCACATTAGGAAATCTGGATCTCTAATATATTTACTTTAATTAGTAAAGGTAGTAGCAATCTTTATAATGATAGATAATAAAGACGTGGATGGCGGGTTGTGTGTGTGTGGCTCAGTAGGTTAAGCATCTGACTTTGGCTCAGGTCATGATCTCGCAGTCCGTAAGTTCAAGTTCCATGTTGGGCTCTGTGCTGACAGCTCCGAGCCCGGAGTCTGCTTCGGATTCTGTGTCTCCCTCTCTCTCTGCCCCTCCCCTGCTGTCTTCTGTCTGTGTGTCTCTCAAAAATAAATAAACATTAAAAATTAAAGAAGTGGACGTTCAGTCCCATCCTGGCTGTGGTGACTTCATCTTTCCCATTGTGTACCAGAGAAGACAGTGTCAAAATAGCCCGGCAGTTAGTTGCTGGAACAACGGTTGAACCCAGCTGTGCTTTTATAGGCGACTTGGATGAGAACAGAGAAGGTAGTAAAGTGTAGAGACCTAAATTTAAATTCCACTCTATCTGCTGTATGACTTTGCACAAATTACTTCTCTAAACCTTGGTTTCCTTGTGTATAAAGTGGAATAATGTCTATTTTTGTAGTACAGTGCCGTGAAACTCAGCAAATGCTGGTGTTTAGTGTTATTGACGGTGAGAAAGAACGGAAACCTTCATGAATAATATCATATAGTAGGGTTTCAGCCACTTAGGCTACAAGAGTGGGGTTTTTTTGTTCTTTTTGTTAGTGCCCACCCCAAGAAGAATGCTGATTTAATTAAATTTATTTGATTGCACACATAGAACTCACATCTTTTCAAGCTTCAATCGTAAATATTCTGCTACTATGTGTTAAATACTGCATGGTTTGCCCAAGCTAAGATGAAACCACATCATGAATCAATTAGCATTTTGCATTTTCTTTCATTATCTACTCAAAGTCATGCCTACTGCACCTCTAAACATTTCATTAAATCCAATTATACAGCAAACACTCCCAAAATAAACTTAGATTGTATTGCAGTTTCACTTAACAGTATATAAAATGCTG
>NC_043707.1:119051747-119124390 GCF_006229205.1 Suricata suricatta
TTGGGTTTTTCCCTTATTATTTTCTTTACTTTTTTTTTCCTCTTCTTTTTTTGGTGGTGGGGGTGGTTATGTTTAAATGAAGTTGCTTTTACAGCACCAAAGACTTAATCATCCATTTCCTACATAAAAGGTAGCTACTTTTTTGCATGGACCTCAAGCATATTGTAGTATAGAGGTGGAATTTAAGGAAAGGTATTAAGCAGGCTGTGTTGTAGCTTATGAACAAGTAATATATTGTATCATGTATCTTGAATGTATCATAGATAAGCTGCTATATAACGATCGCCACTTCAGACAGCTGTGAAATTAGGTGATTAACTAGTTGTTACTTAACCTTCTAATTTCTGTATAAGTCTAATTACATGAAACAGAAGTTGGAGTTTTGATTTTTTACTTTGCTTTTCTGTTTGGAGTGTCATTGTAACTACTATATTGTAAATGATGGAAAATAATTGCATATGTTAAAAAATATGAAACTTTATAAAGTAAAAAAATAAAATAAAACAAAATTTCAAAGAAAAAATAAAACATCTTTGAAAAATGAAAAAAAAATTTATTTGAGGAATGTAATTAGGTTTTGCTTTTCTTACAAAGTGGGTGCTTTTATAAGAATACCTACTTTTTTTTTTTTTTTTTTTAGTGTTTATTATTGAAAGACAGAGAGACAGAGCATGAGCACGGGGTGGGGCAGAGAGAGGCAGAGACACAGAATTGGAAGCAGGCTCCAGGCGCTGAGCTGTCAGCACAGAGCCCGACATGGGGCTCAAACTCCCAAATGGCGAGATCATGACCTGAGCCGAATTTGGACGCTTAACTGACTGAGCCACCCAGGCGCCCCTCTGCATTTTCAAATTATGATTGTTAAAGACATCACAAAACATATAAAGTATTTATAGGACAGTCTGGCACAAAGTAGTAAGGCTTAGTAAATATCAGTCGTTATTGTTTATGATATAGACACATAGTGGTGCAAGAGGTACTGTAGAACAGACTTAGTAGTTAATTCTTATATTCCCTTTCCATATTTCCTTACTCAAGTTTCTCCTGCTTTAAGTTTTGTTTTTTTTAAAGTAATTTCTACACCCAACATGGGGCTCAACCAGACCAGCCCCAAGATCTAGAGTCACATGCGCTAACCATCTGAGCCAGCCAAGCGCCCCTCAAGTTTCTCTTCCATTTGCCTGGCTTCTTCTCACTGGTGTCTCCTTCCTGTAATGGTTCTTGGCACCAACTCTTCTGCTTATATTGTTCTGGATCTGTGCTAGGGAAACAGAGCCATTGTGAACTAGGCTGTGTAAAAAATCCTCCAGGAGAACAAAGGTAGTTATGGAAGCTCCTCTGACAACTGAGATTCAGTCGTTGAGGAAACAAATATTCTAGTAAAGGCAATTTTAGTCTCATGGTATAGAAATATATTTTAACTAGCCAAAATTCAGGGCATTAAATGAAAGAACGCCAGGGATTCTCTCTGACTTCCCCTGTGTAGAAAAATGTAAATATGGGCCCTCCTGGCATGGGGTGCCTTTCTGTTTCCAGCACATTCTTTTCTGTGTTGACTGTCTTCTGCTTATTCACCAGCTTATACTTGAATCAAAAATGATAGCCCCAACTGCCAGATCTTTAGGAAATTTCATTTTATATCTCCACAGCCGACAGGCTCAAATGGTAAGAGAGGAACCTGATTTGTCAGTTTATCGTTTCTCACCAGGTTACTAGGGATTTGGCCATTTAGGGGAACACTTTTGTAGTAGGTGTTTGTGGCGAGGGGTGGTGGGAATCATGAACTTGTCCTTTCTGAGCAGATGTCTTGAAACGTGTCCAATTACAGAGAATATTCAGAAATTATTGAGTTGTTGAATTTTATTTAAGTGCACTATATAGCTCAGTTACTCTTTATTAAAATATATCAAGGCACCTGGGTGGCTCAGTTGGTTAAGTATCCAACCCTTAATTTTGGCTCAAGTCATGATCTCATGGTTCGAGAAATTGAGCCCTGCACTGGACTCTGCTTGGGATTCTCTCTCTCCCTTTCTCTCTCTGCGCACCCCCCCCCCCCGTTCCCTGCTTGTACTCTCTCTCTAAAAATAAACAAACATTAAAAAAGAAATAGACTTCCAGTGTGATTTAATAAATACCAAGTCAGTAATACCCTTGTGTCTGAGTCTGGTTCTTCTGTGCAAGCAACACGGAACTGGTCAGACTGGCTCAAGTAAAGGAACTGTGCTTGTAAAGACACACTGAGCAGTTAGGAGACAGGAATGCTAGTAAAGTAAGGCTAACAACCTAACCACAGCGCTATCAAAACTTGCTTCTTTTTTAGGTTTTTTTTTTCTGGACTGTGTGGTCTACTGTGATGATTTGCTTCATTCTATTCTTTGAGGTATAATGTTCAATAATATCTGCTTGAAAAAAGATTTAATTGTATTTCATAAAATATTTGGATCATGAACTTTATACATTTGAATGTCTTTGTGCCTAAGTTTGTTCTCCCCACCCCTCCTTTGACTACTGTGTTGGTTGGCAACCAGAGTCAGACATCTGAATGGTGAGGTAGGAGGAGAATCAGGAGACCGCACTGGCAGGCGAGGTTCAGGAGTGAAGGAATTTTAGAAGGTGATTTTACTGAGTGTTTTAAAAACTGAGAGCTGAAAGAACATGGGGTTGAGCCAGTGATGGTGTTTTGTTTTTTTCCCTTTCTTTCTTTTGGAAGTTTTGGAATGGATGAGGATGGAGAGTAAAAGTGTTGACATTTCTCTGAATTGATGATTTGGCTGGGACTGGAGAGAGAGATGGATGTGCTTTGAAATGCTAAGTTCTAGAAAGTAATGTAGACGTTTGCATGATCTAGGTACTTCTAATAAATGGATTACTGAAATGCTGAACTGGAGAGACACTCTCCCCACCCTTCCAACAAGGAAAGGCCAAAACTTCACCCTCTGGGGGTGGGGAAAGAAGGGATGGGTGGGTGAGAGAGACATTTCGGTAACTTAGAACAGAATAACCTGTGAGGTAGGTACAGTCGAATAAGTGCCTACTAAGTATTGGACATCTTGTCTCATTTATAACCAGTACACAAACTTGTAAAATCTCAGGTTTACAGATGACATAATAGTGACGTGTGTATCATTCGTTGATGATTCTGATAAGTGTGTGGGATGTTGGGTATTGTAAGTAGGTTTCTTAAGGGGTGATGGAAAAGACAGGCACTTTAGACCATGATTACCTTAAAGATTTGTAAAATGATACTTTTGCTTAATTTTTAATTTTCCAAGTGTGATATAATTCTGGGTTTATCTGTTTTGATTTTATAACTTATGTGTGGTAAAACATGCAACTTAATTTGCTAAATTATAGCTCTATTAGGACAGGATCCCTGCTAGAAGGAGAGATAAGTGTTGAGGTTTACAGAAGAAAGTTCTGGGAACTGGGGAATGGAAGGGAAACTTAGAAGCGTAGGACCTGTGTGTGAACGGCATCTGTGGTGGGGTGAAGAGAGGAATATAGATGCAGGTCAGGCACTAAAGTGCTTCTATCGCTTTGTCTCTTTAATAAAGGGACTGGGAGATGACTTATGGGGAGGGGCAGCGGTAGAAAGTCCTGGATGGTTTTGAGAAAGTTACATGTTACTGGCAAGTAGCCCAAAGAGGAAAACTTCCTTAGGAAATAGATTTGTGAAACAAAATCATATAGGTAAGATCAGTTAGTGGAAGGAAGGTTGTCTTATAGACATTTAGCAAAAATGGAGAAGGAATTAGTAAGTAGTGCTAGAAATTAACATTAACCTGGCACTCAAATCTAGAGAAAGGAAAAGTAGAGCACCAGGACTGGAAAAGATTGTTCTGTCCTGATGGGAGCATTCACTCTGATTCTAATTTATAGCCAGCTTTTCTCTTTTATGATAGAAGGAGCTTCTTTGTTACCGGCCTAAAATATTTCTTCATTCTTTGATTTCCCTTGATTTCCGAGCATCTTCTTCTGATCATTAGTTTTGTTTCCTAGGAAGAAATTGTGTGGAGAGTCTGCCTGGTGTTGATGACCATACCAGGTATAGCTTCTACCATAAACAATAAGTTCCGGACTAGTTAAAAACGGTTTTTGTGAGAATGATTTGGTTTGCCTGGTCTGGTCACCTGTGGGCAAATGGTTTATAATGGAGTTTCTGGACTAGAATGGCAAACTTTGGAAAGTGAGGCTCCTTCTCACCTGTGTGAGAAGAACTCCTCACAGGAGCTCGGAGGGTGTTGCACAGAGGCAGGAGGAGGAGTGGCCCATCCGCTGAGGGAGGCAGAGGGGGACACCGGGAAAGAGGGAGGGCTGTGGGAACTGAAGAGAGGGAGGAGGAAGACCTGAGAGCGCTAGCAAGTAAGAACAGAGAGATAGAGGGAGAGAGGGAAAGGAGGGGCGGGGAGAGGGAGAAAGAGAGAGAGAGAGAGAGAGAATGAATGAGTGAATGATGGATGGGAAGATCATTTGGAGGGAATGGAAATTTCTCCCAGGGCAGGATGGGCTGACTTTGAAGGTGGGGGGAGGAGACAGTGGAAAGCCGAGGCAAAAAGACCCAAGAGAGCACACTCCTGGAAGCCCAGGCAGAACAGAAGGCACTATTATCTGGGGGTTGAAAACTTCCTGCATCTGCCTTAGGGACAGCTTGGCCACATAGAAAGGACATTGCATTTTGAATTGGGAGACCTGGATTTAAATCTTGGCAGTGCCATTTAAGTGCTTTGCCCTCTTAACAATAGTTGGGAAGGGCATTTGTCAGGCTCAGTTTTCTCATCTTTTAAATGGAAATCATTGCTGTGATGTTGTTATGGTGATGACATAAATATGTGTACTGCATGTTCCATACCTTCCATTACTCTATTTATATCTCCCTTCTTGGGAAATAGAAATAGAATTTCCAACATTCTTGGTTAAAACTATTTGTAGATTTTTGGATTTTCAAGAAATGCCTAGTTCCAATTAAGTGTATGATTAGACTCTACAGAAAGAGCTAGATACAGAGCTTTATGCATTTGATTTACATGCTTGGTAAATGTTAACTCTGGCCTGAAGGTTCAAAATGATTTCCTGTGACATTTGTAGTTTTCCAGTTAACATTCCGTCCTCATTCTCCCCTCCCCGCACTGTCCCTCTCCCCTTTATCTTTACTACCAATAGTTTAGAAGCTTATGCAGTGTGTTTATCTGAATAAGGAAACACCTTGTTACATGTTCATAGCTTGTTTCAAGGCCCTTTGAAACTATTTTAGCCACAGTAAAAAGCTTGATCTCCATGTCTTTTCTCATAGGGCTGAATTTTAGCTTCATTTTGAATTTTATAAATTTCCATTTTTAACAAGCATCTCAAAGCTGTTTTGTCTTAGTGACACATTGTGTCATTTTGTAGCATGTATCAGCCCTGAGTTTTGAAAATATGTGACTCAACAGCAGTGCAACTATATTTTTATGTGGTGTCAGTTCACTCAAATTAAGGTTATTGGTGATAAAGAGGTAGCCCTGTTAGTAAAATCCTTGAATTGGTTCTCCTAGCTGTATCCTGGCCCATGTTCTCCATGCTCTTCCATCTCCCTGCCTGCCCTCAGCCTGGCCTTTGCATGTGCCACTGCTAGTAGTTGGACACGTACACCAGGCGTTAGTGATGGTCAGATGAGGGGTTTGGGAGACCTGCTTCTGACACTGTGCTGTCTCTCCTGGGCAGGCGGAAGAGCCCTTCCTCTTGAATGAACGAGGGACAGTCCTCTGGCCTCAGGCAGCAGAGATGGCTTGCTGCTCATAACTGAGAGGACTTAAGGAATATTAGACAGCACAAGGTGTTTGAATTATTGTTTCAAATACACTACTTCACACTTAATCCTTGCTCTTAACCTTATCTTGTAGAAATGACCTTACATAGGAGTTAATTGAAGCCTGGAAAGATTGTTATGATGTGGGTAGTGCATTTAATGATAGGTGAGGTTTGAAGGGATTCTTGTGATGAGCTGTTTTTTTTTCCTCCTGGAGTTGAGATCTTAGGAGCCCCTCTGAAGAGATCTTCCAACACGGAGAAATGTTGGGACACGGCATTATACGGTTTGCAATGCCTTTCCCTGAGGTTTATCAAACAAATACTGGGTTGGATCAAATGAGTCCCCTTGTTTCTTTTGTTTTCTTTTTTTAAATATAACTTATTGTCAAATTGGCTTCTATGCAACATCCAGTGCTCATCCCAACAAGTGCCCTCCTCAATGCCCATCACCCACCTGCCCCTCTCCCCTGCCTCCCATCAACCCTCAGTTTGTTCTCTGTATTTAAGAGTCTCTTACGGATTGCCTCCCTCCTTCACTGTTTTAACTTTTTTTTCCCCTTCCCCTCCCCCCGAGTCTTCTGTTAAGTATCTTAAGATCCACATATGAGTGAAAACATATGGTATCTGTCTTTCTCTGACTTATTTCACTTAGCATAATACCCTCCAGTTCCATCCATGTTGCTGTAAATGGCAGGATTTCATTCTTTCTCCTTGCTAAGTAGTATTCCATTGTATATAAAAGCCACATCTTCTTTATCCGTCCCTTGTGTCTACTTGCTTTTCACAGTTGAGGGCAAGCACTGTGGCTTTTGAGTACAGAGCCATGTTCAGGTCACATAATCATGGTCATTGCCCTTCAGCATACTGGTCTTATCAATTTAAAATATATGAAAAATAGCTAACATCATTCTCATTTGGTGAATATACTTTTTCTGGCTTAAAAAAAGAATGGGCGGGGAGAAAACAGGGATCATTGGCTCTGAACCCTGATGATTAAAGGTAAGTGGATGTTTAATCTCAGCCACTTGATTGTTGTTACATCTTTGTCAATATCTGAAAGTAAACGTTTGTGTTTAATGTGAGCATACGATTCAAGATGCTAACTCAGAACTTTTTCCTTCTCTATTTTGAATGATAGGTGCGCTCTATGGATGAGCTGAATCATGATTTTCAAGCACTTGCTCTGGAGGGAAGAGCGATGGGAGAGGTACGTGAGCTGGTGTGTCAGGAAAGCGGGCCTGTTTTTAAGGGAAGTTTGGAGCTGTCTTTCATCAGTGTGTCTGAATCTAGTCTCCAGAAGTATGTGCTTGCTTTTCCTTGTTGCCATCCTCATGATAGGAATGGGATATTGAAGAATTTTGCCAAAATGATTTCAGTATAAGACTGTTAACCTTAGCCTAATGTCTTAAAAATAAAACAAAGCAACCAAAACATGAGCACAAATTATTGATGATTATATTAACCAGTCAATTGTAAATTGAGGCTTTAAAGTTCTACAGAATAGTTTTATATGCATTACATATCCTTACTTTTGCCTCATTTTCCACTTGCCAGGTTCTTTTTACGGCAGAAGGGAGTCTTAGATTGGCTGTGGATAACATGTGGATGACCTGTTTTTAGAGTGGGTCGAGGAGGTTGTTTAGAGCTCCATTGTGGAGAAGAAGTTGTTGGATACGTGGTGCAATAATCCCAGAAAGCAGAGGTGTCGGCCAGCCCGCCCTCATATACATAGAATTCAGGAACAAGAATTTTGGTTTGTTTATCATGTTTAAAATTTGCAAAAACAAAATTTCCTGTCCTCTGAACACATTGATAGGGAAGATTGCCATAATTCTAAAAGAAATGGGAGTATAAAGCACAGCTGACTTCTGGTCATTCTGGTGGTTGACAGGATGTACTGGTGATAAGGTAGAACATATAGTTTGAATTAAGAGCCGAAGGTGTAAAAGGTTCTCAAGCTGGGGGCATTTGCTTGTGGTTCTCCTGTTCTGGAGCTTAACCTTAGGTGTATTTTTTATTTTGTTTTGTTTTACTTTTTGCATATCTATTACTTAAAAGCTCCCACATCTATTTTAATGTTTTAAAGGAGGGAGAATAGCTGTATTTTGGATTCTCTTATATACCATTCACTAAACACATTTGTTCATTGATTTAGTGAACATTCTTTGATCCAAGCACTGTGCCAGGTTCTGAGGATTCAGAATTAAGATACTTCTCCTGATGTATAGCAGATATTCATAGACTGCCTTTGTGGTTAAGCATTAGTTAAACTCTTTTGGTGTTTTGGTTCTGAGAGTCTTGCTTCCTGTGTTACAAGATTTTGTTTCCAGCTTCTGTGAATCATCTTGTGATCAGAGTCCCAGTGTCCTGTCATCTTGGATTCGTGGGTTTTGGGCCTGTTCTTGTTTTTCTCATAGAGCTTTAAGAGAAGTTAGGTAGGTGGCTTTATGTCTCCTGTGTCTGCCTGACATGAAAACAGTTGCACATTAATAAATCCTTTATGGTTAATGGGGAAGAGATTTTTCTCAGCTTTTGGAGCAAAATTTGAACAGAAAGTTAACAGATGAATCAGATACTAAGTATAGATGGGAAAACCATGTTTATCTTATTCCCCACTCCTGTGACTTTAGCTTGGTCCACTCTAGCAGAAATCAAATCCCAAATTTTAAAAATTAATTATACAAAATAAAATAATGCCCTTTGCTGCTTTGTACATTATATAATCTCTAAAGGCTTAAGTCTGTTTAATTGAAGAAAAGTGACCAGAATCGAAAAGAAAGTGAGTTTTATTTAAATGATGACAAAACTATATATATACATGTGTGTGTACACACACACACTTTTTTTTATTTTGAGAGAGAGAGAGTGAGAGAGAGAGAAAGAGAGAGAATCCCAAGCAGGCTCTACACTGTCAGTGCTGAACCTGATGGCGGGCTTGTACTTATGAACCTGTGAGTTCATGACCTGAGCTGAAATCAAGAGTTAGACGCTTAACTGGCAGCCACCCAGATGACCTGACAGAAATATTTTTAAGATTTTTCCTTCCAAAAATGGCTTCTCCCCTACCCATGGTTTCTAAACCTCAGCTTTCTTATTTTTGTTAAAAATACTATTTTTTTGGTATCTGTATATTCACACCTGGATGTAGGCTTATGCAGATAACCAAAATGTGTCCCAGCAGTCACGAGGGGTCACTTGCTCATTCCTCAGTGTGTAATCGTAGCGTAATAATAAGCACCGTTCGCTGACAGGGTATTAACATGGGCGCTAAGGCGTTTGCATGCATCATCTCATCAGTAATCCATCAGGACAGGTCTAGTAAGTGATGCTCTCCGAAGCATGTTCCTTAGAGTAAATGAAGCCAATGCTTGTAAAGTAATTGGTGGTAAAAATCTTATTTTAGTAAGCTGCATATAAAAAATTGACATTTTGGGGGAGGATTTTTAAAAATGCTTAATATATGTTTCTCCCAAAATACAGATACTAAAGTAGTTTTTTTTTTTTTAAAGTAGATTCTGCCCTCAACGTGGGGCTCACACTCATGACCCCAGGATCAAGAATTATACACTTTATTGACTGAGCCGGCCAGGTGCCCCTATGTTTTGAAAGCATAACCCTTTGGCTAGGCACAGTGTGGACAAACCAAGTACAGAGAATGAGGTTTTTGTACTCAAGGAACTCTGTAGCTAGTTGAGGAAGCAGAGAATACACTTGATGACAGGAAGAATGCACAGTGTTTCCTATATATTTCAGGTTTAGAGAAAGGAGTGACCAGTATTGCTCAGACAGTTTGTGATTATTTGATGGAGGAGTATAAGACTTGGGAATTGTCTTCTGGTTTATTTAGTTAGCGTCTGGACGGTACAAGATGGGAGAATGTTTTTTGCAGTGTTATAAAGGAGATTGGCAAAAGAGAATTGAAGAATTATAAGCTTTTATTATAAAATAAAGCTACAGCTTCTAATAAGTTCAACCTCATTAAATTTCCTTCCCTTTAAGCAATGAAAGAGAGAGGATGTGTATATACAAAGTCTCTAACCAAATAAACGCTAGTCTCAAGTAAATTGCATTGATTTTTCAGCCAAGCACTATTTTTGTTCCACTTATTTTGTGGTATTTGTGTGTGTGCGTGTATGCTCACGCACTTATACTTGTGTGAGTCCTCATTACAATAAAAGATACCTCATTTTGGTAGGCGAAAATGAGTCCTGGTTCCTTGTATTAAGAATGTTATGAATTGTGAGAATTGAAAGAGAATTGGTTCCATTAAGAGTAATTGATCTCTAGTAAAGTTAATGCTTCTTGGCTCTTGTTAACATTTTTTTCATGACAGCCAATACTAGACTGTGCAAAATTTAGAGCATTTCTTAGAAATCTCGCTAAGAAGGAGCTACTTAAAACATCACCTCAAACCTTGCTAGCTGTCTGAAGTACAGTTGTTCTTAGCTGAAGGATCACAAATGCCAGTGTTTTACTTACCTCTTATTCTAGAAAGTCAACATGAAAAGGAAGATAGTAAAGTAAGATGTCTTAGGGTTAAGCCACAACTTATTTTCAAATATTTCATTTACTCTCCTTGCTGGCCAGTTCCATTCAACTTAAAGTTATAGTCCTCAAAAGTTGAAAGGCACAAATTGGAGCAGCTTCTTAAATTTACACATGAGAAGATTAGGCTGTTGGGTGAATATTCAGGAGCATATCTTTGTAGTACTGAGGAAGGCTCACTAACTTGGGGTCCTGGGCTTGGTTTCTACGTTGGTTTGGTTTCTGATCTTGTATGATTTACTTGCTTCACCTGTGAGAGGACAGCACTGTTCCTACTTTTTGTGTCTTAAAAAAGGATGAATTTGCCAAGAGGAGAGCTGTTGACAAAAAGGCGCCTTGTTTTGCATAATTGGTTTTCTAAAAACCGAGCACTTTTTTTCTATTTAAGATTCCTTAATGTTTTATATGTAGAAAACTTGACCATTTTTAGGGATGTTGAGATAGTAGTGATTATTTCTGGAATAAATGGAATGTATTTAGATATGTGTTCCTTCATCTTTGTTTTAGAAAGCTGAAACATAGAAAAAAACATAGACAAGTTTATAAACCTGAGGAAGCAGATCTGGGAGGTGCTCTTGTGTGTGGAGTCCTAATGAGAATCCGGTCATGTTCCCTGGAAGTAGAAGAAGGTGAGATAGATTTGAAATATAGCTGCAGATTTTTTTCCTTAAAAATTTAAAAAAAAATGTTTATTTTTGAAAGAGAGGGCACAAGCTGGGGAGGGGCAGAGAGAGAGAGATAGGGAGACAGAGGATTTGAAGCAGGCTCTGCACTGTCAGCACAGAACTTGATATGGAACTCAAACTCACAAGCTCTGAGATTATGACCTGATCTGAAGTTGCTTAATCTACTGAGCCACCCAGGCTCCCCTAAGATATAACTGCAGATTCTTCTTGGAGATTACATAGGAATTCTTTCTGTAAGGGTAGAGTAGCGAAACGGCTAGTAAAGGGAGGAATTTGGTAGTCATTTGGGGAGCTAGAGAGCTGTTCACCCAAAGAAAGGTATAACTTGGCGGGATAGAGTGCTCTGGACCAGAACCCTGAAGCCACGGTCCAGCCTTGGCTCACACGTTCATCTTCTTTGGACTTTGACTTTTTTCCCATCTGTAAGACAAAGATGCTGGACTAGTTTCCCAGGACCCTTTCAAGTCTAAGGTTTTGGAGTTTGTCCTCATTTCTATCTTTAAAAAGATAGAAAATAGAAATAGTTCTGCTTTTTCTAGGATATGCCTGAAGGCATCTAAAAGATGTCTTTTTAGAGTTACGTCCTCCTAGTGATGTAGAGGTTCTGTAACTTTTCATTGAGTTTTCTAAGTGACTCATTCACCAGTCTGCAGTTGTCTAGGGCATTGACGTGTCTGTTCCTAAGGGCTCATGGGTGGTAATTCTGAAATCGAGGCAAGTGGAAGCCTAATGTGGATACCAAGTTTATTAAATTATTTTCCACATCTTTCCATCATGGCAAACAGAATGGTTCATAGAACTGGAGGCTTTTTTGGTAACTAACAGTCCTTTTAGGATTCATAGCCCAGCAATGACTACCTTACCTTGGCAGTTTCTTGCAATTAGAGTTACATAAGAGTAACTCAGTTGACTCCAAAACTGACAGAATTTGGAAAGGAGATATATTGTATGCCAGCAAAATCATGCACCCTTTCTTGCAGAAGGGAAGGAAAATTAATAAAATCTTTGGTGTATTACTATAAAAACACCTGACCAAAGAATGCAATGAGTCCCTTTTCCCCACAAAATGTAGCTTTTGAGTACAGACAGGAATGGTAAAACTGCTTGGTTCCTCTAACCTTATATTAATACCATTTGGTTGATGGGCATATTTGGCATCTTGCTATTATTAGAATGTTTCCTTAAGAGAAAACATACATAGCTGGCCATACCAAGTAACCTGTAGGTATGAGATCTTAGTCATAACTTTCCTGTATGAGGTTAGTGATTATGTGTGAGAAATGAAGTAAGGGACCTCTTTAAGATATTGTTTGGGGAAGTTCCTGGGATCTCATAATGGTTTTGGGACTGGGCATTTTGAAGAACAAGATAGAAAAAGGTATCTTCTAACGTTGAGAATGTGGGGGCATCTGACATTTGGAACCTGGTTCTCAATTCTGTCCCACTACTTTGAGACCTGTTTGGAACCTTGCTCATTCCAGTATCTGCCTTCTATCCTGTATTGAGAAGAATAGACATACCTACCACTGTATATCCTTTGCAGCAGGATGTAGCATATCCACATACTGCTTAATCTGTCTTCATTAAATTTCTCCCCCTTTATTCTCCATTGGTTGAAACACTTTCATTCTTTTCATTCACATCACTATGTTGTATTTGAGGGTAGGCCAGCTGAATAACTACAATAATGCATTAACACTTTTCAAGATACTTTGACATTGATTTCATTGCTTATGTGAATCTCTGAACAGATTTGTGGGACATATTAGTACCATTTTTTTACATGAGGAAAATGAGTCCTAAGGGCAGGTGATTCCAGCTGAGGTGATGAGTATCAAGTTGTGGGTTTGAATACCAGGTAAGTTCTATTTCAGTAGGCTCAGGAATAATAATAGCTGCAATACATTGACCGTATATAATTTCCCAGGTACTGTGCTACTTTGTATACATTACAATCTTCACAGTGGTCCTACAATATCGTGATGCCCTTTTATAGACCAGGCAAAAAGGGATTAGAAAGGTTAACATGATCCTGAACCAGCTATTTGAATTCACATCTCTGTCACTCCAAATCTTGTTGGGTTTTTCTATTGATTTCTTCGTGTCCAGAGTCTATCCGTTATTTAACTTCACTTATCTGCTCCTCTGTAAAGCTTTTCATGCTCTTACTAACCAGAATCTATAGAGAGGAATTCAACTAGCAAGTTATTTGTGTCATTCTATGGCTCTAATTTATTTCATATGTAGTGATTTGTGTATAATGATTTTCTATTTTTCTGCTCATAAGTTTGTTCAGGGTAGAGGCTTCAGCTCAACATTGTAGACAGTGGCTGCCCATATATTGTGTTGAATGAATCTTACAAAATAAGTATTTTTTCCTAAGCATGGCTTCCTCTTTATTTTCTCTTTTACTCCAGAAGCTGATATTGCCCTCCCTGCAAGGGACCTTAGTTCAGTTCAGTAAATATTTATTGTCTGTATTCTTTATTCAGATTACTTTTCTATCCTGAGGGATGTGGGTTGTGAAGCGGGGAGGAGGGGTTGTGAAGGGGAGGATGAAGAACTGATAAAACTAAAAAGCCTCTATTCATTCATCCTTCTCTGCGTATTTTTACATTTCAAACTATTCGATTACTACTTTTGCAAAGAGTAGTGCATAAGATGAATAGTAAATCAGCAATGCTATTATCATCCAAGTTGAATTCGATATAAGGGATTTATTATAAAGGATCTTCTGTTTAATATAGTAACTAGATCAATGGGACACTTTCTCTGGGTTATCTCTGGCGGTGTGGATGGAAATACCCGCATTATATCTACATAACCAGACATAATAGTATTTAGAAAATAGGAATTACTCTTGTTATATTTCTTGTTCAAGTGTGTATGAAACAGTATTGTGTGTCTCTTTACTGTTACTTTACTGATAAGACCCAGACTTAACCAAAGTTAATCTCTTGTTGATTAATCAATGCATTCTGTGATTCTCATAGCAAAGCATGTAGAGGAAATAGTTTATTTTCTGTATGGGGTTTCTGGGTATACATAGTAGCCATATCTATGAAATTTTTATCTCCTGGAGTGTATGAAAAAGGGAACTTGTCCATATCTGGCACACTGAGATCTTTGTCTTGTCAATTTAATCATTAAAAATGCCCTGAGGCTGACTCGGTGTGTGGGTGGTTTAAGTATTTGCTCCCATCTTGAGGCAAAGGACTCTTTCTCCTCTCTTAGTCCAGCTGTTTCCTGCTTTGGGGGTATGACGTCGGCAGATCATGAAGCAAAGTAGATGTTTTCATGGTTTTATTCATGAACTTCACAGGTTTCCTGTGTGATCTGGGGGCTTATCTTTTGCACATTGGGCTCTTGGGTACCACTGCAGGAAATCACTTAGATAATTATTAAGTTTAGACCTAGTGTAACATGTATACAGTTATGTTATAGGACAAACCAGATAGTTTGTATATGTACAGAAACACATGACCTCATTTATGGGTAACCTAGATAACATAGTCCTCTTTCCTTACATGCTATTTGTTCATCCTGCAGAAAAGCCTTGTTCACCCTGGGCATTTTTTCATTTTCTGAGCACAGTTTACTGCCAATCTATCAAGTTTTACGAAGATAGCAGAGAAAAGAAGTTTCGTTTGGTTCTGTTCCACTAATTTGAAGGGGGAAGCTGTAAAGAGTTTTACCTTTAGTGGATTTGGGAGGGGGTGCACAAAAGAACATGGAGATTGATGTGCTGACTTTGTCTCTGGATTTTTTTATGAAAGTTTTCTTTGATTTCATGGATGAAGTTGTTAACAGTGATTGTGCTCTTTGTGTGGTACAGAACCGCTGTACTCCTTCGAGGAGCGTGCGCTGTGGGGGTTGGGAGCCATCCGCTGAAGAACTGACTGCACCTGTGCTAACTTGTGCTTGTCCTGAAATTTAAGAGCTACCAAATTCTTAATGTCTGCTTGATTCGTCTTTTTGTTCAAACTGTTTCCTAGGAAGCAGCCCACCATGGATCTTCAGGAAAGCCTGAAGACTACCCATTGGACTTGTGAACTTAAACTTGGAAGGCCATATTTGTACACACCTGGGGCCTGTTCATGACTCTGCAGAATAGAGTTCTCATTAAAAGAATTTCAGTGATGGCTGGCTTATATATACTTAGTGACTTCATTCTTTCTTGTCATAATGGGCTATGAATCCTCGCTTTTGAAATTACCTGGTGTTCTTAGTGCTTTGAAAGCAGAGAGGGCATCCGTTTGTATCTTCCTTGCCCCCTTTCCACGGGTCCCCTCTCTTACTCTTTCATGCCTAATTATTGCAGTGAACTCTTTGCTTAGCCTCCTGGCATTCGTTTAACTTTCCCTTCCGCTTCCCCCATTTTATGGAGGAATATCAGATTAATTTTCTAAACTTAATTTTTGTGATATTCCTTCCTATTACTGCCTTTTGGCTTAGAGCCTCACGTGTCACGGGGCTAGTGGGCCTTTCCACGTCTCCTACGGCTTCCCCTGTTGCTGGCCAGACTCCTTTCTTCTTGGTGGGCACCTGCCATGTGCTTTCCTGTCTGTCTTTGCTCTTGGTTGAGAATCCTTCCCACCGTCTTCTTGCTCTGAACTCCCGTATGGGAATCTTGACCAGCCCTGTCCCAGGTTGGTGATCCTTTCTTCATCTGTAGGAGGTTGTGAAGTGTAACAGTCTGAAGCCCACTATTAGTGTGCTTATCTTAAAATGAGTATAGCCTGGTAGCTGTATCACTTTGATTCCTGATAGGTTTTTCTTTTTAGTTTTTTCTTTCAGGGTGAAGAAGAGTGTCTTTTGCAACTTTTGTTTCCAGCAGTTTCAGATGCTGAAAGTTTCAAAATTTTTCAGTAGTCAGAAGAGCAGTAGTGGTTTTCCAAATGTGGGAGAGATTAAACTTCCTCTTACCGACCAGGCCTAAGTGGTCTGTGTCATCTCATCCTTAGTGCGGAGGTGTTTCTAAAGGACATTCAATGTAACTATTGATGTTACTTATGAAAAGTGCTTATTAGCTGGAAAATATTTTTCAAAAACCTGTTAATTTTATACACTGCATAATAATAATTAGGCAAAAAATTTCTCCTTTTTAAAAAGAGTCCATTAGATTTCAACCAAAAGAGAGATTTACTTAAGAGACCATTCATGTGGAAATTTGTTTTCACTGGTAAGCATCTTGATGCGTAGATGGATAGTTTTAGGCAGTAATTGCTAGGTGCCAGGTTTTGAATGTGCATGTAGAGAGATGTGAAAAAATTATAGCACATGTTGATTCTTAGTTTTTTTTTTTTGTTTTATGAATGAAATGAATCAGTCAAAAATGTTTTAACATTTAAAAATGATCTTTACATATAAGTATTGAATACCAGATTAAAGAGAATGGAGGACACTTCCTTAATTAGTAGCTAGATCAACAGGAAGTGTGAATTGAGAAGAACCTGTTCCTTAAACTGGAAGGGAAAATGAAGATGAAAATACTGCCTTCTTTATACTTATTGTTAAGAAAAGTAACTGGCTGTGAGAAAACCTTTGAACACATTCAACATTCTTATTTTGGCTGCAGATTTCAAAGCGGATTTGATGTTATTATCTGCTTGCTTAAAAAAAAAATACTTGAAACATACGGTGTGAGCAGTCCTTAAACTTGCCACTAACTTTTGTCACTGTGAGATTATGGTGAAGTCCAGGGTGTCTGCTTAAAAGAAAATGCCTTATTTGTAGTGAATTCCATACCACAGTAATCTCAATTTTTATTTATTAGAAAATCAGTTCCAAATCATAATAAAAGTCGATTTTGTGATAAGTCATTCATAATCTCACCACACCAGCGAGCACCTATTTCAGTTTTTATTTTTCCTCCCAGTCTGATCCAGAAGGGAAAGGTGCACCAGAATTGGTCTTTACCTGTGCAGTTTTGTCTTTTTCACTTTTAAAAGCGAATGTTCTTTTGTAAATGTTACCTAGAGTCCCTGTAGCTGTTTGGGTGAGCTTCCGTTGCTGTGCCACAGCTTCTTTGCTCCTGGTTGTTTTGCTCTTCTACTTTGAATGTAGAGGTGGTTTTTGTTTTTGTTTTTCCCTTTTGAATTCCAGTCTTTTTGTGTTGTTGAGATACATTCTCAGGAATGAACATGACTTTTGATATATGTGTATTTTCTAAACCCTTTCCAAAAGAATTATCCTAACAGTGAATGAATGGATATACTCTTTAAGAAAACGTCTTATAAAGTATATTGACATATAATTTTATGTTTAAACTGTTTTTTGTGAAAGCTTTTTAAATGATTATGAGTGTAGTTCATAGTATTTATTATGAAAGCACTTGAGGTACTATCTTCCTTGATATCACTGCAACCCTGTATGGTCTGCAGGGAGGGGTGGGTAGGTAGGACATTAAGATTTTGAGAAGGGATTTCTGAAAATTATACAGTTTTCACACATCAGAACTCTGCCGAGAACATGTGACTGTCAGTGGTTACTAATTAAACTTCTTTATTTCAGTCAGTTCTGAGTGGTCCTTTCTCTGAGTTGATGTCAAATTCTTTTAATGTAATGAGAATATGTACTTAGAGATTAAAAAACTGGGGGCATGGTCCTGTATCTTACCACCTGTTTAAACCATCAGGTATTTGACTCCTGCACTGGTCACATTCCAGTGATGAAACTCCGCTTGTGTTGGAAGTTTGCATTGCCAGACAAAAGGATCAAACCTGGTCATGCCTGTGGGGCTACAGCGTGCATCCCTGTGAATACTACTCCTTAGGAAGCCCAGTTCTGCCCTAAGAGGCAGACAGTGTTGAGTCTGTAAGCAGTTACCCGGCATTTTATTCCTTTGAGTGTAGAGTACTCGTCAGAGTATGCATTGAGTATTGAGATCATCAGAAAACCTCACTGATACTGCCCTGCGCAGATCTAGTGATGGTGTGATCAGACATGTCCAGTCCTTAATAATCATCTTGCCTTTTAGTTTCAGCAGGGCTGTAATGATGGCTGCTCTTGCAGTGTTTTGTTAGGGCTCTTAATTTTACGGAATTTACACGGACTTGGGCTGGGTGATGCTCTGCTCACATCTGCTAGTTGAGGACCTAGGAGCCTTTCACTGGCTAGCCTCTGGTGGTGTGAGAGGTCTGCTGATTACCACCTTGTTCTTCAGTCACAGTGGTAGCCGATTTTGTGAGTGCTTGCTCAGAGTTCAGCATTGTACTCGCTTTTTGCACAGATCTCACTTAATGTTTGTGATAGTTCCATTTTTTAGGTGAGAAAACTAAGGCCGAGAGGGGTTAAATTCACAGAGTTGGGATTCAAAACTGCGTTGATTTTTAAAAGTGATTTCAGAGCACTGTGCAGGCTTTACTAGTGTATAATTTATTTCTTAAAATAAGGGGCCTGATGTTCTCAGCACTTTATTGTCTCCCCCTCTGTTTAAAGGGCTCCTAGTGGGGGCTGATGTTGTGATTGTGCAAGTGTGGCTTTGTGTGTTATCTCTTTTGTTAGATGATAAAAGAAAGAAAGGTGTTCCAAATAAAATTTAGAGATTTTTCCAAATGGCTAAATAACATTGCTTGTAAACTGGTGCTCGATTTCTCTTTTGTTCTCCAGAACCCTCATGAATATGCTTACTGATTTCTTTACTGTCTATAAGTCTTTTATAAACCTGTGGTTCAAACTGGGATAAACAGTGTTCCACCCCACCCCCCGCAAAGAGAACTCACACATTTGGGGGTTGGGACAACTAGGAAACCCATTTAATGGGACAATACAGGGAAGAGTACAAGAGTACAAGAGTACAAGGTCTGTTGGATGGCCGGGGAGGATGCTGAGACCTCCCAACTCCTGGTTCTCAGTTAGTAGGTCTTGAAAGGGATTTTGATCACTAATTCAGAGGTGATTGGATTATGAGATTGACCTACACTAACCAGAGCCACAAGAGACTTCTGTATGAAAACCAAAATACAGTTTACTAATTTATGAGGAGAAATAATAACTCTCAAGTAGACAGAATAATTGTGTTCAGTGATCAGCATGCCTGGCTACAGGAGGGAGCCAAGTTCTCATACCAAGTTTGCTTGCTAAGCAGAGTCTGAGCCAAGGGAAGTTACTTAGATGTTTTTAGTGGCTACTGTAATCAGGCTACTATCTAGCTTGATGCATTAATTGCTTTTATGAGGATAGACTTGTTTGTGCATCATATGCCCTTCCCCTAAATATGCCACCTGGATAATCCTGCCTACATCTGACTCCCCGGTCTCTTTTGCTTTTGTTGGACCAATTCCCAATTCTAGTTATCTTCCTGTAGACTTGTCAAATCTTTTAATCCTCTTATTGCCTAATCTTTCTTTAAAGTAAATTTTGTAAACCTCTGCTGTGATCTGTTCTTTCTTTGTCCTGTTAAAGAACAATTTTTTATTTCCAAGTTCTTGATGGGGTAAGCAGTAACTAACTTTTCATCTAATTGTTGGATTTAAATTTTTGGTGCTTGGATTTAGGTGTGGCTTAAATGAAGGTTTGGCAACCCCTGGTGTTTATGCCAGTGAGTGAGTGAGCCAGTTTGTGTTAGCCAATACTGTAGACAATGTTACCTCCAGCGGGGTTGCCATTGAATTTGAAATAAATTAGGTACTCATCATCACTTTATTTTACAATTCAATAGATTATAGCTTTTTTTTTTTTAACTCTGATCAGATTTGAACAGTGAATGTCTTTATTTTAGTTGACTCGAATATGTGACTGCTACTAATTTTCAGTAAGCTTCACATGTCTAAGCCCATCTAATTTTGCAGAAGTTAATACATTTTTAATGTAGAAGGGCTATGAGGCAAAGTAGGGGAGAATGGGAAATGAAAAGCATGTAAGTTTTTTCAAAATCAAAAGCACATGGACTGTAGATACTAGAAAAGGAAAGAGGAGTGCTTCATCAAAATAAACTTTTATTTTTAAAAAGATTTTGTATTACTTATTTATTTTTAAAGTTTGTTTATTTTTGAGAGAAAGAAAGTACAAGGGCGAGCAGGGGAAGGGGTGGAAAGAAAGAGAGAGAGAGAGGGAGACAGAATCCCAAGCAGGCTCTGCACTGTCAGCATAGAACCTGATGCAGGGTAGGCTCAAACCCATGAACCGTGAAATCATGACCTGAGCCTAAATTAAGAGTCTGACACTTAACTGACCGAGCCACCCAGGCGTCCTATTTATTTGTTTGTTTGTTTGCTTATCAAGAAAGGACCTGTAGGGGAGGAGGGGCAAGCAAGCTCCTTACTCAACGCTGACCCCGGTGTGGGGCTTGATGCTACCGACCCTGGGATCATGACCTGAGCCAAAATCAAGAATCAGATGCTCAGCTGACTGAGTCATCCATGTGCACCTCTTAAAATCAGACTTTTAAGAAATGTTTTGAACATGTTCGGAACAACGGTATTCAAGTACATTCACAACCATGTTAGTTCCTCTTGCCACCTGATAGGTTACTTCAATATCTCTTGGCTTAAAACAAAGGAGTTGTTTATATGTCACAGTTTCTGTGAGTTGAGAACCTACTCCTGGCTTTGAAAGACCCTCTCTTTCAGGGCCCCTCCCCGGCTGCACTCAGGCCTGCAGCGGGGGCTGCAGCCATCTCAGAGTGCAGCCGGGGAGGGGGTCTGCTTTTAAGCTCACTTACGAGGTTGATGTTGGGATTAAGTTCCTAACAGGTTGTAAGACCGAGGGCCTGAGTTCCTGATGAATTGATAGCCCATGGCCTTTCTTGGTTTTTGCCCCATGGGGCCTCATACAGGGCAGGTCACAGCGTAGCAGCCAGCTTCCTCGAAGTGAGCAAGCAGGAGGGCACGAGAAAGAAGCAAGATGATCGTCGTTTTTTGTAAGGTAATTTTGAAGGTGACACGCCATCACACGTATTATTCCTTAGGAGCAAGTAATTAGGTCCAGCCCACGGTCAAGGGAAGCGGGTTACATACAGGCATGAGCTCCAGGAGGCAGAGGTCCTAGTCTAATGCTGTTGACCATGCAAGTGAGGGGTGGAGATGGGTATGTTGTGGAGGACCGTGAGAAAGGCTAGGTTCTGTAGAAGCTCCAGAGATTCTGAAGAGCTTTGCTAAGTTTGATTCTGTCTTTGCCCACGTTGCTTGGTGTGGTATTTTAGTTTTCTTCCCATTTGGAGAGCACTCTTGCAACCCATTGGTTCCATCTTTATCTCTCCCAGAATCAGCATTCTAGCGCCTTCTTCTCCCACCCTCTTTTTCATTATCTCTTACACACTTGCCTGTTTAGTCCAAGCTGTTTGCATTGATAATAGTTAGTTGACCTCCTCATTACTACTTTGCCAAAGCATGTAGAGTTCTAGTACTTCTTGGGCTGTTCCTAGTCTCTCTGTAGGATTTACATTTATACCGATTGCTAACAGTGAGAGAAATGGTTGACTCTTAGTATCTGATGAGAGTCTTGGGGCTTGTGGTATTCATTCCTTTGAGACTTGCTGCATCCATTACTACTTTGAAGTAACATCTCCACTGTTTAGCACCTTTCTATATGTTTGTTGTGTTGTTTCTTTTGAGAGAATTTGGCCTGGAACCAGCCTTGCTTACATGTTCACCTGCTTTTGCTGGCTTTGCATGTTATGATAGCCTGGCAAGCTTTAGTGAAAGATGACAGGATTCCAGAAGTCATTTTTGAAGCCTTGAGTTCAGGGACTGCTGCTTTCAGTAAGCAGTTTGACAAATTACAAACACTGTATTTGCATGTGGAGGCTGGTATTCAAAGAAGCTTTTCCTTGAGTTCTAAGTAAAGATTCCATATTTGTGTGGAGAGGGAGGGTGCCATTTTAACTCTTTAAGAGAATTTATGTTTATTTTTGAGAGACAGACAGTGAGACAGTGGGAGTGGGCGAGGGGCAGAGAGAGAGGGAGATGCAGAATCTGAAACGGGCTCCAGGCCCTCAGCTGTCCGCACAGAACCCAACTCGGAGCTTGAACTCACCAACTGTGCAATCTTGATCTGAGCTGAAGTTGAATGTTTAACCAACTGAGCCATCCAGATGTCCCTTGACTGTTTTTTGATGACCTCTGCTCTTTCTATTATTATATGGAAAACAGTTCCACTATTAATGGGAATTAACCAGTAAGTGAGGAAGTCCCTTCTGCTGACATTCTTGTACACAGAAGAGAAGTTGATGCACACTCCTGTTTGTTCATACTCCCTACAAAACACAGGAGAAAATTCACAATTTTAGTTGGAAAAGCTACAACCAAAAGGGAAATATTTGTAATCTTGAGAGAGGTTGTTTTTGAGACTAAAAGAAGAAAAGTTTAAAAACAACTCTTGGATAGTGCTTGAGTAGTTCACATTAATGTTCAGTTGTCCCTCCTGTTTTGCCTTGGTGTGATGCCACTGGATCCACTTATTGAGAACCTACTGTGTGGTGGGCATCGTGCTAGGCACTCGTCAACACCACCTCCAGTCATCACAACCTGAACATTGTTTCCCTCATCATTACAGAAAGAATGAGGCCTAGGGCAGTTCAGTTTGTCCTAGGACACATCAAAGTTGTCTAGTCCATGACTTCCGACCCCACAGCTTAGCTCTCCCTTCCTCCCACTGCTGTTCCCCCCACCTTCGCCCCCATCTCAAGTTAACAGACCAGCTCTGTCCTAGTTTCCCTCAGGGAATGAACCCATGAGGCATTCTAGCACTGACTGCTTAACACTGTTCATCTTCAAGTAAACGTATGTTTACTAAATGTCACACCAAAATGTGTCTTTTGTCATGATCTTGCTGGATTAGAAAATAACAAATTAGGGACTGAAGAGAAACTGTGTGTGGGAAACTGTTTTGACCAGGTTGTAACCTAGGCCTACCAGGTAGATGTATAGAGATAGATTGAAACTAGGCTGAGAAACCCAGAATCCAGATTTGGAAAGCCAAGGTTGATTTCGGTGCCGGCAAAGTTGAGTTCTTTCCCCATTATCACTGCACTGTGGGTTACAAATTGGTAAGTTGAACCTTTATTGTCAAGGAGGAGAGCAAATATTTTGCTTTCTGATTTTTGATTCTGTTCCTCTGAGAACTTCAACTCTCCAGGCGCCCTCTTTTATGCTCGAAAGCAGAGATTACTGTCTCAGACTTCTGAATTTCCTGTCTGACTAGTAGTAGTTGAAATGAAAACATACTTAGAGGAAATAAGGGGGATGTTTTAATGAGTGAAGCTGATGACTGAATGAAGAATGATGGAATTCTAGTGGAATTTCACTTTGTTACCCTGGTCACTAATGCTTTGGTCTTGTGCAAAACTGTACTGGTTTTGCTTACATGGTACTTGGCATTTCTTTGGTCACAGCCAGTTTAAAATTCTCATATTGGTTTAGGGCCAGTGATGTATACACTTCTGTGAAGCATGGAATTTTTGTGAAGTCACTTTAATGGTGTTACTAAATTTTGTTAAAATTAACTGAGGTTAGGAGGTTTTATTTCTCTTCCATTAATGGGGAAATAGCTTCTCTCTTTCCAAAATCTTGGAATAGGTTAATGTTGTGGTTGGGAAGATTTTTGTTTGTTTTTCTTTCTGGTAATGAAAGTGCTTTGTTTAACACAATCTGTGTGAAGGAGGTGAGTTTTGCCTCTAGCATTCCATAGCTGGGGTCTGAGTTCATGCCCCAGCTTGAGTAACATTGAATGGCTGGTTAGTGCAGATGTAGGGAGAAGTAGTGTGTTGGTAGTTGTAGGTACATTCTTTTTCAAAAGGAGTCTTCTTAGCAAGCATTTAGCTAACATTTACTCCCCTTTCCCCTGCCCCTCCCCCCCCTAAAATCTTGGCATAGGTTAAATGAATAATTCTAGATATTTAAGCTAGCCTCTATTGTGGTGGGTTGATCTGTGGTCCCTCCTCGCCTTAGGCCTCTCTGTGACTTTTACCAAATATACATAAGTGCTCCGACCACAGTCTGTGTATTCAGAGCCCGTCAGAGCACATGAGCATCTGCAGTACCTTGTCTAAAAGAAAGTGTTGACTGCTGTACTTTCATCCTTTATGAATTCTTTAAAAGCATCTATTATTTTTAATTTGCAGCAGCTCTTGCCAGGTAAAAAGTTTTGGGAAACAGATGAATCCAGCAAAGATGGACCAAAAGGAATATTCCTGGGTGATCAATGGCGAGACAGTGCCTGGGGAACATCAGGTAATCTAGATCTAGCGTCTGTACTGTGATTTATGCCTGTCTTAGAGCTCCTTTCCTCAGCAATCGGCAAGTCATGAATCTCACACCAGTGACATAAGCATGTCAAGCAGTGTCCTGTTCTTTAGTATAATTGCCACGAAGGAGCTTATATGATGTAATTTATTAAAACATAATTAACACAAAATCAAATCTTCAATATTTTACTGAAGTGCTAGCCACAGGGGAGTGGTCTTATTTGAAATGACCCTAATTTCAGCTATAACTTCTTGTTCTGTACTGCTGTCAGCGTACTTGGAATTAGAAAATCCATGCCTGCCATTTGAAGTTCATGTTTCTTTTTCCTCCCCTTCCCCCCCTGTGTACTGTGTATGGGATGATCTATTTGGAAATGTGGTTGGGGCCAAATCAAGTCACTGGGCACGGATGCTCTTCTGACAGACCGCCCCTGAAGAGGGCTGGGGAGAGCCTGTAGAGGCACACACTGACAGCAGGAAGAAGTAACAGAGCATAGGGAGGAAGGAGATGGAAAACCCAAAAAGCCAATCTGCTGTGCGACAGCGCGATGTAAAAATGGAACCTCAGATGACAGTGAGTCATCATAAAATGTCAAATTATGTTGTTGGGTTTAAAAAGGGCAGTAAAATCACATTTTGTTTTACTAATATTATTAATAAAATATATTAAAACGAAATTCTGCTACTTGAAAGGGGTAAATAGTTTATCCACTATAGCTAGATAAACCAGTTATTGTTCTGCTGTCCTGGATATATGAGGAGTGTGCTCCGTTTTCCTTAGTTTATGTAGAATTTATAGTTAGGGGCAAACACAATAGGCGATTTTGGCTCACCTGACCGTGGCAGGCTTCCTGATTCCCAGTCACTGGTTTATCCATGAGACGTCACTCGTAATTTGTTTGAGCCTCTGGCTGCACTGTATCATGCTTGTGTATCTTTTTTGTAGATCATTCAGTTTCCCAGCCAATCATGGTGCAGAGAAGACCTGGTCAGAGTTTCCATGTGAACAGTGAGGTCAATTCTGTACTGTCCCCACGGTCGGAGAGTGGGGGACTAGGCGTTAGCATGGTGGAGTATGTGTTGAGCTCATCCCCGGGCGATTCCTGTCTAAGAAAAGGAGGATTTGTAAGTTGGCTTGAGGAACTTGTTCCTATCTCTCCCCCCACCCTCACCCCCCCAAAGCAAACCTGCCTGTTTAGTTTCCTTAGATATTCACAGCTCTAATTACAGTGTATTTTAAACCATTTTTATTGCAATTAGATGTCTGCAAACACAGTAGGAGATGTATACTGAACTTTTTAAAAACAGAGACATGATGTTTTTGGGGGGGATACATTGATAATAATGTGAGGTAGAACTGAAATCTAGTTTTCAGTTCATTGGTCTATCAGAAGACATTTTTGGTTTAAAACAAACAAAAAATTAAAAACAAGGAATTAAAATAAGAAAGCTGAAGCTGGGGTGTCAGTAGGGAATAGACCTGAGAGCAGTGATTTGCCAATACCCAGAAATCCTTAAAGTGGACCAGATATGTAGGAGCATTCTTGTTTTGCTAGCTAGGCTTTAATTAATTATGGTATGGTCTTTGGCCCTCTTATACCTTGCCTGCCAGGGAATTAGAGTGCCTGTTAGTTCCTGTTGTGGTGCGGGGGGAGGGAGTGTTCATCACCACCCGACCTCTCTGATGCTCAGTTGTTGCCAAAGCAGCTTCTCTGTCAATAGCTTCTTCCCTTTTGAGTCTTAAGCAGTCTTCCTCAAGCATCTTTGAGAGCCTTTCTTTCTCAAAACTGGTTCTTTTCTTGTCATCAGCTTTCTAGATCTAGCAATCTTACCATGAATTTCCATTTGAGTCTTCCTCACTTTGTGTTCTGTGACTGGTTTTATATTCCGTGTCACAGCCAGGAAGGCCAGGAAAGGCAGCGTGAATCTGTTTTCCCTCCTTTCCTTCTGACTTGACTTTGCTTTGTACCTTATCAAAGTCCTTTCTCTGTGAGGTCTTTTTTGGCTAATACTGTTTTTTGGCAGTCTTATAAAAGACCTTAGATCCCCCAAATCCTCCCATCCAAGTATTAACCAGACCGACCCTGCTTAGCTTCCGAGATCACACAAGATCGGGTGCGTTCAGGGTGGTATGGCCGTAGACCATTCCCCCAAATCCTATTAATAATTTTGCCTCCATAGCTATCTTACTTTATCTTACACCATTTATTATCAGTATTTTTTAAAACCATTTATCTGTTGCTAGATATCAGAGGCTTGGTCCTCTTTTCCTCATTCCACATGCAACTTCTTTGGAGTAATAGGAGATCATTTTTGGTGCAGTTTCCTCATGTGTCAACTACAATTCCTTGATACATTAGTGGATGTGAACTGAATGACTGTTGACATGGTTGGCATGAAGAGAGCAGGTGACATTTAAACTGCCCAGAATCCACACGGAGTCAGCTTTATGCTAGGCTTGTCAGAGACCATGCTTCAGCTGATACTGACACTTGTCATGTGCTTGGAGCTTTTAATTCCACAGAAAACCCAGAAAAAATTTAACTTCTCTAAGAGGATGTTCTGGATTTCTCCCAGCTTCACACCTAGGAATTTGGTGTGAGGAATTTAGCCAGAAGAGGATCTTTTATTTTTATAAAAACCTTTAGGATGATCAAGGGACTAAACTGGGGCCTTTGTCTTGAGTCTTGAGTACTGGTCATTCCAAAGCTGACCTGATCGGTTTTGGGCCTTTTGACCTTGCAAAGACATAGGTCAGGTTCAGTGGCTTGTGGATCAGGTAGGAAAAGACTTCTTTATTTGAATCTTCCCAAGAGACTGCTTAGGAAAAATAAGATCTACCCTTTGGATGTGAGGAATGGGTTCGGGCAAAATGATCATTTCCTTCTTGTCCCATGGGAAGGATACTGTTACTTCTTCTCTTCTTTCACCTATCTCCAGTGCACCTCTCTTTCTGTCCTGACACTTTCCCTGTCTCACGAGCACAAATTTCTCAGGAAGTGTTGCCTGCTAATTTCTGCATAGAACTTTTTTTGGTTAGTTTTTGTCCAGTATAGGATGGTATTGTGCATAGATCAGTTGTTAGTGTGGTGAACTGAAACCTGTATGCATCTTGCCATAAATTCTCTATCCTGTGTGTGACCAGTTCCTAATTCCTGGGTATCAGCCAGGAGGCACATGCCTGGGTTATTGTAAAGTTTGCAAGCAGGTAGAAAAATAATTGGAATCAAGAGAAAGATAAAATCCTGGGACTGAATTATTATGATTTTTGCCTGCTTCTCTCTTTTACACATTTATTTCCTCTGTTAATCTTATGACAAAGCAGTATCTTCTGCATCATTGTCTTATATTAGATTTTGTAAAGGTGGCTTTGATCCTGAGTTGTCTCGAGAGACTGGCAATTTTTAGTCTTTGTACAGTATTGTCACCAGAGGAGTTTAAGACCTCAGGATATAGAGGTCAGAAAATGGAACTCTCACAGGCAGATAATTTACTGAGCCTCTGAGGTTTGCATAAAGATAAATGAAACTTCTTCAAATATGTTCCAGCGTCTTCTTAAGAGGAAACTTATCGTGGGTAATGAAATACTATCCCGTATTTTGACTTGAGTTACATCTAAAGGGTGATACAGAGGACTGATCAGTATCATCAGGCTACCACATTGCATATCCAGTCTTTTCGTGGATGGAGGCCTGAGGAGCAGTGAACTCCTTTTATCGCTTTTATGGCCTGCCTTGGCTCTGCCTGTTTGTTAGGGTGACATTTGACCAAAACTCTGGGAACGGAAGCCTGAATCACTCTTTGGTTGTCATGGAATGCATGTATCATCTTGGAGAAGGTGAACCTTCTTTCTTTCTTCCTTCCTTTTTTTTTTTTTTTTTTTTTAAATCTAGTCTGTCATTGGAAGTGTTGAGTTCAGAAAAGAGAATCTGCTGCTTTGTAGATCATTATTCTAAGAGTGTTAGTTGGTGGTTATGGGTCAGAGCACTCATATATTTTTACTTTTTCGGTAGCCAGACCTCTAGTAAACCATGGGGAGACTCCATTTTAATTCTTAGAGCTGGGAACTTCATCTTCGATAGTATAATGAATGTAGACCCCAAAGCAAGTGTTAAGGGGCCATTCTTGGATACTGACAACAGATAATCCAGACCCTAACTAACTTTTAAAGGTAGTTTAGAACTAAAGTAATCTACTCATTCTACAGTGCTTTCTGTTTTCAGTAAGTGTATTTCTTGGTTACAGCTTGAATGAAGGTGTTTAACTCTTTAACTAGTCTGAGTTTTTTGAAGTTTATTTTGATTGTACAGATGGACTCAGTTGAGTAGTTTTGGCTTCTGTGATGAGAATGCTTTCAAGCCGACAGTAGGAATCCCACAGTAATATTTTATTCTTAGCACCCGCTGTAAAATTTTGGTAGTATTCCACATATGAATCAAAAACCAGGGTAGCAGGTTTCAGAATAATAGGAAAACTCAGAATACCGGTTAAGTCAGAGTTGAGTCTTTAAAATTTTCTTTTTGGAGCCTTTATTTTGTTTATCCCTGGAATAAGGTAGTCTTCCTCCCCTGCCTACCCCCAAAAGCATGGTTCAGAGTGGGTACAGTATCACACAGGACTACTGTATTGTGAGGCCACTGTGGGAAATGTCCCACCGAAGGACCCTGCTGTCTGCCTTTGAAATACCAGATGATCTTCAAATAGATTGAGGCCTAGCAAGTCAGAAGAGTGGGTCATAAGTTCTACGTTTCTGGTTTCTGGTATCTAGGGAAATGAGAAGACCATTTAAACTTCAGTTGAGGCGAAGAGCACCTTGACCTTGCAGAAGAAAGATCTTTAGAAAAGAATACCTTGGGCAGGCCTTTCTACTTGTGTGTGGAGACTGTCTGCTCTCTGACCTGGAGGATGCGTGCACACTCATAGCAATTCGTTTGGGCCACAGAACTGGATAACTGGTTTTTCTAGTCTTCACTGCATTTGTTTTAGGTAACCAGTGCTACTTAATTGATTTCGTTTAAACATCGTGTGCAGGGTAAAGCAGTTCGAAGTCAGGGGTTTGAATTTCAGCTGAACCTTAATTTCCTCATCTGCAAAATGGAATAATTAAAAACCCACAAAGTCTCATTTGTATGGATGTGTAATATGTATGAAGATGCTTTATAAACCTTACAGAATCTTGCTCCACAAAGTCCGTGGGCATTATCACCACCTGGGAGCTTATTAGCAGAGCAGGATCTCAGACTCTACCCCAGACCTGTTGAATCAAAACCTGCGTATTGATTGACAGCATCCTCAGGTGATTTGCATGCACACTTAAGTTTGACAAATGCATAATTTTCTTGGAGGATTAAATTGCCAGGAAGCCACAGATCAAATTCAGAAAGGGAAACATAGAATCTGAAGCAGGCTCCTGGCTCTAAGCTGTCAGCACAGAGACCAACATGGGGCTCGAACCCACAAACCATGAGATCACGACCTGATCTCTGAAGGTGGATGCTTAGCTGACTGAGCCACCCAGGCTCCCCTGGTAGAGCTCCTTTAGAGTTGAACTTCTCTTGAACAAGAAATCTGCATGCTCTGCTATCAATGTCAAGCTTTCAAGTACTGACTAGATAAAAAGTTAAGGAAAAAACAACCAACTTGTAGAAAATGGTTTTGTTGTGTTTTCATGTCTGTAATAACAACAAATACCATTCTGCACAGTCAAGATATATGTATCTGGTGGTTACTACACAGAGGAGAGCACGCTTCTTACCTTTTTTCCGGACTAGGAATTAGGTTCTCACAGGTGCAGTGCCTGGTATATTCTGTGTTCCACAGTTTCTAAAGGGCACACCTCCCCACCTTGTTCATTTTGAAATTGGGATGCAGCCTGCCAGTGGTAGTCTATCACAGTTTAATTGCCAGTATTTCCTTATTAGCACATAAAATGATGGTATGTTTTATAAATTGATTTGGTGAAACAGAGTAGTTGGTCATGGCTCGATTCTGCATACGTATCTCAAGAAAATCAGTGGTACAAAGGGTCTACTGAGTAGAGCCGTAAGTTTTTCCCCCAGGGAAAGAGAGGACATAAGATATCTAGGATTTTTGAAGCTTTGAAGGGGAGGGCTGGATGTATGTGAAAAAGGCAGTGGGAAAAAGGATGTGAAAATGGAATAAAGTATTTTGAAGAATTTTTTTTAAATAGTCGCACTTTTATGAATTGCCTTATTTAATCCTTGAAACAACCATTTGAAGTAGATACTGTTGTCCCTATGAATTTATAGATGCAAAAAATGAGGTTTAGAAGGAAGGTGGTTGGGCCTGGATTCAAACTTTGTTCTGATTTTGGATATGCAAAATGCTCTTTTTTGGAAAGAAGGGCAGAAAGTTATTAATCTCATTGAATGTGACTTGCCTCATGGAGCATTATGGTAAGATCAGTGCAGTAAGAGAAGAAATTAAACTCTCATTTCTCTGACTCATTCAGAATTAATAGGTATTCTCTTGAAATATTCCTCCTGTTATGTGAGGCCTTTGACGAAGCTGAGCCATAAATGGATGGACTCTGACCTGAACAAGATCAAGTTCTTCTCCCTGTCTGCCCTTCTCTCAGGTCTTTATCTAGCAGTGGGACAGAGTCTTCCGCCTCCGTCTAAACCGGGGTCTCTCAGAGCCCTTCTTGGCCCCACTCTTGAGAATTTGATTGGGCTTGGCCATGTGCATCTTGAGCACTCATTGAATCCTCTATGTGAATACTACAGGGTTGAGTTAACATTCATTTAAAGGAAGCCCACAATAAAAGGATGCCATTAATCCCTCTTTGTTTTTTCCTTTATTTAGATAATAGACTTTTTCAGTACTATTATGTATTAGGTAATGTGTGGCAAAAAAAGCCAAACAAAAACCCTGCCTTTATGATGCTTATGTTGGACTTAATTACAGTGGTTCTCATTTGTGAGTGCTTATTAGAGTTGTCGGAGGAGAAGCTTTTTATAACACTTGTGGGAGCTTCTGCAGACCAATTAAATCTGAATCTCTGGGTGAGAGCCCAGATATTTGTAAATTTTAAAAAGATTGTGATGTTCACCACTAACCGTGCAGCCACTGCGCTGTGGAAATGGGTGTTCCTGGGAGGGCTAGATTGGCTGTATACTTGTGTTAGAGTTAAGCCGGTTAATTGGGGGCATTTGAGAGTTTAAATCTTGATATCATTGATAATGTTATTTAAGAAATGCCATCCCAGTGAATAGCTTTTACTAATTATCGTATTACTTTAATATAAAATGATTTATACTCCATGAATCTTTTGCATGTGCATCATATCATAACTACTCTGCTTTAATAAAATTATCCCTGTTCTGTAGACAAGAAAACGAAGACTCAGGTTTCGTGACCTGTCCAAAGTCCTGTGACCACTTAAGTGTTAGCAGTTGAGGAAGAATGTAGGTTTTGTGCAATCTGGATTCCTCCTTTCCCTCCCCTCCCCTCCCCTCTTCCTTACCTTTCCTTTCCCCTTCCTTTCCAGAGAGAGAGAGAGAGCATGCACACTTGTGAGCTGGGGCAAGGGGCAGAGTGATAGAGAGAGAAATACTTAAGCATCTTAAGCAGGTTCTGTGCTCAGCACAGAGCCCAATGTGGGGCTTGATCCCAAGACCCTGGACCAGGACCTGAGCCGAAATCAAGAATCGGGATGTTCAACCCATTGACCCACCCAGGTGCCCCTGGATTATGTCTTTCTTAAAGACCACATAGCTATGAATATGTCCTTAACTTAAATATTAATTTTTTAAAAATCTCATAAAATGTACCATCCCATTTCTACACCTGTTCTTCTCTCTCTAGAGTGTTTACATTCCTAAGAGACCATTTATATGATCCTGAACCCTGTATTCTCTTTGAAGAGCAGACTTTTGACAAAAAGTCTTCCCACTTGTGCTCTTGGTATCATTCAGAAATCAGACTTGCCACCCTGCCAACCATTTTTATTTAGGGCTATCCTTGATTTACTGAACCTTTTCTCTTGAGTAAACTTTTTTTTAAAGTTCATTTATTTATTTTGAGAGAGCATGAGCAGGGGAAGGACAGATGGGGGTGGGGAGGGAGAGAGAGAGAGACAATGAGAATGAGAGTGAGAATGAATCCCCAGCATCCCCCTCGCTGTCTATGTGGATAGAGCCTGATGCAGGGCTTGAAGCCAAGATCATGACCTGAGCTGTAACCAAGAGTTGGATGCTTAACTGACTGAGCCACCCAGGTGGTCATATTTTTACTGAAATATGACCTATGTGCTGAAAAGTATATAAATCATGTATGTTCATCTTTATGTGTTTCTACAAAATGATATACCCAGTGACCACCCAGATCAAGGAATCTTCCCTCTCTTGGATCCCCCACCTTCGAATAGAAGGAACCTACTACTCTGAGGGATGAATAGCTTACTCAGATTAGGAAACCAGGCATCTGTATTTTATATGAACAGACTGTACAATATTTGTGAGAAATGGCCCATCCTAGGGATTCCTTTGAAAATCTAGCCCTTGGCAATATAATTGAGAAAGTTAAGTATCAGTGACTGTTTTCAGGCCATAGCAGTTGGCTTCGAGACAGGCCAAACAGCTTCTCAGCAAGCCCTTCTAAAGTGTCACCGAGGAAAGGAAATGCAGAGTGTTGATTTGGTGAAAGTGAATCTTCCTGTCACCAGGTTTCTTGCTTGTTTATCCCATTTTCTTCCTATTTTTGCCACCAGACCTTTTGAACTGTTTGTGAGAAATTGGAGTTGAACTGTTTCTTCTGAGCCAGTGAGTTGATTTGTAGATTTCGGGAAGCTTGCTTAGTTGTGTGAGTGGGATGATCCTTTGGTACTCTTGTAACTGCACGTTAACTAACGGTGTCTAATGGGGTTGCTTGTTGTCTAGGCCGTGTCACGGCCCCCTGGACTCTTACGATAAAGACAGTGGGAAGGTCCTTCTTATGTTAAGAGTTCAGTTTTGCAGGACTTTTTGGTCATTTCGGTTTTCTTTGTCATATTTTTTTTTAACTTCTGCTAGGCACTGTATTCAGTACTGGGGACGGGAAGATGAATACGTGGTTTCTGTCAGTCTTACCTTTGCGGTAGGAGGGAGGTGTTGTTTCTGGACATTTTGAAACATCTTTCTGTCTTTAGAATCCTATCACATTCCCATCTCTGCTTTGGGATCTCCCTGTGGTACTTAATTGGCTGTTGTTCACTCCTTTTAAACCTGTAACAGTCTTACACTTTGAAGATTCTCCTGTGAAAGTCCCATCTCAGTGCCTGCCAAAACTATACTTTACCATCTTGATACCACATGAGATGGGGTTGTATATCCTTTCTATGTTCCTTCATATGTTCTTTGGTTCATATTAGCTGTGAAATACTTTTCTGTTTCTTGAACTGAGAATGATTTTGAAAGTAAAATAGCCTCTAAACTGCAGGTGAAAGCTCTAAGAATGTCAGGATTCATGAGTCACCTTCTCTGGGCCAGAGATCACCGGGAACTCACCTGAGAGCATCTGTGTATTTTGCACTCGTTGGTCTGCCTGTTCCCGTGGGGGCTGTTGTTCCAGCCTCCAGTATTGACACCCACCCCCACCCCAGAAGGTAGTTGTGGTGACTGCAAAGGCTGTAAAGCAGCTCCTCTTTTTCTCATTGGCTCTTGTCCTTTGCCAGGAGCTTTCATTTGGTCCAGGTGTATTTGTTTCTTCTTTGACTAGAAGTCAGTGGTGAGGACAACAAGCAAGGTTCCTTCTCTCCAGTTTTATAAAAGTAAAGGTTACTTACCATTTGGTAAGATTCTGCAAAGCTCTGTGAGTCATGTCAAGTCACTCTACCAAATCTTCATTTCCTTTTGGAAGTCAAGGCACACTTATTTTATATGTCCAGGTCTTAATTTAGGATTGTTGGTGAGAGGGGACAGACTTAATTTCCTTAGAAGACAAGGCATCACAGTGTGCTTGGCACCAAGACAGTTCTTTTAGGTCCAGTCTCTCGGTCTTCGTAGCTTGAAACACTTCAGAGGTCAAGTGTGCTGTCTCAGCGATCCAGCTGACGGTGCTCCCTCATGGTCTCATGAGCTGCTGTGGGAGAGGCGGACAGTGAGACAGCAGATAAGGCCTTCTCAGAGGACTTTTGGTGAAAGACTTTCACAGTTAGATTTAACATGTTTTGAAGGATTAAAGAAAAATTAAAGTGGAGGATGATTGGTGAATTATCCATGCATTCAGTAAGCCTTGAGAAGTATTGTGGAGCAGAGGTGGGGGGGTGCTCATTGATTCGCAGGGCAGATGTCCCAAGTTAAAGGGTAGGATGACTGAATTGGACTGATGTCAGACCACACTTAGCACAGAATTCAGAAGCAAGGGAGTTTACACAGGCAGTGTCATAGTAGGAAATTATTTTCGTAGGCTTAACACCTTCTAACTAGACTGTTAGCTGCCACACCTAGGGCTTATTCGGAGTCATCCTGTTATATGGAGTTAGAATTGGAAGTCAAGAAGTGGGATCAAGAGATGTAAAATTGCAGCTGGGCTGTGGGTAGAAAAGAAAAAATGGGATGGTGGGGCATTGGGCTTGGTAAGACCGTCCTAAACTCTGTAACATAATTGTATATGTCTGTCTCCCCCATTTGGCAAGACTTTCTGCAGTGTTCCTGCCTCTGTGTTGTCTGTTAATTAGATTGTAATGTCTTGAAAGGGCACGGACACTATCCTGTTCTAATTAGCATCTAGTGTAGTCTGGTGTCCACAGTGGTTGCCCACTATTATTAGTTGATGATGATTAGTGAAGCTGAAGCTATTTTTTAAACAGGGCCCAAGGGATGCAGACAGTGATGAAAACGACAAAGGTGAAAAGAAGAACAAGGGTACGTTTGATGGAGATAAGCTAGGAGATTTGAAGGAGGAGGGTGATGTGATGGACAAGACCAATGGTTTACCAGTGCAGAATGGGATTGATGCAGACGTCAAAGATTTTAGGTTTGTATGTTTTACACTTCTGGTTCTTGAATGGGGGCTATGGGCTTTGGTTTTGATGCAGCTTTATTTTGATTTCAGTTTTTTTTTTCTTTCCCTGTCCTTTTTGAGAATTGGGTCTAATGTAGGCCATATGACAAAAATTCTAAATTTACTGGTAAAGTGGAACTTTTGAGAGCTTTGCCAAAACAGTAGATTTTTTGCATCTGCATAGGACTCTGTTACTTGCAGAATGATTCTATATGTATCATTGCAGTGATTCACAAATAAAACCACGTGGGGCTGAGTTCCTTGCAACTTGCCCCAAGTTTCTCCCAAATCACTCTCTTGGAAGTAACCATGGTCACTAAAGGAAGTGTGTCCTAGCTCCCTGGCATGTTAGTGTGGAGAGAAACAGTTGAGAACTTAGGCATTATATCATTTGAGACTCATAAGCTCCCTTTGAGATAGGTGGGTCAGTATCATTTCCCTCATTTTGAAGACCCAGAGATGTAGCTTACATGACTAGTTCTTAATTGTATCCCTTCCATGGATGTTTCTCATTCCATCTCTGGTCCTGATTGATTTGTAGGTTTTACCCTGTAATTTAATATACACAGTGTTCAAATAATATTGTATGCTTTCCACATTTGGCAACATTCTTAAAAGTAACCTTAAAGGTAACCTTTACTGGTGGTATATAATTTACAAAAGCCTTAGTGATGTACAGATAGAAAATTTAATTTTGAATAATTTTAATGTTAGTCTAAAGCTAACGTAGTGTGTCTAAGTACACACACATCTGTCTCTGACCCTAATTTCTCCCAAAGCCAGAATTAAAATTCATTTTGGATCATTGCTTGCAGAACATAGTTCAGTTGTTTAGTATTCCTAATCTAATTTTTTAATCTTGTGAGTGTAAAGAATTGTACTCTCTGGAGGAAATTTGAGGCACAGAGTAGTAACCACGTACCTGAGGTCTTTCAGGTGAAGTGGATCGGCTTCCTGTTCCGATTCTCAGGCAGCCGGTAGCAAGGTTTGGCAGTATTTGACTTCAGGCGGGGTGGTGGTAGGGCATGTGTGTGAAAGGGACTATGCAGTAGCTTTAATTTGTACCAGTTGTAGGGTTTCTTTTAGGCCTGAAGGGCACAGAATGCGCTCAATGGCTATGCTCCCCTTACTAGAATGAAATACTGTTTGATATTAGTCTGATTTGGAATTACACAGTCCTCAGTCCTTTTACGTAGGGTGGTCATGTATCCTGGGCCACCCAAGATAGTACTCATTTATACCATGTCCCAGGATATTTATTAATAGTGCCCCCCCCCTTTTTTTTTCCTTTTAGGAGTATCCTGGTTTGGATGATAAGTTATACCCTCATTTATAATTCTTGGAGTTGTCTCCTCAGCAGGGGCATATCTTAGATAATGAATTCATTTTGTACTGCTTTATAATGGTTTGCTGCTTCTGGTTGCTTAGAAGGAGAAAATGAGAGACAGTTTTAGCACTGACAAGTAGTACCCAGATAATGCTTAAATTTTTTTTCACCTATAAAAAATACTTTAAAAACAGAATCATTCTCATCTATGGAATTTCCCCCTAGAAGCTCCTTTTTCCATTGGGTCTCTGCTTAAAGAGTAGGTGTTGTGGGGGGGAGGGGCATAGTTTACTACCTGCATTTTGGAACCTGTTTTCATGGATGCCACAGGTAGCGCTTTTTCCAGTTTATTCATTGTTCCTCAAATCTGGGACCTTTGGTTAAAGGGATTGTAAATTAATAGTAGTTAATGTGGATTTATGGGGTGGGTTGTGGTGGGAAGACAAGGAATAGAAGAGTTGTTTTATAGGATATAAGATGTAAATATCATACAGTGTCTCTGGTTGTTTTGTAGAAATAGTGTTCGGTACTATTGATAATAAACTGCTCAAGGACATTGTCCTTAAACTTGGGTTGCTGTAGTGTCCCTCCCCGCTCAAAATAAGGTTTAATGCCCTTTACTTTCTCTGTTTAGCCGTACCCCTGGTAATTGCCAGAACTCTGCTAATGAAGTGGATCTTCTGGGTCCAAACCAGAATGGTTCTGAGGGCTTAGCCCAGCTGACCAGCACCAATGGTGCCAAGCCTGTGGAGGATTTCTCCAACATGGAGTCCCAGAGTGTCCCTTTGGACCCCATGGAACATGTGGGCATGGAGCCTCTTCAGTTTGATTATTCAGGCACGCAGGTACCTGTGGACTCAGCAGCAGCAACTGTGGGACTTTTTGACTACAATTCTCAACAACAGGTACTGTGTGTGTCTCTCTGTCACTCTCTCTTCTCTTCTCCAGCCAGCACATTATTCAAGTGACTAAGAATGGGGGGCATGGGAGGAGGGTGGCGTTATTTCAGGCTACCAATAGGCAGCCCTTCGTAACCCGACAGTGCTGTGGGCATATGAAAGCCCCTGTACCTTCCACTCAAGAAGCTGGTTCCCAAGCTGAGATTATTGGCAGGAGATCCCTCTGCTCTCCATGTGCTTACTTCCTTTGGCTCCTCTGTCACCCCAAGGCCTAGGGAATGGGTGAGGTAGTGTTACCTCTTGTAACACAATCCTCTTGGATGCTAAATTAATCTCTCTGAAGATTAATGTAATTGTGATGCCACTGGTTTGTTTTGTTTTTAAAATAGTAAACTGTTGCCTACTGCTGGCAGGGGTCCAGGGCCAGGTCATCTTATTTGTCATGTGTTTTAGTTAAGTGAGCAACTATAGATAACAGACATACCTGCTACTTTTCAAAAGAGTTTAAAATAGGATTAGGGGGAAAACACAAATCATTCTCTGTAAAATCTACAGTGAAATTACCTGGCTCTTTCTTTTCTTCATAATTCCTTAGAAAATACGTTGTGTGCCTTCTGGTTTTGAATGTGTGGTATGACTAACTCTGGGGCTTTCTGATCCTTCTGTTTAGTTAGAACACAAAGCAACTAACTAACTTATAAAGGGGGTAGGTCGCGTGCCTTCCCCATCTTGTCAGGTACCGCAAGTCCTTTCTTGTGGCTGGACGCACTCTGATGGGCCATGAATTTCTGATACGCATTAATTTTGGACTGGAGCATAAATATACACCTCTAGGCTTGAAAGGTTAAGTTTTCACTTTGAAGTTTAGAAATTCTATATCTATAGGGGAAATTGGCTTAGGTGCGGTCTTTGAGATCAGTGTATCCTACTGTCCTTCTGTTATTGTCATAAATAGTCGTTTTTAAGTGAATTTTGATTGAGAGGCAACTGGATACTAAAGTTAACCCTATGAAATTTACAAAAAGAAATCCCTTTAAGGGATGATGTGATGATATGTGTGCTCGTGTCAGATGGGTCGATTAGGTTTAATTGACAAACTCTTTTTCCAGAGAGTGTAAGCTGTTAAGTATCCACTACGCTCCCGTGGTTCCCAGTAAATACACCACCTCTTCATAAGAATGACTTTTTGTGCTTTTTCTCTTTTTCCGCTCTTTGCCCCATTTCACAGTGGATCCTCAAAGCAGCAGTTTTGGGTGAAGCCAGAAATTCCTTCAGGTGCTGAAGATACATTAGACTTAAAATGTGTGCCACACCGGCAAATGTAGGGGGACACTGCTGCCACACAGACCTCAGCTGGCTCAGCTTAGGGTAGGAGTATGGTTGTTCCCTGTCTAGATTGAGGTTTGTGAGGGTAAACTGCCTCTCATCAGAATTCTGTAACTTGCAATGTCAAGTTTTGTCTGAATCTTCCTTTACTCTGTCTTCTGTGGTCGGAACTTCCCCAGCAACGGATACAACTCTGGCCATTTTTGGTGCTTGGCTTTCCATTCCCCATCTAAACCAGTCTGACCCTTTGCTTGTAATTTTAGAAGTGTTTCCTTTTGTGAAGGAAAACCTGATGCTCTTTCATTTGTTTTTTTACTTCATAATCAGAGTTGGGATTCTCTCTTGATGTGTTGATCTCTGGTTTCTGGATAATTATTAGAACTTGAACAGATAATGTCCTTTTGCAAACTTATAAGCCGTTAACATGATTATACCAAATACAGCACCCACTCAGATTTATGAAACCTGGTATGCCTTTACATTTCCCATTTCAGTCATTTTGAAAGTGAACGTTACTGTTTTGAAAATGAAACTATGGTTGGCTTTGACTTCCTGTGCATGTCACGGTCACAGCAACATAGAGGCATTGTTACATAAATGGACCGCCATCATGTGATGTGGGCATGGTTGTTTCTACCCCATGGACCCATGGTTCTTACTTTTCTGTGTAGATTGTTTTATGCAGTCTTGTAGTGGGCACCCTAATAGCATGGAGCTATTGGACCAAGACTCCTAACTATTTTCAAGACCCTCACCCTGCATAGAGGCAGGAATAGGTGTTAAGAAGATAGGATCTCTTTTCTGCTGGAAATTGGTGTTTGATCTTATATTTTATCCCTCCAATATTTCTTACTCTTGCTTTCTATTACATTTCATTCCTGTTTCCCTTTCTACTAATTTATTTTAGTTTATTTAAAAGTTTTTAAATGTTTGTTTTAATAGAGAGCAAGTGGGGGAGGGGCAGAGAGAGGGAGACACAGAATCTGAAGAAGGCTCTGAGCTGTCAGTGCGAAGCCTGCCACAGGGCTTGACCCTACAGCCTGTGAGAACCAAAGTTGGAGGCTCAACTGACTGAGCCACCCAGCATCCCTCTGCTAATTTAAATTGGTGTTGTTCTTGAAGGTCCAAGGCTGTTAACTTTCTTGGTCTCCAGATCAATAAGTTGCATTTGTCTGTCTCCTTTGAGCTCTGTAGTGCTTTGTGCTTCCCTTAAGAAAAGGAGTCACCATTTTCTGCCTTGTGCTATGATTTCTTGTTTAATAGTCCTTGCTAGATTGCAAGCTCTTTGAGGGTAAGCCCTGGGTCTTATTCTTCTGTGTCCTCTGCTTTGCTTTAGCAGACTAGGTTTTCAGGAGTCTTTCTCATATCCCTATTATAGTGTCTCAGAGTATCCCCCATATTAAATACACTTCCCCAAACTAAAATTTGGAGCTAGCCTTCTAAGAGGTCTGGAGGCCACTCTTTGAGGCCTCGCTTGTATTCTAATATGCGAGTCCTTTAATTCTAGGCCACTAAGCTTGTGCCTCATGAACATAACTAGACTTGTATCATATTCAGAAAATTACTTCCTTTTTAGGGTCACAGCCCTCTGTTGCCGTCTGATCAGAAAATGTACCTAATTCTTTAGAAATCTAGTTTTGTGGATCACTTCAGGGAGATCACAGATTTGTGGATTGTGGATTATAACTTTTCTCATTTTTTGTTCTCACTTGTAATGGAGCATATCTTTCATGAATGAGATGGCCTTCCCCTATCCAAAGCTCTCCATTTAGTTGTTGTGACTCATTTGGTCATTTAAATAGTTCAGGGAAGTACTCGATGACAAGTCTAGGACATGCCCATGTCCCAGAAAGAGAGAGTATACTCTATCTGGGGAAGGAAGGACTTATTATGGAAGAGACAGATCTTGAGCTGTACCTTGCAAGACTTGTTTATATCAGGAAAAGATTGAAAAGTCCATGGGAGGAAATAGTAAAACGTAAAGGCTTAATACTAGAAATTAATAGGTACATGGTCAGTAGATAATGTAGTAGAATCATCCTCGGTGGTGGTCGAGATTGAAAAAAAGTGACTTGCAAGGTTGCATAGATAAGTGTTGTGTCTTTACCAGCTTTGCTGTTCTGCCTTATTGACAATGACAAGACATCTCTAAGAAGGAATGAATTATCATGGCTTAGTTTTTTTGTGCTGATTGTTAGTTCAGTAGCAGTTTTAGACATTCTTTTACCCATATTAATCTGTTAATTATTGACGATTGTACCCTTCTAGAAAGCTAGGTTCTGCTCGTAGTGAGCAGAGCTGGTGCTCACAGTAAGGCCGTAGTATCTGGAACAGTGGGGGGCAGTTGGAGAACTACACATGCTAGATTGGTTGTTCAGGAATGCTGTCAGACCAGGGGCGGGCTCGATGGAGATCAAGGCTGGGTAGACCTAACTTGAAAGGTGCAGTGTATATTGCTGTAATTAAGAGAGCAGAGGTATGGAGATGGAGAGGAGTGTGGTGTGGTCTTAGGCTGACCACAGTAGAAGGTATTCTGAGAGGGAAAAGCAGGTAGGTGGTTCATTTGGTTATTGAGCCCAGGTCACAGAGGCCTTGAGAGCCGGGCATGAGTCCCAGACAGTATTGATGATTGTGAGGATTGAACCTGAGATCTGGTGTAGTTCATGTTTTGCTACGCATTTTGCTCTCTTATGTTGACTTTCTTAAGTGGGGCTCAGAGGCTGTCTTTAGTTTTGAGTTACTTGTAATTTTATGAGGGGATCTGGTTTGGAAATTGATAAAATAAATAATTCCTTCTTGTGTCCTATTTTCTTGAGCTGTACCTTGCAAGACTTGTTTATATCAGGAAAAGATTGAAAATTCCATGGGAGGAAATAGTAAAAGGACTTTGATTTGGTGTATGAATTGGTTTCATAAAACTGTTAGTATCAGCTTATATTGAGATACATAGTATAGAAGAGCCTCAAAATATAGGAAAGGCAATTTTCATTTAGGTCATTACAGACTTAATGGTACTTAGGGATACTTTGGGTTTTGGATAGTTAAGTTACTTGTTGCTGTAAATCTTAAACTTAACCGAAGATTTATTTAGAGCAAGTATTCCTTTTTTTTTTTTTTTTTTTTTTTTTTTTTTTTTTTTTTTGTGCCATGAACCCCATAGCAGTTAGATGAGATCTGTGGGCTGAATTGTGTGTGATATGTAGTATAAATAGATTTACAAAGGAATCAGTGATATAGAAATACTTACAGAAATATTTAACAAATTCAAGTTATATCTGCTTTATCACACGACGCATGCATGCAGCAGCAGTTTGTACTAGCTATCCTGATGAGCGTGGGCGTGGCTTTGAGCTCTCTGATGGTCATAAAGGAACATGAAACGTATATGCCTTCTTTTGGTGATGAAGTCACTTGCGTGTATTGCTGATGTTTATGTGCTTTGTTGCCTGTGGTCATAATTGAAGGATGTGCTAAATTTCATGAAAATAAGGATAATTTTTCCTGTCCCAAGTACAAAGATCTGGGGTTTAAGCACCCCTAATGTACGGTGGTTTGAAATGTTCATTGATATCTCTGGAGCATCCTCCTTCTTTTCCCTCATTGTCTTCTTCTTACTCTTACATGAACAGTGACCGTTACAACTAGTGAACAGTTAATTATAATGTGTTCGTTCCATTTGTGTTATGATCCTTGAGTGAAGAGCCATACAGTGGTTTATATTTCCCTAAGTATATTGTAGAAAGTTACTGCTAGATTTTATTATATTATGATGTGTGTAGCAGGAACCAGAGCCAGGATCATATCATTATAGATCAATCAGATTAATTGTTGATGTTCTACATTTAGAATTCAGTTAATCTAAAAATAGCCTAATGCAGTATGTTTTACGAAATTGCATACTGATGTAGTAAAACTCTTACCCAGTTAAGCATGAATTTTACTTTTTAAATTTTAAATTTTTCTTCAAATGTTTATTTAAATTTCTAGTGAATTAATGTATGGTGGAATGTTTGTTTCAGGAGTAAACTTTAGTGATTCATCGCTTCCTTAGAACACCCAATGCTCCTTAATACCCATCACCCATTTAGCCCACCCCCTGCCCACTTCCCTCCGGCAACCTCCAGTTTTTTTCTATCATAAAGAGTCTCTTATGGCTTGCTACCTGTAAGCATGAATTTCAGCAAAGAAACAATACCGTGAAAATCATAATTGAAATACAGACTTGTGCCTTCACAGCCCTAGCCACAATGGGGAGAAAGCTGGCATGCATTGCTTTTAAAAGTGTGATACGGATTAGACATCATCTAAAGCAGAGTTTGTGCATAGATTTAATACAGGTCCTTAATATTCTTGGCTTTCCTTTCTGTTCACAAGTGAGGAAGACTTTTTCTTTGTTGTGTGCAGTCCCTGGTAAATGCTGCCTTTCACTGGCAGGCTGGTCAGGTGAAACTCGCCTGCCTTGTTCTTTGCTGACAGTTTATGATTTTTCTCAAAAGATACTTACTGACTTGGTATGGAAGGACATGTTTTGTTTTTCTCTCATTGTTTAGAGATTATTTTGGAGTGAAGATTCTTCATGCACTAAGGAAATAAATGTGAAGAAGTCTTTCTTAAAAAATTGAGCAGCATATGTAGTTGTTTAATCAGAAGTCATTGTCGATCATCATTGTCGTTGTTCAGGTAACCTGGTTGGAAATGGGCTTTGACCTTCAAGCCTCACACGGTCGCAGACTTTCACATACTTAATGTACTCAAGCCTGGCTCCCATGATAAGCCTTTTTTTCTTAAAAGAGAAATAGTTCCACCATTGCTGTAGTACCTTAAGTGTTTGGAATCTCCCTTCTCTGTGAACGCTTACAACAGCCCCATGGGATACAGCAGGTATTAGGTTTTTACAGATAAGAAAATTAAGACCTCATGAAGCTGAGAGAGTTACTGGAGGTCATAATACTACAAGCTATGCGAACATCTATGTCCTGGTGTCTAGCTCTGGGCTGTGTCATTTGGAAACACAAATCCTTTGGATCCGTGGGCTTGTCTCACCTTCCCATTCTGCTGCATTCATGGTTTTCTCTGCGTAGAGTATATGCTAACAAGTGTTCTTCAACAAGACAGAAAGGTTTTTCTTCCTTCCCTGTTGTCTTTGTGACCTGTTGACAACACATGGTGCTCATGATCTCAGTGGGATTTTGACTTTAACATTCACTCTGAAGAGTCTTGACCTCTGCTTTCCTCATCCTGGACTACCTTGTGGGGAGGAGCTGAACGAGATGACTCACAGATGGCTGTGTCTAGATGTATAGGGGTGCTCTTGTCTTTCATCAGAGAGAACACAGGAAGGACTGTTCCAAGTGCTTTACCTGTGTTAATTTTAATACACGTTATGGTTTAGACCTGTCTTTGTTGTCCCTATTCAAGAGAAGAGGAGAGTCATGGAGAGGTTCTCTTGCTCTGTGTCACGTAGTCCGTGTTGGAGCTGAGATATAAATCTAGGCTTTCTGGCCCCAGAGTCTCTTATCTTATCCCCTGTCCACTGTGGATATAGCCTTAAACTGGTCAAAACCCAGGGCTGGTGGGACATTTTATTGGGAGGGGGGGAAGGGAAGAGTGGGGGATAATCTTTTACACACACACCAACTCCATATTTAGGTATTACTCCTCCACATTCTGAAAACCTAATAACAATGTTTTTATGCCAACAAGTGTTACTGATAACATAATAACAGTATTAGCTATCTTTGACCACTGAACATGATGCTGGGTGTTTTTGACTGCCCCTTTCTGGAATAAAAACCCTGCACGTGATCTTTTGAAAGGTCACACAGTGATAGAGGACAGAGAAGGAAGTCAAATCAGCTTGCTTGTGTATTTCCCAAATTGTGTCTTCAATATTTCTTACTAGGAACCTTGATAAACTTGAAATAGTTGGATATTTTCCCTTACATTTAGTCTTTTGAACAACTTAATAATTCCACCCAATTGTAATTAGTAGTGGCACACTTATCATCATACTAACCTTAAAACAAGCATTCTTTCCAAATCTCACAGTATTGTGTTTCTCAGTTACCATTGGCTTCCTTTCTGAAAATGATGAAAATGTTAACAGAGCTCAGTGGTTTGCCCAGCAGATGGCATTTGTATGAATTTTTCAGAATCCTCTGGAATCCATTACTTGCCAATTACCCAATTTTGTTTTGAATACCCTGTATTTCTAGTTAATATTGGACCATTTACATAAAGAGAATGTGCCAGAATTGCTGTAAACTATGCTATAATCAAATCTGCTTGCTGTAGATGATAATTTACTTCTGTTAATTGTTTACTGCAAAATGCACTCAAGAAAACAATTCCTTCTCTATTCACCATAATCACCAAGATATCAATCAACTCTCAAACAGAGGGTGGGTGAGAGCTCTTGTAGGGTCTGGACATTTTTAGTTAAAAGTGGTAGTTTTCTACTTCTCAAAGTGTGGTTCCATGGTGGTGAGAATCACAAACTAATGTTAGGCAGAATGGTTGGTATTTATACACGCTGGATATTTATGGGTACAATACATGAACATTTAATGAATTACATGTCGTGTTAAAAACATGAAGTGAGAAATCAGATGGAATGGCGGTGAGTACGGTTTTTGGTCAATAAGAGAACTTCAGGAGTTCTGTTCTGAGCACACTGTCTTTATCTCCCTAGTTCCATGTTACAGAGCCTCGCTAGTAACAGGTGCTCAAAAAACGTTGAATGATTTTGTTTGAAACAGAGCAGAGAAGTGCAGAAGGAAGAGACTAGCATGAACAGTGTCCTGAGATGTTAAATATTTCAAAAGGTTTGAGGCTCGGAAAATTCCAGAGACCCATTGAAGACACAGGTGATATTTAGTGAAAGTCTGAGGTATTTTTACAGCCTTGGAAAAAATTTAAAAACAACTTTGCACTATTTTGCTGTTATGTTTCTCCCACATGGCCTCCCTCCCCTCGTAGGTGAGCTGCCTCCTGTTGGCAGGAGCACTGTGGGGCACTGTCCTTAGGTAGACAGCCACATGAGAACAACTCGGCAGAAGTCGCCAGGTCCCAGTTACTAGATAGTACTGATTGGCTCCCTTCCTAGAGGGAATAGTTGTTTTGATAGGTTGGTCTATAAATTCAGTATTTCTTTTGAAGACTTGGTATTTAGTCAGTGCCTATTAAAGTAGTGCTTGTCTTTTTACCAACAGCATAATGAAGTTTCCTTTTTCTTTAACCTTTGAAAATAAAACTAAAGTTTCTTGAAATCTGTACATAGTTACTTTTGATTTACTTTCATACCATAAAGACAAAGACTAATTTTACTCTGGTCTTTAGAAAGATGAATTTTTACAAAGAGAAGTAACAGGTGAAATTGGTCAGTATGTTCAAAATATCACATCACTTTTTTTTTTTTTTTACGTTTACTTATTTATTTTGAGAGAGAGAGAGTGAGCACGAGCTGAAGTCAGACATTTAACTGACTGAGCCACCCAGAGGGCCCCTTTTATTTTCTTTTTATTTAAAATCGTCTACCCATAGGAGTCTCTCCACCACCTAAGATAACACTACAAGTCCGGTTCGGGTGATAATTAAGCCGAGTTGGTGGGATGACATGACCTTTTAATGTCTGAAACAGGTCTCTTTATGAGGAAATCTATTATTCAAGATCCATGGTGTCAGTTATATATCATCCAGTGATATCACCTGAGTTGTTGAAAACTCCTATAGAAAGAGCACATAGGTAGGGTGAAGGTCCTTTCTAGGGATGGACCTTCAATAAGCACTCTGTCCGATTTTAGTGAATAAAGAAGTTTTCAGTTTGACTCTTTGGAGGGAGGCACATTGAGGCAATCCAGAATTCCTTTCTTTGTACCACTGCTATTCATACTAAAACGTATAACCATTTTATTTAGTGTTGTATTCCTAGTTCCTTGCACAGTGCCTAACACGTATTATTTGTCTCTTGACATTTGCAGAATGAATAAGTGAATGATTGGCTTTCTATTAAGATAGAATTTTGGGATATTCTTAGTGTCAGGATCTTTGCACTCCTTTCTTTTTCTTGGGGATGAAGAAGTATGCTAGGTATGGGATGCCTGGGTGACTCAGTCGGTTAAGTGTCTGACTTCAGCTCAGGTCATAATCTTGTGGTCTGTGAGTTCAAGCCCCACGTCGGGCTCTGTGCTGACAGATCAGAGCCTCGGAGCTGCTTCAGATTCTGTGTCTCCCTCTCTTGGGCCCTCCCCTGTGCTTGCTCGTGCACTCTCTCTCTCGCTCTCTCTCAAAAAAAAAAAAAAACCAACATAAAAACAAATTTAATAAGTGTGCTAGGTCTGAGCTCATAATCTAAGTTTCTAAGTTTTGTTAGTAGCAGCCATATTTCTGTTGTCAGATTTCCGACACATAAAGAATAGGAAACTGGAGGGCTCCCAGAAGTTGGTAGCTAATTTCATTATGATAAGCTGCTAGTTGAGAAAGATATCCAGTAAATATCGTTTCCTTGGGAAGAGGCAGCCAGGGATGAAATGAACACTTTTCATTTTCCTTTCCAAAATGTGAGTAGATGAGGATTAATTCAAAGTGTTGTTGGGGTTTTCAGAAGAACTGAAGAGAGGTAACAGCCGCAGGGGCCGTGTGGTGGGAGTCACTTTGTAGTAGACTTAATCTGTGAGAATGCCTTGGGTCAGGCCGGACCCTTGACCTATTGACAGCTGTTAGGGCATTCGTATGCATGTTTGTGCTTCTGGGGCCACCTCAGCTGGGAAGTAGATGGCGTGTGGGAACTGGGTGCACCAGATTGAGGTAAAGAAAGACCAGGAAAGCAGAACTATGAAGCTTTGTGATGCCATCGGAATGGGAATGGAATAGAACATGAGAACATTGTTGTTTAAAATATCATTCCTAAACAAGGGTTTGTAGAAATTTTTATTCAGAGAAGTTTTAAAATTATTCCATGAGACAGTTTCTCTAACCATACCGCATGCTTTTCTTTCTTCAGCTGTTCCAAAGACCTAACGCGCTCGCCGTCCAGCAGTTGACGGCCGCTCAGCAGCAGCAGTACGCACTGGCGGCAGCTCACCAGCCTCACATCGGTAGGTCCCGGGGCGCGGCTCCCGTGCTGCCGTGCGGCCGTCTCCCCCAGAGCCCCAGCGGTGTAGGCTGGTTGTGACACAGAGCAGACAGAGCCCTCAGAGTAGACGGCCTCCTCCTCTTGTCCACTTGCCTTTCAGCCACATTCTCTAATTCTGGCAGCCTTCTGGACTTCAGCTTGTAAGCGGCCTTAGCGTGCAGGTACCGGTCTGCCTCTGCCGTCAGAAGGTTTAAATACTTAAGTACGGTGGTGACTGGCATCAAGTCTGTTGGTAAGATTGGATGAAATCAACGCCAGCAACAGCTTTGTTCTGGTTAGGCTTGTCCAGACTGGGGCTGTACTGACTTCTCATCTTCTTAAGTAGCAGGTGGTCCCCGTACATCCATTTTCCAAGCAACACATATTGATGATCTGGAAAAGTTTTCTCATTTAGTTACTGGTTTTTAAAGTAGGTTTGCCCTTTTCCTATACCAGTGATTAATGTTCTGATGTACCTATTTTGTCTTATTGCCTAGACCTCCCTCCCTACCCTCCCTCCCGGACCTTTTTAAGGTCTCTTTGAAACAAAGTGCTATATGTGTAAACAAGTACACGTAGAATTTTTTTTTTAATGTGTAAAATGACATTGTCGAATAGAAGGGAGTTCTCCAATCATGGATTGTGGTATGCTGTGGAAGAAAAGCTTCCAGCCTAAATGTATTATAAGGCTAGGTGAAACGGCCTTTGCCTGGGTCTGGTTTAACTTAGAGTTGTAGATGCTAGTCATAATAAATGCTCATATGTTTTCTTTGAGAAAAGCTGTTGGGGATTTTTTTTTTAAATTTTAGAGAGGGAGAAAGAGAGTGAGTAGGGGAGAGGGGCAAAGGTAGAGCAAGAATCTTAGCTTAAGCAGGCTCTACCCTCAGTGTGGACCTGATGTGGGGCTTGATCCCACGACTCTGGGAGCCAAAATCGAGTGGAATGCTCTAGGCATCCCTGGAAAATTGTTTTATTTTTATAAATACTTGTTTTAAGTTTATTTATTTATTTTTATAGAGAAAGAGAGAGAAAGAGCATGAGCAGGGGAGGGGCAGACAGAGAAGGAGAGAGGGGGTCCCAAGTCGGCTGCATTCTATTAGCACAGAACCTGATGCAGGGTTCAAACTCACAAACCTTGAGATCATGACCTGAGCCAAAATCAAGAGTCAGACTAGCTAAACTGCCTGAGCCACCCAGATGCCCCATTTATTTATGTATTTTTAAATGGTTGTTAATTTTTGAAAGAGAGAGCTCATGAGAGTGAGCGAGTGAGAGCGTGAGTGGGGGAGCGGCAGGAGGGCAGAGGGGCAGAGGTTCCAAAGCAGGATCTATGCTGACAGCAGTGAGCCCAACTATAAGATCATGACCTGAGCTGAAGTCAGACATTCAACCAACTGAGCCATCCAGGGGCTCCTGGAAAATTGTTTTAAATGGAAATAAATTATTCCTTCTAGTCTATTATAAAGTCTTCTAAGTTATTTTAGCCTGTTAGAATTTTTAATAGTCTTTGAGAAATTGTGCTGAATTTAAAACTGCATAACAGTAAAGTAAAAAATAAAAATAAAAATAAGACGGTAAACATCACCCTAATCTTTTGTGTAGGGATTATTTTATCTTTTAAAAGCCCTCTTTACTCTCAACCTGTCCTGTCTTTTTCCTTTTTTTCCCTCACGTGCAGCCTGGAGTTGAGTAGCCAAACTATGTCGGTATTTGCTAGGGTTGCAGTTTTAGTCGAGTTTGTTTTTACTGACAGGTGTGTTTTCAGCAGGTTTAGCGCCCGCTGCATTTGTCCCCAATCCATACATCATCAGCGCTGCTCCCCCGGGGACGGACCCCTACACGGCTGGACTGGCTGCAGCGGCGACACTAGGTGAGGTGGTCTGCTGCATGTGGGAGTTTGTCCCCAGCTGAAAAGTCATGTGGGCCGGCATGCATTCTTTGTGCCCTCTCCCAAATCCGAGTGTCCGGTGGAGGTTCCTCTCCTGGTTTCCAGTGGTGTCCTTTCCCTGCCAGCCGGATCGCTGTCCTCAGCTGTCACCTCAGCCTCGAGCGTATCCAAAGGCAAATTCATGAGCTGCCTCCTGTGTAGGCATTTGTGATCCGTGGAGCCACCGTTTGCTTGTAGATCTTTTGGGAATTTCTCCCCTTTCCGAGGTCTTCCTACTGCCCGTAGTCTGCCAGAGCCCAGGTCCTTACGCACTATATCTAGACGTTTTAGCAGCTGTTCTCACTTACCTTTTCCTAATATCCCCCTCCCACCTCGCTCCCCTGATTGTTCTAGAAAACTATCTTACACATAGATTTTAACTTTGCACCTCTCAGTTTTAACCCATCACTGATTTGATTTCTTTTTCTCATGCTGCATTATCTTTAATTAACCTGCAGCACATTTGGTGTTCTCTCGAGAAGCAGCCCATCACTGATTCCTGTCTTTTCCAGCCTACCAGCACACTTCAGCTATTAAACATGGCTGGTTATTCCAGCCTGACTGAGTGGTGGTGGTGGTGGGGGGGTGCTGTTCCTCGGAATCACTATTTTTATTTTACTTTATTTAAAAAAATTTTTTTACTGTTTTTTATTTATTTTTGAGAGACAGAGAGAGACAGTGCAAGCAGGGGAGGGTCAGAGGGAGAGAGGGAGATACAGAATCCGAAGACAGGCTCCAGGCTCTGAGCTGTCAGCACAGAGCCTGACACAGGGCATGAACTGTGAGATCATGACATGAGCCGAAGCTGGATGCTTAACAGACTGAGCCACCAGGCACCCCTGGAATCTCTATTTTTAAGGAGGTGCCACAGCATTCTGAGGACCAGTGAAAACTGGGACCCGCTGTGTGTAGGGATCTGATCTCTCTGTGACTTGCATACAGACATCTCTGCATGTGTACTGTTTTCTCCCCCTCTCCTGATCGGCGATCACTGGCCCACACCGTACATTCTTGCTGTACTAAATGGGTTTTACCTTGCTGCAGACACCACACTGGCTTAGGTCTCTGTCTTTGCACACTGTAGTCTCCTTAGTCCTCTAGAGTAAACTCTTCCCCTTCTTTGTCTGGGAATCTCATTAGCTGGCATTGTTACCCCCTAGAAAGCCTTCCTTTGCTACCACTCCCCACCCCCCATTTTTTTGGTTACTTATGATTATTTTGTGTTTATTTGCTGACAGATGTGTGAGTGAGTGGTTTCTCACTTCCCCACTTAGGATTGAACTCTTTCAGAAGCAGGCCTTTCTGTTTATTTTCCCGGTAGCATGGGTGCTGGCACTGTAACAGGGTCACACATGTCTGGTAAATTGAACTCAGTGTTAGGACCAAGTACATGTCTTCCAGATCCCTCCAAGTCATGTTACTCATGACTAAATATTATTGCAAGATTTTACTTACTATCTAGCATGCAGTTTGTGATTATGAACTCAGACGTATGGTATAGAATTTTATTTTCTTTAGAATTGTTCACATTTTAGCATGGTTTTGTTGTTGTTGTTTTGAAAGACAGGAGCAAATCTTGCTTTTATCTCATTTTATTTTTATTTTTATAATTTATTGTCAAGTTAGCTAACATACAGTGTATACAGTGTAGTCTTGGCTTTGGGAGTAGATTCCTGTGATTCGTCATTTCCATACAGCACTCAGTGCTCATCCCAACAAGTGTCCTCCTCAGTGCCATCGCCCCTTTCCCCACTCCCCCAAACTCCCACCACCATCAACCCTCAGTTTGTTCTCTGTCCTTAGGAGTCTCTTATGATTTGCCTGCCTCTCTGTTTGTAACTTATTTTTGCTTCCCTTCCCCTCTGATCTGTTAAGTTTCTCAAATTTCACAAATGAGCGAAAACATACAATATCTTTCTCTGACCAACTTACTTCATTTAGCATAACACCCTCCAGTTCCATCCACGTTGTTGCAGATTGCACGTATGGAGTACGGCTCCTCTGCGCCCCTCGCCTTTGGGGCAATAGAACTCTCTTTCCAGCAGAATGATCCACGTAACCATCATTCATCATTTATTCAGCCCTTATTAACCATTCGCCAGGCATTGTGTGCTAAGTGCTGTTCTTTTATAGAGTTGTTGCATGAGGATTGTACAGATTAAGAATTGGGGGCTCAGAGAGCTTCCTTTTTCAAAAGTCACACTACTTAAATTTTACAGAGTCCAACTCAGAGTCTGTGCTTGCACTTTACTGTAGTGCATGGTGCCCACACTCTCTTGAATTGTCTTCTCTGTACTTTCTTTGCTTTGCTAACTTACTATATGTTATTTAAAACAAGGAACTAGACTTCATTGTCCTCACTGAGATCATAGTTCTGTGGTAAGTGTCTTGGTCTTTGTATTCGTCACTAAGCCAGACTGAGAAAGACTTCAGCTCTTTCACACAGAACCAGGCACACTCACCACCTGAACTCTGAACTGTATGTGCTGGTGAGGTGTTCATCACTCAGGAATGGGAGCCCGCATCCTGGTGAGCCCCGCTCAACCGGTGGTGCGCCCTGGCGGTGTTGGCCTAAATGCAGTCAGACGCCGTGTGACCAGGGACAGCAGTAGAACTGCTGGCTGAGAAAACTTAGAGGCTCGTGTGACAGTTTGTGGTCACAGCAGTCTGTGCACAGGTGAAGGGGGTTTGTTGACTTGTTGACAGGTTGCAGCCCAGCCTTTCACCACGGATGTGGCACCGCCTCACCCTTATGCTAGCCGCTTGTAGGTGAGGAAACGAAGGCATAGGGGAGGTCTCCGCTGCTCTTTTCTCGGTCGTTCTTTTCTGTGAATGCCCAAGACCACTCCACTTTGTAAACACTAGTCAGATGAGTTTGGGGGCTCCCGCTGTCTAACTTGGAGGTACAGTGTTTTAGACTGCTCAGGTTCTGAGGAGTTAAAAGTTTTTTACCCTTTTGCTTATTATAAAAAATCGCTTCTACGGTAACCTAGCTTTTCTAAGCAGCAGCATCTTTATTTTGTGCCCAGATGTAGTATTTCACGGTGGGCAGCCTTATCAACAGAGCTTCTTTGTGGCTAAGCCCACAGGTACAGAAAATACCAAATTAGAAGTGTCAGAGCAGTGTCGGGCAGGGATGTAACTTGACTTATTTGTATTTTAGAAACTTTAAACCGGAAAACAAAACACATTCCAATTTATTTTGACTTAATGAAATCTATGTTTCTACAGGATTAGCAACTGTGTCAGAATAGATACATTGGAAATAGCTCCTTGGAACTTTGTCTAAAGGCACTGTTATTAGGTTACAAATAATTTTAAGTTCTGTGCTTAAGAAACTTCTCACTGGAGATGTGTTTCAGCAGGTGTGAGAAGCTGGCTCTGAGCCTTTGTCTTGCTGGCACAGTGCAGCTTCGGTGTTTCTTGCTGCCATCTTCAGAGAGCTTGGTGGCTTAGACTTCTGCCACACCCCGGCTGCTCTCTGCTCTGTTACCTCTGTGCCGCCTCCCCAGAGAAGGTGAACAGATAATTTAGATTGAAGCAGAATGCTTAGTTTTCTTTAGGATTCTCAGCAGGTCTGTAAGAATTCAAGGTTTTGTTTCTGTTTCTTTTCAACAGTGACTTAAATTCAGAATTTCATATATCAGTGTCTGAATATAGTTGTGTTGAATGGCTTCCAAAACAGGAATAGGAGAACCAAGCCTCTTAGGAATTGAGCAGTGGCGGTTCAGTGACGGGTCTGGGTCATGCTGTCAAAGACTAATGGGTTTTCCTGCTTCGGGAGTTAATGAAGCACCATGGCCCCTGTCCCTGTCAGTCACCTTGGGTGCCATCCATACCATTGAGAGCAGGGTACACTTACTCTCTTGTTCTCTTCCTTCACTCGACGCACACAGATTCTTCATTTATTTCCCTTCAAGTAACAAACTTTGTCTCTGTCGGTCCCCATGTACTTTCTGTCTCAGGGAAGCACAGGCCTTTTGTCTTCTTCCTGGCCCAAGGCCAGTTCCTCTGTTCTTAAACCCATCCTTTCCGACTTTGGTCAGGTACTCTCCGTTTTCCAATGTTTTGTCCTTCACTAGCTCCTTCCTCTCAGCCTGGAGTATATTACTGACCTGAGAAGGCTTTTATAAAAATATAAAAGTATCTTCTGTTTTTTAAAAAACAATCCATGATCAGCTAGAATGAATCTGTATACTCTTTATTTATTTATTTATTTTAACATTTACTTTTTGAGAGACAGAAGGAGACAGAGCACAAGCAGGGGAAGGGCAGCAAGAGAGAGAGACATAGAATCCAAAGTAGACTCCAGGCTCTGAGCTGTCAGCACAGAGCCCACTGTGGGGCTCGAACTCATGAACCGCGTGCGAGATCATGACCTGAGCTGAAGTTGGATGCTTTGACCAACTGAGCCACCCAGGCGTCCCTGAACCCATATATTCTTAATATTTTACATTAGGATCTGTTGAGTTGATATAATGTTTGGAAACTCTGAGCGAATTCTGACTGGTCTAAACTTCCTTACTTTTCTCTTGCTGTTTTTAGGCCCAGCTGTGGTCCCTCACCAGTACTATGGAGTCACTCCCTGGGGAGTCTACCCTGCCAGTCTTTTCCAGCAGCAAGCGGCTGCAGCCGCGGCAGCAACCAATTCTGCGAGTCAGCAGACTGCCCCACAGGCCCAGCAAGGGCAGCAGCAGGTGAGTGTGAGCAGAGTCTGCCCCCTCAGTGTGACCTGGAGTCCTTGGCTATCCTTCCTGGGTAGTATTGCTCCTGATAGAAATGCTGTGAATGGACCAGTTCCCTCCTGCGCAGGTTGCCTGGGTTCAGGCTCAGACTCCGCGGGGCTTACTGAATGCCTTGTATTCCCAGGTTCTTGGCCTGTGTAACTAGGTAAGATGGTGAGATTGTGCCTGTGAAGACTGTAGAGGACCATGCAATTAAGGGCACACGGTGAGCAAGTGGCAAAGCGAGCATGCCTACTGCTGGTGAGAGCTGCTTCCTGCCCCAGCTGGGCACCTCCCAGCCCCGTCGGCAGAGCGCTCTGCCTGCCCACTGGCAGCTCGCCCCCAGAGGGGAGGGCCTCGGTCTCCGGGCTGCTTATTGAGCACACTGGCTGAATTGGATATAAATCTTTAAACCTATTATATCTTTTAGCTCAGAGTAATAGGAACGTTTTAATGAGTTGGGAAAGAAAAATTAACTGTGAAACTAAGGTATGCCCTTTTATTTTGAATAGGCCATTTTCTCCTGCTTACTAGAAAATACCTATTTATTGCTGAAAATTGTGATAAATTAGAAAACTCGAAGGAAAAAAATCCTCATGTGAGGAAAAAACAATATTAATACTTGGTATTTGTCATTCTAGCTTTATTATGTAACTTCTGACAAAGTTAGGGGTCTGCTGTCCACAGTTTTGAGTTTTTACAGTTTTTACAATTTTCCATGTTATTTAATGTTTTTTGGAAATATTTACTAGCTATATTTACTTTATAGTTTATTACTATATTACTAGCTATATTTAAATGTATCAGAGTGTGCCAGTCTTTGTTTTTACCAGTTTATTATTATTATTTGACATTTAGCTTAGCAATATTTTGATGGACTGATACCCTTTGTATAAGTGTATGGTTATTTCCATGGAATAACTTCCTAGAAATGGAATTTTTTTCTGTGCAAATAAAACAAACAGTTAGGCTTTGGTACACATTGTCAAAGCTGTCTTTTGAGGCAAAACCCCATTTTCACATGTATGCACGTGATGTGATGCAAACAAGAATGGTTTGGTTTTTGCTCATCTCACTGAGAGAGTATATATTTAACATTTTAGATTCTATAAAATTATAGAAAAACTCAGGTCTTGAAATTCTAGCCAATTCATCATGTTACAGTAAGATCAGTCATTTTGCAGTAAGATAAATTTTTGGAACTTAATGCACAGTTTTCTTTGCAATAGGTGTAGTTCTCATACCAGGTATGTAAGGGGATTTCGTAGATAATTTGTTGGCATAATGGGTGATTCCTGTTAATAAGCTGAAAGGCTTACTCTTGGTGGAGAGTCAGTATTTATTTCTATGATGAGCTTTATGTTTAAATGGCTGGCACGTAATTGTGGATTTGGAAGACAGAAGTAATTTGCTCTGTTTTCAAATTAGCTCTGATGGAGTGCACAAGAAAAATAGTAGGAAGTACTTCTTATTGAAAGCTTTTTGCTTAAAGCTAAGTGCTTAGAAAAAAATAAAGCTGAGTGTTGCACATATAATTTCTTTTGCTTATTCTAATTCTGATAGATTATATGACTTCCCTTCCTAAGATTGAGGAAATGAAATTTGTGTGGCCATGGTCCCACATTTATTAAGTTGTTAAGATTTGAGTACAAATCTGTACTTTCATAACTTGTGTTATTTTCTGACCATGTTGTGATGTTCCGAGTTCTGAAAAGCCTGAGGTCTGGCCTTTGTTTTCCCACGGCCTGGCTGCATGTAGGGGTTACAGGGCACAGCCGCTCTGTATTCAGAGAGGCTGTCTCCTTAGTGGTCAGATGGGCATGGCAGTCATTTGCATTTCAGGGATTTCTGTCACCCACAGTTACAGACCCTACCGAGGAAAGGTTATTGACATTGCTTTTTAATAAGCAGACATAGTTTAGTTCCACAGTTATTTTTGTCAGTTTCTATTTCAGTTGTTCTAGGAAAATAGGATTTTCTTGGTGAAGTCCTTTGTTGTAGTCCTTGAAATGAGAGGCCCTTTTAAAACTTTGCTTTTGACCTTTCTGGCCTTTACATTTTAATCAGAAAGCAGTTGTATTCTAGGCATGGTAACTTGTTCCACACCTAATTGCTGGAACTTTCTGCAGGGTCACTGATATTCTAGCTATTCCATCATACTCCTGATTCCTTTGTCATCCTTTTTGAAGATTCCTTTAATACCTGATAAAATTTTTGTTCTTTTCTATTTCAAGTGTTTGCTAAAGAAAAACTTTTTGGGTGTGGGTGGAAGCCAAGCATGCGTCGGCAAACCTGGTAATTTGGTGTTACATACTGCATTTTGAGAGAGAGAGGCGTTGCGAGTAAAAAAAAAGTTTTTTTAATGTTTGTTTATTTTGAGGGAGAAAGGGACAGAGCACGAGCCAGGGCGGGGCAGAGAGAGAGAGGGAGACACAGAATCTGACGCAGGCTCCAGGCTCTGAGCCGTCAGCACAGAGCCTGAGGCAGGGCTCGAACTCGTGAACTGTGAGATCATGACCTGAGCCAGAGTCAGATGCTAAAGCGACTGAGCCACCCAGGCGCCCTGAGAGAGAAGCATTTAGAATGGATTCTGAACTTTCTAGAATGGGGGAGACCATAGATGATACTTCTTACCGAGCATGGTGAACTATTGAAGGATGAATGATTATTAGTAAAAATATCCCCATTGAGCATTTCCTAGTATTAAGTATTGGTAGATCTCAAATGCTGTATTTAAATTGACACCTTTGATGCAAAACTTGAGAGACTATTGAATGCTGAGAATGAACTGAGGGTTGAGGGGGAAGGGGGAGGGGGGAAAAGAGGTGGTGGTGATGGTGGAGGGCACTTGAGGGGAAGAGCACTGGGTGTTGTATGGAAAACAATTTGACAATAAAATATTATGGAAAAAAATAAATTGACACCTTTGAAAAGAAACTTGAATTTAATAGCTTTTACATCACAAAGATAGTAAGCTAACACCAAGGATAGTGTTTTACAAAGTAATTTTTGTGATCTTATTAGATGTTAAAATGTTACTTATAAATTTTATACATTTCCCCCCATGAAATCCAAACTTGATAGCTACTGATGAAATTATAGTACATGCATATTGGCAGTGGACTTAGGAACTTTGGTTAATTGTCAGAGTCCCACACAGATTTCTAGAGAGTGGACATAAAGAAACATGTTGCTCTTCTTGTTAAAACTGGGATTAGTAGTCAGGACTACCTCTTTCTTCAGGCACATTGTCCATTCTCCTGTCCCCTGGCCTTTCACACAACTCCTAACTAAACGTAAGCCTAGGTCATACTGCCCAATGGTAATAATGGCTTCATTGGTGTTGTATTAGTTCTTGAACTACTAGTATTTGCCATATATGTCTACATGCTATTTACTGTTCCTAGAGTGAGAGCTCATCTGGATCTCCATGCAGACTCTCCTCTGGGCAGCCTCGTTGCCTCTTCTGTCTGTGGATTGAAGCATTCTTTCTCTTGTAAATAAATTGTTAGATTCCTTAGGTCACAAATAAATATTTTGATATTTAGCTATTGGTTATTGATTATCTCCTGGGTACCAGGTATTGTGCCTTGCAGAAATTAATTCTGATACTCCCAAAATATTTGCAGAATCAGCTGTTAATCTCCCTAATTTTACAGAGAAGGGAAAAGAGACTGGGAGTAAATTGGTTGACATGCCTCCTCTTGCCAGTGTGAATGGTGTTGTTTCTCTTAGGTTCATTTAATAAATAGCGATGTTTCTCTTTTAAATCTTTTACCCTATGGTACCAAGAATAGTCTGTAACCAGGTTCCTGACCATATGTCTAACTTTTATTAATAGCAGAGTGATAGTGAAAGTGATTCCAGAAGAACTTTGCCTTTGGAAAACATTGCAAAATGCATTTTATAATTTTTGCCTTAGTCTTTGGGCTTTGTGTTTTTACTTACTGGAGTATATAGATCATGTGGAGTAGATTCTTCAGAGCATTCAGAAAAAGAATGGTTACCAGCATTTTGATACCCCAGTTTCATTAATAAAAAGTAGACCCTTCCTCACAGTGGCAGAACTGGTGTTCTGTTGTGAAACGGCAGTGTTCTTGACACAGCTCTGTGTAGATTGCTGTCTGTTGTGAAATTTGTGAGAGGAGAGATAGAAACAGCTCAGAGTCCTCCGAAATCAAGTCTGGTGAGCTCATTTGGGGCCATTTCGGCCTTGTTGAATACCCATAGTGTTACAGAATAGAGAAGATAGTCTTATAGTCCATAAAGAAAATAAGACTTTTTGGTGTGTTTGCTTGCTTGTTTTCCCTTTAAATACAGACATTTTAATCTAATTATGTGGGTAAAGTACCCCTGTTTATCCTGTCTACACTCCCCTTCCCACTCCATCCTCCTCCACCTCTGCCTCTACCTCCACCCACTTTTGGTCAGAGCAGTGACATTGTATTATAGACTTGGTTGTCTGTCTTATTCACTGAAATGAAAGCTTCAAGAGGGCAGGAGCTTTGTTTGTCTTGTCCGTTGCTTTGTCTCTAGTACCTGCCAGATGGGAGGCATTAAGTATTTGATTAATGAATCCTCACTTTTATATGCTTTTGGCTGCTTATAAAGGTAATAATGTTTAAGAATGGTAGAATGAGATTTCACTAAATGAAATGTTATTCATTGAATTTTTATCCTAACAGCCATGCCATATAAAATGGTATAGGAAGAATGGTGTACAACTATCAGTTTCAAAAAGTGGACCCAACTTAAGGACATGTTGGGTCTTAGGTATTTCCAGTGAGAAGAAAGTAGTTGATTTATTTCTGTCTCCCAGGTTCTCCGTGGAGGAGCCAGCCAGCGTCCTTTGACCCCAAATCAGAACCAGCAGGGACAGCAAACAGATCCACTAGTGGCAGCTGCAGCAGTGAATTCTGCCCTTGCTTTTGGACAAGGACTGGCTGCAGGCATGCCAGGTGAGGCCGCACTGTTGTTCCTAATGCTTTGAGGGAAAACCAGTCTGCTTGTTGGGGGAGATTGAGTGAAAAACAGGTGGCACTTTCAGCTTTCGTAGGCTTGTCATGATTTGGGAACCGGCAAGGATGACGCGCACTTGCCCTCACTTAGACCGTAGTTCTTTGATGAGAGCACTCGATTGTTCTGAGCCGGACTCAGTCGTAACCTGTCATCTCTCCACACAGTGCTTGGGATAGGCTGTTCTCCTTTGGTGATGATATGTTTTCACCCTTAGCATTAGGGATGATGGAAGGAGTGGGCAGGCCACTTTAGCATCACTCCAAGGTTTCAGTCTTTATGCTGATGTCTTTGAACAGCTTTATGGAAGAAGTTCCTAGTGTTCCTTGAGGGGGCCATCCCTTACGTTTCTGGGATTTCTCCTGAGCTAACAGCAGAGGTGCTTTGTGGCTCCCTCCCTGTGATTGATCTTTACCTTGAGTAGATGTTATTCTTGGCTCACTGTCACCTGGTCCTATTCTTTGCATGGGTTGGAAGTAATCTGTGCTTCTTCCTTTGAAACAGGTCCTTATGAGACCTCAGCATAAATTTGTGGATTCTTACCGATCTTGGAGCTTAGCCACATTAATTGATCTACTTAGGAATTAACTGCTTAACTTTAACCTGCATTTGTTGTATGAGTTACTAAGCATTCAGATTTTATTGGGAAATCACCTGTAATTTCTCCTGTGGCTCAGTAGGATTTGGAGATTCCATGAGATGCTGAAAGATCCTGTTATTTGAAGTGTGTCTAGGTTTTACCTGGTAACTTGCAGGATATTTGTGCTTAGACTGTTAGGAGGTATTAAAGTACTATGGTTGTTGTAATCATTTATGCCCTCTGTTATTTTCATAGTCAAGGAAACTGTAAAATATTGTCAGTGTATGATTTCTGTGATAACCTTGCTTAGCACTTTGAAGAGCCCACTGAATTCCCTTGCTGACACTTAGTGGATGATGAATAATAATGTCCCCTCTGGTGCCAGACACCATATGAGATCTTGCACATCCCTCCTCTGATCGCCTCAAGAAGGTTATGAGGCTGGTATTATTATCATCCTCACTGGGGAAACAGATGCTCAGAGATTCAGGGTCCTCCTGCCGTCCAGGGAGTGAAGCCAGGATAGAGCTCTGCATCTGTCTGTCCCCACGGCCAAATCTGTGACAGTTTACAGTATGCCGGCACCCAGGGGGCCCTGGCAGTTTCCTGTATACTTACATGTGGCTCGACATCCCCAGGTTATCCGGTCTTGGCTCCTGCTGCTTACTATGACCAAACCGGCGCCCTCGTGGTGAACGCGGGGGCGAGAAACGGTCTCGGGGCTCCCGTGCGGCTGGTGGCTCCCGCCCCAGTCATCATCAGTTCCTCAGCCGCTCAAGCAGGTGAGCTTCCCTCTCCGTGAACTCCTGTCAGAGATCCAAACCGGGCGACGGATGGTGTGCTTTCAGCATGTTGAAGTGACTTTATTTGACAGTTCTCAATAGAGCAATTCTGCCCTGTAATATTTCAAAGAGAAAAGCAGAAGCAGCAAGTGACCGCGATAGATTCTGTTGACAGCCATGTACCAGCTGGTTAGCAGCAAGGACCTGCTCCACCGAGAACATAGGAAGTTGGATTACTCACACAAAATGGCACCGTTGGCAGAAGTCCAAGGCTAATTCCACAGAAATCCATGTCATTATTTTCATTACTTTAAGATAATTGTGTGTGTGTGTGTGTGTGTGTGTGTGTGTGTGTGTGTGTTTAAAGGTTTTGTTTTTCGGGGTGGGGCAGGACGGAGGGAGTAGTGAGAAGTGGCAGAGCAGTAAATTTTGATGGGGGACAAATGATAAATGGGGTTTTATTTGACGTGTCATATATGTGTGTGTATCTATATCAGGAATATAAATTAGTAACGATAGCGGAAACCTCTAGAAGAGAGCAGCACGTCCAGGAATCTGAGGGACTGGAGTATATTGATGACAGTTGCTCTGGAAAAGTCCTCAACAATATTTGTGGAACTTGAGATTCTAGGAAGCAGCTGTATTTAAAGCAGCTACATTTGACATCTGTACCTGTTGTAAACTGCAGATTCTTTAAAGCTACCACCATAGTGAATTTGGCTTCCGTGGTATTTTGACTTCAAATTGGAAGCAGAAATAGAAAATAGAAGCTGAAAGGAAGGGGGGGGGGTCAAAGGCAGATGTGCCCAGTTCTTGACAAGCCTCGTGTCCACTTTGAAGAGGTGGGACTGCGTGATGGGGTTTTTGGAAGGACGGCACTGTGGCTGGGGAAGGCGGCCGGCCCCTCTCACAGCACAATGGTCTGCTTTCTTCTTCGTAGCCGTTGCAGCGGCCGCAGCTTCAGCAAATGGAGCAGCCGGTGGTCTTGCTGGAACAACAAATGGACCATTTCGCCCTCTAGGAACCCAGCAGCCCCAGCCCCAGCCCCAGCAGCAGCCCAGCAACAGCCTGGCGTCCAGCTCTTTCTACGGCAACAGCTCTCTGAGCAGCAGTTCACAGAGCAGCTCCCTCTTCTCCCAGGGCTCCGCCCAGCCCGCCAGCACGTCCTTGGGCTTCGGAAGCAGCAGTTCTCTCGGCGCCACCCTGGGATCGGCCCTCGGAGGTTTTGGAACAGCAGGTAGAAACCAGACTTTATGTGCTGTTGAAACCGAATTTTAATTATTGTTACGATCTTTATGGAACACTGACAATGCATGGAACCCTGGACAGATCCCCCGGGCAGGTCTGGACCGACCCCTGGGGGGATCCGGCCGTCCCATGCAGCTGAGGTGATGGACTGTTAAAATCAGGGTTTAGGGTTGGGGCTGATTTGAGGTTTATGCTCATGTTGCTTCTAAGTTATACTCTCAGAGTCGATTTGTTTCAGGGATCGGAAAACCAGGGGAGATTTTTGCAGGCATTGGGAAGAACGTGGAAGAAAGTGTAGAAATGTGGATATTAAACACTGAGGGAGGAGGACTTACCAAAGACCACAGGGTAGTGTACCCCACAGTCTGCAGGCCTTAGAGAGTCAGGAGTTTCCTCCAGTCTTTTGAGAAGAATTCAGGTGGATATTATGGCAAAGTGGGAAGAAGGAAATTAGACCAAGATATTTTTAATGTTTTGATGGGAAAAAAGCAGGAAAGTAGTTAGGGAAACAATGGGATAGTTGCAGTGTTTGTAAAACAGTGTGATCTCAGAACAGAAGGGCATATTTGAGAGCGAGAATCTTAAATTGGAATTGGGGGCTAGCAGTAACTCTTGATTGAACCCACTGAGAAAACAGGCTTTCATATGTAAGTCTTGTGTGGTGGGGCAACGCCTCCACTTACAGATCTTTTTTCCTGTACTCCATTTTTCTACTAGAACCTTTGGGTTGATGAAAGGCATTCTTTCTAGCCCATTTTCTTTCACCTTTTCCATAGCTTATGTGGCCGTCAGAGCTTTTTAACCCCATCCCACCCCATAGTATGTGACACCAAAGGAAGGTAAATTTAGCATTTGTGTGATGGTTTGAACAAAAGTTCCATGTTAAACCGAGCCATGTCCTCTTTATTACTTCACCTGCCCCAGAACTGCCACATGAGCAGTTAGGCTGTCTCTGCTGACAAATCTGCGGTGGTAAGGAGTCTGGATCAAAGTGTTAGGAACAGGTCACTGGGCTTGTTCTTCAAAGAACAGGCCTTTTCTTATCTGCATTGTTTTAATTCCATTTTAGTTGCAAACTCCAACACTGGCAGTGGCTCCCGCCGTGACTCCCTGACTGGCAGCAGTGACCTTTATAAGAGGACATCGAGCAGCTTGACCCCCATTGGACACAGTTTTTATAACGGCCTTAGCTTTTCCTCCTCTCCTGGACCCGTGGGCATGCCTCTCCCTAGTCAGGGACCAGGACATTCACAGACACCACCTCCTTCCCTCTCTTCACATGGATCCTCTTCAAGCTTAAACCTGGGTAAGAACCATTACTCTAACACCACCGTGAACTCTAGAAATCTCTTGCCACTGATGACATTACAAGTACTTTGCATAAGCAAAGGACAGTCCCTTTGTCCCAGGAGTGTCCTGGGTGTTCTGGGCCTTCCTTAAGGGCCTCATGTTATCCAGGCTGTACCAGATAGCGTAGCAGTCGGGGTTTGTTCAGGTTTGGGTGCATCCCCTGCACATGCACTTCAGCTTCCGTCTGAGCTTCCTGTTCCGGGGCTACAAGTGGGGGTCTCTCATTGTAAACCCAGTACAGACCCGTCTCAGTAAAGCGGGGGACACAGAGACACAGACAGAGAATGTGCTCACCTCGTGTCACCACTGAAATATCACAGTTAATATTTTGCCTTATTTTTCAGACTCCCTCCCCACCCCACATTTATGCTTAATATCTTTTCCACAAAAAACATTCTATTAAAAACATTGGCCAGGTTCTTAAATTTTTGATATAAGCTACCTAGGATGGTAATGAGTATAGATGTGTCTTTCTCAACTGTATGTTTAGGTTGTTACTGTGTATGGGGATTTAAGAAATGTTATCATCTAGATCCTAAAATGAGGAAGGAAAAGGGGATTGTAAACAGCAGGCTGTAAGAATGAAAAGAAACTTATCTTAATACTTGTGCCAAATTCCTAAATCTGTGAAGAGGTGGAAGACGGGGTGTACTTCCTTCCCTCGGTTGTTTACGGAGTGTGGATTCTGAGGTGCTGATTTACTCCTTAGGTGGGGGAAGTTGAGGCATTGGGGTAGAGTGGCCATATACTTTGTCGTGCAGCCCAGGACACGTTTGAGAGCGGACGGGAGTGCTGTTAATGACCATTCTGATGATAGACCTAAACCGGCAGTGTCCTGGGAAAAATCATCATGTTTGGCCATGTTCCCCAGAAGATTCTGGTTTTTTCTTTCTTTTAAAAAAATTTTTTAAGTGCTCTATTATTGTTTAAAAAACAGTAAGATATTTTTTAAGAGCAGTTTTAGATTCATAGCAAAATTGTGGGGAAAGGACAGGGATTACCCCCGCACCCTCTGCCTTGTGCGTGTACACGTTCCTCCATTATCCGTGTCCCCCGGCAGAGTGGGACCTTTGGAACACTGACACATCACTATCATCCAGAGTTCGTAGTTGACATGGACTGTTTTCAGTTTTGACCGGCAAGATTGGAAGTGGCTTTCTGGGCTCCAGCATGAGGACTGACTAAAAATGAATAGTGTGCTTTCATTTGGAAAGATTGTGAAGTGATCAGTAAAAATCAAAAAACGTCTTGAAGGGGATAGGCTAGGACTGAGAGTGTGGTCTCTGAGTTGGAGAGGTGGGTGTTAAGGCAAAACTGTGTGCGCACATGTGCATATGTGGGAGTGTGTGCACCCTGCAGTCTCCGCGGTCGGGCCTGTTCTTGCAGAGCCCGTGGCTCGGGTTCTGTGTGGACGTTACCTTAGAGAAGTTGGGGGACATTCCGGATTGGGGAGTACATGGTGGACAGGTAAGGCATTGGGGCACAATGCACATCTGTGTTTCCTAGTGACAGGACGCTTGCCTTTGAGGACTGCGGGTCAGTGCAGATTATAAGGGGTAGATGGAGGTCCGCAATCTGGACGGAAGGAGCCCACGCTTGGTAGTTACTGTTGGCTACTGTCGATGGTCTTGGGTGCTGTATTAGGGCTCCGGCAGGTACAGGTATGTTGCCTGTGACACGAAGTGAGGAAACGGCGTTAAGTATCTTGCCTGGGTCTTCTCATTCTCTGAAGAGATTTAGTGTCAGACCTCTTTGGCTCCAGAGCCCACACTGTCAGTGTTCATTTGTCCTGTCACATGATATGCCCAGGGTACCTTTTAAACCAGTGCTTTTTATCAGATCCAGAAAGTCTCTCTTTTTAATTCCTTGAGTTAAACGTTTGAACTGTATCAGCTAATACTGACATCCATAGTGAAGAAAAGAAATCTACAAACATTTTTATTAAAAAAAATTGTTTTCAGTGTTTGTTTATTTTTGAGAGAGGGTGAGTGAGTGGAAGAGGGGCAGAGAGGGAGAGGGAGACAGAGGATCTACAGCAGGCTCTGTGCTAACAGGCCCCCCAATTATTTTTTTTTAACTTTTAAAATTGTTGGTCAAGAGACAGGTAGTAAATATTTTTGGCTTGCCGGTCAGGTGATGTCTGTAGTAAGCACTCAGCTCTGTTGTGAAGTGTGGGATCGGCCACAAATACATTGTACATGAGTGTGTGACTACCGTGCAGTCAAACTTTATTTACAGAAATAGGTGGCCAAGGCCAAGTTTGTCCTGCTTCTCTCCCTCCCTCTCTCCCTCCCTTCCAAGTTTGTTTATACATTGTGAGAGAGAAAGAGTGCCCAAGTGGGGGAAGGGCAGAGGAAGAGAGAGAATCCCAAGCAGGCTCTGCCTGGTCAGTGCAGAGCCTGATGTAGGGATCCGTCTCCAGAACTTTAAGGTCATGACCTGCGCTGTAGTCTGACACTGAGCCACCCAGGTGCCCCTGGGAATTGGTTTCTAACAGTGTCCATGCAGAGGTCCTAAAGACATTGTGGTGCAAGAAACTTAATATTTCTTTACCAAATATATGTTGGGCCACACCTGACACAATTTCTGCTGCTCATACTGCTGCACTGCTGACACTGGCCAAAAGGTCTTGGATCACTAACGGTCATGCTGTGCATGCATCCATTGTGTTAAACCCTCACATAACTCTGTTCTACCCAGTGTGGGCTGGTGGCTTTCACAGTAACACACAGCTGGCAAGTGTTTGAATGTGCATGCCAGCCATTAGCTGTCTCTTGTTTTCCCAGCGTGGATCTTTTCTCTGTGATGTTTTCATACCTCTTCCCCAAAGCCACATGGGTTAGGATACTGTCAGAATGATCAATGACCTGCTTAGTTCACTTAGTTTTTTTTTTCTCATTATTTATTCAGTAATCACTTATTAATGCCTACATAAAACTTTATCAAATATTTTCAGTGTTTATTTTTGAAAGACAGACACAGAGTGTGAGTTAGGGAGGGGCAGAGAGAACGGGAGACACAGAATCCGAAGCAGGCTCCATGCTCCAAACTGTAAGCACAGAGCCCGATGTGGGGCTTTAACTCACCAACTGTGAGATCATGACCTGAGCTGAAGTTGGCTGCTTAACTGACTGAGCCACCCAGGCGCCCCAAGGTGCTCTCTCTCCTTTTTTTAATGTTTATTTTTGAGAGAGAGTACACAAATGAGTGTACAAGTGGGGGAGGGACAGAGGATCCGTAGCAGGCTCTGAGCAGACAGCAGCGAGCCAGATGTGGAGCTCGAACTCAAGCACCATGAGATCATGACCTGAGCCGAAGCTGGACGCTTAACCTGTTGAGCCACCCAGGTGCCCCTACATAAGACTCTTAAACGCTTTTTCCATTACCCATTGTTTGGAGACCAATATTCTTTTAAAGAGACAACTTTATTGAGTTATATTTTACATATCATAAATTCACCCATTTCAGGTGTACAATTCATTGATTTTTTAGTAACTTTCTGCATTGTGCAACCATCAGTGTAAATTGGTTTTAGAACATTTTCATTCCCTCGGAAAGTATTCTCAAGACCAATTACAGTTAAACTGTATTCACACCTTTAGCCCCAGTCAACCACTGGTCTGCTTTCTGTTCTTAAATTTACCTTTTCTGAACATTTCATATAAATGGAACCGTACAATGTGTGATCTCTTTTGTTGGCCTCTTCCCTTCTCATTATGTGTCATCCCTCCTCCCCTTTCTCATGTTTTTGAGATTTAATCCATAATCTTGTGTGTGTCAGTCATTTGTTTCATTTTATTGCTAAATTGCCTTCTTTTTTTATGGATATACCACATTTTATCTAACCATTCACAGCTGAAGGATTTTTGTTGGTTATAGGTTTTGGCTTTTAGAAATAATTCTATGAATCTTTGCGTATGTCTTTCTTTGGACACGTGTTTTTATTTCTCTCATAGTAGAATTGCTGAATTTAGTTTTATGTTAAACCTTTTGAGAAACTGCCAAACTGTTTTCCAAGTTGCTGTACCATTTTATATTCCCATCAACAATGTATGAGGACTTCCAGTGTCTCTACCTCTTTACCAACTTTGTTCTTTTCTTATTTAAAAAGTTATTCTAGTGGGCGTGGAACAGTATGTCATTGTGATTTTAGTTTCCATTTCCCTTGTGACTAATCATGTTGAGTATCGTTTCATGTGTTTATTAACTATTTGTATATATGTAATGTCTGTTCATATTTTTAAAAATTTGGATTGTCTTCTTATTGTTGACTTGTAGGAATTCTTTTTATATTCCTGGATAGAAGTGCTTCATTAGATGCCTGCTTTGCATGTATTTTTCCTCTGGTTTTTTGCTTGTCTTTTCATTTAAAAAAGTTGTTTATGTAATATCCATTTATTTTTGAAAGGGCAGAGAGAGGGTGCGAGCAGGGGAGGGGCAGAGAGAGGGAGACACAGAATCTGAAGCAGGCTCCAGGCTCTAAGCTAGCTGTCAGCACAGAACCCGATGTAGGGCTGGAATCCACAAACCGTGAGATCATGACCTGAGCTGAAGCCGGACAGTCAACCGACTGAGCCACCCAGGTGCCCCTTTATTTGTTCATTTTTAATGTTTATTTTTGAGAGAGAGATAGAGAAACAGAGTGTGAGTGGGGAGGGGCAGAGAGAGAGGGAGACACAGAATCTGAACCAGGCTCCAGGCTCTGAGCTGTCAGCACAGAGCCTGATGTGGGCCTTGACCTCACAAACCATGAGATCATGACCTGAGCTGAAGCCAGAGGCTTCACCGACTTAGCCACCCAGGTGCCCCTTATCTTTTCATTTTCTATATAATGTCTTTTGAAGTGCAGTAGTTTTTTATTTTGATGAGGTCCAGTTTTTCATGCTTTCTGGTACAGAAATCTTTGCCCAACTGAGGGTCTTCAAGATTTTCTCCTGTTTTGTTATAAAAATGTTACTGTTTTAGCTCTTGCAGTTAAGTCTATCATCCATTTTGAGTTAATTTTGTGATATTGGCTGAGGTGGAAGTTCATCTTTTTGCATGCACCCATTATCCCAGTAAAGTTTCAAAATTTTCAGTGAACTGGTCTTACGTGTCTTTTAACTTTGCTCCTACAGATTCTGTTTTTCTTACACTATTGTGAATGGAATTGTATTCTAGGTTTGGTTTTGGATGATTTGTTGCCTGTTTATAGAAATACAGTTGATTTTTGTATATTGATCTTATATTTTGTGCATTTGCCATACTTATTAATTAGTCCTAATAGATTTGGATGGATTCCTTAGGATATTCTATAAATAGGATCATGTCACTTGTGAATAAAGAGTTTCCCAATAAACAAACAAACAAATAAATCAGAGTTTTCCAATCTGGATGTCTTTTCTTTTTCTTGTGTGATTATCTAGAACCTCCAGTACTGTGTTAAATATAATAGATGAGAGCACACATTCTTGCCTTGTTCCTGATCTTGAGGGTAACGTGTTACTCTCTTACTTTTCAGTATGATCATCGTATGTTTCTCATAGATGCTGCTTATCAGGTTAACTTCTGAGTTTAAGAATTCTGCTATGAATGAGTTTTGGACTTTGTTAAACACTTTTTCTGTGTTTATTGATGATTATGTGGTTTTTATCTTTTAATGTGTGAATACAGTATATCATATTAATAATTTTTGGACATTAATCCACTCTTGCATTCCAGGGATAACCTCCACTTGGTCGTGTTGGAGTTGGTTAATATTTTTGTTGAGGAGTTTTGCATCTATATTTGTGAAGGGTATCTGTCATTTTCCTTTCTTTGTTTGACTTCTTGTTATCATGGTGATACTGACCTTATAACATAGGTTGGGAAAGGCGCCATCCCCCCTCTGTTTCCTGGAAGAGTTTGTGAAGTACTGATATTATTTCTTTAACCTTTTGGCGAACTTCAGCAGTTAGGCCGCCCTGACCTGCGTGTTTCCCTGCACTGTGGGAAGTGGCTCTTACCAGCCTGCTAGCTCAGCTTCTGCTTATGTCTCACAGCGTCATGGGTTTCTGGGTCTTCTTGAGCCGGTTTTGGTAATTGTGACATTCTAGGAATTTGTTCCATCTTAGTTGTCAAATTTGTTGGCTTCGGGTGGAAATGTCTTAAGTAAATGTCTCCCACCCACTTTGAATCTCTCCCTCCCATCTCTGCCATACATAAATATTCATAGGTGCATATGCATGTGTAGTAATGCAAATATGTTTTTATGACCCTGAGCAAGTCAGATGTTGAAAATACTCGGTGTGTCTTAAGTATGTGTTATGTTTCTCAATTTTAAAGCATTGCTTTTGTAATTATTAATATTGCTATTGATAATATTATTATGAACAGCTAGACTTACAGTCCTCATTTGTGGCTTCTGTGTGGGGGAGATGAAGCCTGTAGGCTCTCACTGGTACCTAAAGCCGCCTTCATCTCCAATAAACTTCATCTTCGCCTCCACGAGAAACAGTAAGGGATGTGGAGGTGAGCACCCCAGAGGTCTGGCTCTTACCTGAACAGCTTCATGTCCTGCCTACCCACTGACCCCTCTGCTCTACACCCACCTCCGCAGTTCCTGAGCTGCTGCTGCACGCTTACGCTTTTCTCCATAATCCTCAGATTGTGCTACTGGTAAACTCTAGCATCGAGAAGTAGCAGATGTAGTGTATTATAACACACACGGTTGACAACTCCCAGCCTTTTCGTGTGCCCTGGAAGTGGAGGACTGTGAAAGTTGATTCCCATAGTATTGAGATACAGTCAAAGTGAGCTCAAAAGTTCATGATGTGTCCAGGGCAAAAAAAATGTAAGCATTTAGTTTTATGTCATGATAGAATTCCTATCTTCTTAAAATTAAGTCTTGCTATTCTTTAAATTCAGGGTCATATGTACTTATACTTAGCCCTTTAAGGAAAGCAAAATGCAAACACAAGATGGTTTTCTCTGTCCCTGCCTGAACTGCAAGAGGTGTTTCTAATTTACTGTTCAGGAACTCGTACTAATTTCAGATGGTTTACTAGTCATGTGTTTGCCTTTGCACACTTCTCCACTCTGAAGGGTAATGTGTATTTTGTGATTGCTCTCCTGGTTCTCTGGAAGTGACCGTCATCTGTAAAATTAACCAAGTTAAAATTAACTTATTGTGAACTCTGTAGTGTGCACTGAAAAGAATTCATTTTAGGCTTATTTTAATTTAGGGCTGGGTGGCTGTGGCATTCGTATTAGGGAGTGGTTTGGTTGGGGAGCCTACTACAAACATTTTGGTGAGTTGTGCTGCCTTGCCTGTATTGAGCACAAAGAGCTAGCTGTTGGGGGCCTCGGGAATTTTTCTTTAAAGATGAAGAAGGCAGGGTTTTACCCAGTAGTGTTAGATCACAGTAGATTAGCTCTGTGAGTACAAAAAGCAAATGAAAGAGAACATTCCAGATAGCAAGAAGGTGGAACACTAGATGGCTCCTGGCAGAAGACCTTTTCATACACTGGTATAAAACAACTGAGGTACATACTAATTTAATTTAGTGCAGTCGATTTTTCCCATCCATTTACTTTTTAATCTCTATGTGTCTTTATTTATTTTTTTTTAAACTTTTTTTTTTAATGTTTTATTTATTTTGATACAAAGAAAGACAGAGCATGAGAGGGGGAGGGGCAGAGAGAGAAGGAGACACAGAACCGGAAGCAGGCTCCAGGCTCTGAGCTAGCTGTCTGCACAGAGCCTGACGCGGGGCTCGAACCCACGAATGTGAGATCTGACCTGAGCCGAAGCCGGAGGCTCAACCGACTGAGCCACCCAGGCGCCCCTGTGTCTTTATTTTTAAAGTGGATTTCTTGTGGGCATATAGTTGGGTCATGCGTTTTTGACCTACTCTGACAATCTTAACTGTTGCATTTAGACCTTTGACATTCAAAACGATTATTGATACAGTTGGATTAATATCTCCGATATTTGTTACTGTTTTCTGTCTGTTACCTTTATTCTTTGTTCCTGTGTTGTCTTCCACTCTTTGTCATTTATAACTGATCCAGCTTCACTTTCAAATAAGGTTATACTATTTGACATGTACTGTGAGTACCTTACAATAATAAACTAATCCTAATTCCTTTCTTCCGTCCCTTGTTTCATTGCTGTTACTCATTTCATTTATATACAAGCAAACATAGGCATACCCCATGTATAAGCATGAGCATTCAGTGAATGCATTGTTGTTACTATTTTGAACACACTGTTACCTGTTAGATCAATTAAGAATAGAAATGAAAGTTTTTGTTACCTTCACTCATTCATTTATTGATGCTCTTGATGCTCTTCCTTTCTTCATACAGATCCGTTCTGACCTATGGTATTTGTACTCCTCTCCAAAGAACTTGTTTTCTTTTTTAAGCATTTCTTGTGAGGTAGATCTTCTGGCAGCCAATTCCCTCAGTGTTTGTTTGCCTGAGAAAGTCCATTTCTCCTTTGCTTTTGTGAAGGACAATTTTGCAGGCTACAGAGTTCTAGATTTGTGGGGTTTCTTCTCTCAAAGCTTTAAATATTTTACTCCACTCTCTTCTTGCCTGTGTGCTTTCTGAGGAGAAGTCAGTTGTAATTATCTGTGTTCCTTTATAGGCAAGGTGTCCCCCCCCCCCCTTCTGGCTTTCTTTAGTGTTTTTTCCCTTTTATCTTTGCTTTTCTACAGTTTGAAGATGATATGCAGAGGTGTAGTTTGCGGGGCATTTATTCTGCATAGCATTTGCTGAGTTCCTGGATCTGTGGCTTCGCATCTGACAGTAATTTGGAGAAAGTCTTGGTTATTTGTTGTTCCAGATATTTCTTCTGTTCCTTTTTCTTTTCCTTCCAGTCTTCTCATTATATGTATGTTACACCTTTGGTGATTGTCCTTGGATAATTTGATTCTGTTTTTCTGAGTCTTTGTTCTCTTTCCTTTTTGGCTTTTGGGGATTGTTGATACATCCTCTAGCCCTGAGACTCTGCCTCCTCTGTGTCCCGTCTACTGAGAAGCCCATCAAAGAATTCTTCATTTTGGTCACAGCATTTTTTGTCACTAACATTTCTTTTTGGTTCCCAGGATTTCCATCTCTCTGCTTGCATTGCCCATCTGTCCTTGGATGCTGTCCACTCTATCTGTTAGAGCCCACGGC
>NC_043707.1:119124490-119158694 GCF_006229205.1 Suricata suricatta
TCTGTGTCCCGTCTACTGAGAAGCCCATCAAAGAATTCTTCATTTTGGTCACAGCATTTTTTGTCACTAACATTTCTTTTTGGTTCCCAGGATTTCCATCTCTCTGCTTGCATTGCCCATCTGTCCTTGGATGCTGTCCACTCTATCTGTTAGAGCCCACGGCAGATTCATCCTAGTTGTTTTAAATTCCCAGTCTGGACTAAAAAAAAATCTCAGTGTTATAACTTTAGTATCCCTGCCACGTATGTGTCTGATGCCTGCTCTTTCTCTTTACATTGTGTTGTTTGACTTTCAGTATGTCGTGTGTCTTGTAATTTTTTCTCGAGAGACTGCTAGCAGTAGGCTTTCGGTAATGTGGCGAGGTGTTGGGGGAGGGGAGTGCTCTGTAGTCCTGTGGTTAGGGCTCGTCTTTTAGTGACCCGGGCCTCCAGACCGCCGACTTCACCGGTGCTTCTCGGGTTTTCCTCCCCCTTTCGGTGGGGCAGGGTGGGTTGAGTAGGCTGGGGCTGTGTGTTTCGCTCCCCAGGCCCGTCGGTGTGTGATGGCCCAGCAGGTTAGGCTCTGGTTAACCAGCTCCCCAGAGGGGAGGCCTGCTTAAGAAGCACAGAGTACTCTGGCTGGCCTGTTTCAGAATGGTTTCTTTTCCCTTTACCTTACTTAAGCCTGAGAACACTTTTCTGTCATATTTACTGTGGAAGCTGGTTGGCCTCTGAGAGGAACATTTGTGGGGGTTCCCCTATGATTGGGTCCCCTTCGAGTTTGGACTCTCGAGGCTGTCCCCTATGCAGAAATTGCAATTTGTCCATTACTGTTCAGGTTTCCTTCTGCTTGTCATCCATATTTGGTTGGTTTTTTTTTTTTTTAGGAGTTTGATTCTGTTTCTCTGTTGATTTATTACTTTTCTCTAAGTACCTTTGTTAGTGACAAGGTTCCTAAAATACATTTAAATTATTTTCAAAATTTTGTGTGTTTGTGCCATTCCTTCTTCTGAAGCGTGTTTCTGGCTGTTCCCACACTCGGTAGGACGGCTGCTGACTTCCTTGGTTTTCATCTCTTTGCCCATTTTCTCCCCAGTCTCAGGACAGGGAAGAAAGAATCGTTTCTGAAATGGAATAAATAGCAGCCGTATGGCTCCTTACCCTTCTCTATTCTTATAAACCTCTTATCTTTTTTCCCTTAAAGAGTGTCCTAAGAACAAGAAAACTTGATATAACAGAGTCTGAAAATGAGTCTCACCCTGGAGTCGAGTTCTATACCATTCTAGCCGTGGTCGTTTTGGGTTTTGTATCTTCGGGTGAGCATTTCACCTGAATCATCTGGTACATACGTGGTAGTTTAGAACTCCTTGTCCAAAATAACAGTGAGAGTTCAGTGGAGTGTGTGTCTGAAACACTTCCAGCGCAGTGCCTGGCATTGGACAGGGGCTCGGTGATGCTTCACAGACTGTACCATCCAGCTATTTCCTCTCGGTCCTGTTACTTTCTGTGGGATCTGGGCCTTTGAAGCCGGGCCCTAGAATTCTGTGGAGAAATCCAGGCTGGGTATTTTTTTGTAGCTGCCATTAAACTCCAGAGCAGACATTCATTACATCTCGTGAAGATGTTAATGGACAGTGCACGCTGCATGTCTTTTCTCACGGATCCCGAGTTGTTACTCATCTGTGTTCTCTATGGTTTATGTGGTGTTTCTTACCTACTTTGCCTTTTTGTTTAAAAGGAGTGAGGTCAAATGACATGCAAAAAGGGCTTTAATTTGAAACACATCTTTTTTGGTAGTGTAATCTAACGTTAAGAAAAAACCACCAGGAAGAATATTGAAAAATATATACTCATAATAATTTATTCCTCTGCTTTACATTTTGATAAGCCTTTGGTCTTTATGTCTATTTTATCTCTAGGGACTCACAATTCTTGTTCCCGTGTTACCAGTGCAAACCGCAGAGGCAGTGGCATGAAAGTTGTAGCTGGCACAGCCATTTCAGGCTGTGCCCCGCTAGAAGGTGTTAAGAGCTGCCCGTTCCGGAAGCAGAACTTGAAAGCCTTCCATTGTGAAGCATATGTCCTTTTTCCTACTCCTTATGTCTCCGTCACGGCCTGGGGCGCCTTCGTGATTTTCAGATTTTTGTTGAGTGGCAAAACCATTCTTTGAAAGCTTTTCAGAGGCTCTTTATATAAAACAGACTGGTCTGGGCACTCTGGTTTGTTTTCTTTTTCCTTTTCCTCTTTAAAGGAAGGGTTTCTGATGGGAGCAGAGCGGGATCACCCCGCTAAGGCAGGAATGCTCCCAGGGCTCAGAGCAGGAAACCTCCCAGGTCGCTGTGCATCGGGGTTCCCGATTTCCCTGCGCAGGTGCTCGTTCACAGGGCTCCCTGCTCAGTCTTTGTACAGAAATATCTTTCCACCTTGGTGAGTTGGCCTTGCAAAAACTGCGGCATTAATAGAATTGAATCAGTCTTACCACGAAAGCAACAGAATTGAAGCAAAATCAGAAACGATGCAGGCTTTCATGTGTGGGATGCTTTTTCCTCTCTTAAACAAAAGTCCTTAAGAGTGAGTCTTGAGTTCTCCTGTTCTGTAACCAACAGGAGGCCTCACAAATGGCAGTGGAAGATACATCTCTGCTGCCCCGGGCGCTGAAGCCAAGTACCGCAGCGCCAGCAGCGCCTCCAGTCTCTTCAGCCCCAGCAGCACCCTGTTTTCTTCCTCCCGGTTGCGATATGGAATGTCTGATGTCATGCCCTCTGGCAGGAGCAGGCTTCTGGAAGACTTTCGAAATAACCGGTACCCCAATTTACAACTGCGGGAGATTGCTGGGCACATAATGGAGTTTTCCCAAGACCAGCATGGGTCCAGGTGAGGACTTACTTGGCGTTTGGCGCTTAACGGTAACTGAAATCTTCATGCCTTCGATTCCAGGCCTCGGATGAGTTAGATGCTAGGAAATTGCTAGAAAGCAGTGGAAACAAAGTTTGCCTCTTCCTATGCTTCCCATTATGTATTTCAGAGGGATGTAGATACGAGACTCACTAGATAACACGGGTGATGGAAAAGAGCCATTTACTAATCTGGATCACATGCTGAAAACAAACCTTTTTACCTTTTTGTGGTGTTCCTAGTTCATGGGAGCCTCACGGAATGTAATTTAAGGAACAGAGACACGGGGTGCCTGGGTGGCTCAGTCGGTTAAGCCTCCGACTTCGGCTCAGGTCAGATCTCACGTTCGTGGGTTCAAGCCCCGCATCAGGCTCTGTGCTGACAGCTCAGAGCCTGGAGCCTGCTTTGGATTCTGTGTCTCCCTCTCTCTCTGACCCTCCCCCTCTCATGCTCTGTCTCTATATCAAAAATAAATAAAACATTAAAAAAATTTAAAAAAAAGGAACAGAGACATTAACACAAAGATAATGCATGATTTTGCTGCCTTTTTTTTCCCCCTTTACGTTTATATATTTGAGAGAGAGTGCGCAGGGGAGGGGCAGAGCTTGAGGGAGGGAAAGACTCCTAAGCAGGCTCTGAGCTTTGAGGGCAGAGCCCAATGCAGGGCTTGAACTCAGCAACTTTGAGATCGTGACCTGAGCTGAAATCAAGAGTTGGACGCTTGGTGTCCCCCCACTTTTGCTATTTTAATCACCATTAAGAGGTTTGCTCTTACAGAGACATTATTCACATACAAGTTTGGATTTCTGCTGTTCAGGAGGAGCAAGATGGTGCCACCATTTTTCTTTGTTGCTCACTCTGTAGATGTGAGAGAGTCTGCATAGAGGGGAGAGAGGGGAAGCTGCTGTATAAAACAGGGTTTGCCTCTCCCCGTTTGGCTGTCCCAGTGGGCTTCACAGAAAGGGACCACCCTGCTCTTGGGGAAAAAGCCTAATTATGGTGACATCATCCGTTCTTCTTTCCTGTTTGTCTCCATTTCTCGTTTGTGCTCTCTGTGCCCACTGAAACAGCTTCTAAAGACTCCACCTCCTCTTTGAGTTCTGCCGTCTTGCTACTGGGCAGTTTCTTGTATTTGGATCCTATGGACCAGATTGAGAGACCACATGGTTTTTCTTATATAGTCACCTGAGGCTGAGAAATGAAAACTGAGTAGTTACTACTCAGAGGACGCTTGCAGGCGTAAATAACAACTCTCCACGCCGTGACTGCGTGTTGCTTCATGCTAGTATGAGTTTAGAGAAGACAGGGCTGTAAGCTCAGAGTTTATGGATGTGGGACTGGATTCTAAAGTAGAAGTCAGGTAGAGTTCTCCCTGTTTTCTGTCCACCTTCAGCGCCCTCTGTTTTCCTGGCCCCCTGCTTGTCTCCCCCTCAACCCTACATAAATACGGTTTTGTATGTACGTAATGAAAGGAACTAGCACTTAAATATACTTTTAAAACCTCAGTTAGGAGAGCTTCACACTATAAATTTTTTCCCCTTTCAGAGATTTCAATTAGGTGAGTTCAAATAATACATTTATTTTTTTTAAATATAAGAAAAAATTAAGTTTATTTATTTTGAGAGAGAGAGAGACAGTGAGGGGCAGGGGAGCGAGGGGGAGAGAGCGAGAATCCCAAGCAGGTCCCCCACTGTCGGCACGGAGCCCGATGTGGTGCTGCAACGCATGAATCGTGAGATCATGACCCAAGCTGAAATCAAGTGTTGGGCACTTAGCCAGCTAAGCCACCCAGCCGCCCTTCAAGTAATTTGTTTAAGCGACACTGTGTGTGTGCGCCCATGCATGCACAGACACATGAGTTCAGAACTGATACGTTATATGAATTGAGCTACTCCTTATTTTCCCCAAGTCTTCTTGAGATGCTAGGATTGCCGCTTGCTTTTGTGCTTCAGATTCATTCAGCTCAAACTAGAGCGAGCCACCCCAGCCGAACGCCAGCTTGTCTTCAACGAAATCCTGCAGGCCGCCTACCAGCTAATGGTGGACGTGTTCGGGAATTACGTCATCCAGAAGTTCTTTGAAGTAAGCCTGTGTTCTTTCTGTCCTCTGACGTTAGTCTCCAGGGCGCTGTGATTTTCAGGAGTTGTTTGTAGAACGGCGGTCCCATTCCCGGCCTCAAAATGAAGTGTGTGTGGTCTTTTTGGAGAGCTTTTAAATGTTTCTCCATTGAAATGATACAGCAGCAGTATGTCATTTAAATACCCAAACAGATGTGCCAGTCTGCTTTAAAAATGTGTTTGGAGAACTGTTGTCCCTATTTAGGATCCAGCACATTATTTCTGATTGTTACAATCTTTTCACTAAATGTGTCATTTTTAAAGGAAATAATCTTTGTTGGATATTTTAGTAGGATCACGATAAAGTGTTTCAGAAAAATGAAAAAAATTTTAAAGTTTATTTATTTTTGAAAGAGAGAGAGAGCAAGAGCACGAGCAAAGGAGGGGCAGAGAGAGAGGGAGAGAGAGTCACTAGCAGGCTCCACATTGTCCGCACAGAGTTCATTGTGGGACGGAAACCCACGAATTGTGAGATCATGACCTGAGCCGAAATCAGGAGTCAGGTGCTTAACCGACTGAGCTATTCTGGTGCTCGAAAAATGAATTTTTGTCTTCATAATTCCTGGAGAGTTATCTTTATTGACTGTAGTGTCCCTTTACTGTAAACTATAGTCCTAAAGATTATTAAATGCTTCTTTTTAGGTGATCCTTCAGCTTTGGTTTCTTATTTTACTTCTGTTGTGAATAATGTCCATGCTTGTTACCATTGTTTTTGGAAAGGATTAATGAGAGATTTGGATTAATATCCATTTCCCCTACTAAACTGAAGTGTCAGCATGACAGGTATACTGGTATCAACCATTCCAAGTCCTAAATCCAGAAAGGAATGAAACATTGAGAAGAGTCTAGTACAGAGAAAAATGGTGGATGAGCATATTGCCTGCCCCACTAAAAAAAATTTTGTAAACTTCATCTTGTTTTGTGCAGTTTGTATGAAGATTTAAAAAAGTGGCTCACAGCCTTTGTCTTCCCAACTTGTCTCCTAAAGACTTAAGTTCTTTGATTCTTAGTTCATTAGTGATACACTAAGGAACTAACTTAAAATGACTTAGACTTTTGATTTTAGAATAGCTTTTCACTACCCTTTGGTCACAGATCTAAAAATGTAGAGCTCTTCACTTGTAGAGGTTAATACACAGGTAGAGGTGGCCGAAAGAGTGGTGGATTGGAGCTGTAGGATTTGGGACAAGTCAGAGAACATCCCCAGCTCAGACAACGCCCCTGGTCCGTAGTTCCCATGTGTGGGAAATTAGTGGGCTGGGAAGCTGACTATATATAAAGTCTCCTCCAGTTGCATGATTATGCTGTTCAGATGAAAATACAAGGCCAGAGATGGGAGATCATTCTAGGAAGAGTTTAGCATTTATGCAGCCTCACCTGTTGCTTCTACTAATGTGCCCCCAGACTCCACTGCCATGTGTAAATAGAACATTTCCGTTCATAGAGTGCTGTAGAACCTGATTCAAAACAGGATGTCCCTGTGTTAAATTTCCAGTAGACGAAAGAGGAACTTTCTAATCCATGGGCCTTGGACACCTGAGCGCTGTAGCTTTGCTCCAAGAAGTGCTGTCCAAAGTTCTAATCAACAGTGTTTCCCACGTGTGCTACTATTCTTAGAGTAAATAAGTATAAATGCTTTTATAATTGATAGGAATATAGAGTCACCTAATAGTGGGTTAATGGCAGCCTTGAAGAATTCCAGGTTTGTTTAGCAGGTATTAGTAGTGAAACTGCTGTTGTTGGGTATGTGAGAAGCTTTTCAACATTAAAAAGAGTTCTTCACAGTCAGAGGCTGAGAACTCTTGGCTTGAAGAAACAAAGATTTTTTTTTTTTTAACACAAGGCTTTTAGTTCATTCATCATAGTGACAGAGCTGAGAGAGGTTATGCCAGTGGTTGGTAGAGAATAATGGATGCTTTGCTTTCTCTGGTTTTTTCCCTCTACCTAAGTAACGGTGCTCACCCTCACATTATGTCTAGTTTGGCAGCCTTGAGCAGAAGCTGGCTTTGGCAGAGCGGATTCGAGGCCACGTCCTGTCACTGGCGCTGCAGATGTATGGCTGCCGTGTTATCCAGAAAGCTCTTGAATTTATTCCCTCAGACCAGCAGGTAATTGTAAGTTTCCCCTTTAACTTTTCTCTTGGTGTTCGATGTTTCTCCATGGCACATGTAGTAGTGAGTCCTGTACGTGTGTCAGTCTTTAGTTTTCTTTCATGGTGTTCTTTGGTGCTTGTGGCTGCCCTTCTGTGCATGGCGAGCATGAGCTGTGTGATTAGTTGTGTAAATTTACAGTAGATCAAGTGTGTTTTGTTTGTTGTGTCTCACACACTTTTCATTGACCAGGCTTTAGTAGGTGTAATTTTACAAGAGGGTGTTTTGTTTGATGAGAATTAAAGCGGGTAAAATACTAGTAAGTTGTCATTGTGTTCAACTTGAACTCATCACTCCAACAGATCAAACTTAGATTATCCAGCTCACCATCCATTTTCCTTCACTTCTTATTCATTCATTCCACCACCTTTTACTGAGCGAGCACCTAGCTCGGCGTGTTGACCCGGTGCCCACCCTGTGCCAGGCGCCCGTACGGGGAGGACGAGCACCGGTCCCTGCCCACAGCGCAGTGCAGGGGACAGCAAGGGACAGCAGTGGGAGGCATGCGAGAGCACGTGCCCCAGGCTTTGCGGGGGGTGGGGGCAAGTCCAGGCTAAGCAGGAGCGGGGAGCAAAGGGACTGGAATCTCAAGTGCCAGGTGCTGTGTGTGTGGGAGCGACACAGAAAGCCCCAGAAGCAGCCCGTGCGTGGCGGAGGGACAGCCGCAGGGCAGGCCCAGCCAGCAGGTGTGCCGCAGCCGTGTTTGTGCTGGGCAGGGCCGCGAGCCCCGGCTGCTTCTGATCTGAAGCCTCAGCCTTTGGACCCTGAACTCCCTCGGCCCTTCTCGGGGGGGAAGGTGTTGGCCTCGGTCTGGCAATGATGAGCCACTTGCCCTCACCGAGAACAAAGTTCGGTGATGAGAATCTTTGTTATGGACTCGAGTTCTGAGCCGGGCGAGTCCCCCACCGCCTCCGGTCCACAGCGCGACGCAGCACAGCGAGGTGTTGCGATGGTGATGGTGGTGGCAGTTGAAGGCTGGGGCAGTGGAGCCCTTCAAGTCGTGAGGCTCAGAGAGACGGGTGTTAGGACGCTGGCGAAGGCAGAGGGCATGTTGGGGACACACGGGCAGGGTTGACGCGTGCTCCCCGCTGTACCAGAGTCGCACAGTGGTAAAGCGGTGTGTATGTGAGGGGTTAGAAGCAGGGACACAGCTACTACTTTCTTTCTTCTGATGTTCAGATCAGGGCTGGTTTTAATTTTTCCTGGGGTTTTCATGGATGAAAACTTCATGGGCGAAATCTTCCTTAAATTTTCTCATTTCTTTGGAACATGCATGTTTCTTACTCTTTGAGTGTAACACTTACTCACTAGCTCAGAGAATGCAGGTGGAATATTACAGTTTCCCAGGCATGTCCCCTCTTTGCCCTCGCTCACAATTGTGGTAAACTGTTGGTTGTTTTTTGTTTGTTTGTCTTTTTGAGAGCGAGCGAGCACGTGTGAGTGGGTGTGGGAGAAGGACAGGGAGAGAGAGAAAAGACTCGTAAGCAGATTTCACGTTCAGCACAGAGCCCGCCACAGGGCCCGCTCTCACAACCGTGAGATCATGACAATGGAAATCAAGAGTCAGACGTTCAACCAACTGAGCCACCCAAGCACCCCTAAGTTGTTGATTTTGTTTCCATCTTTTCAGATTTTACTGTTTTCTCTTTTCTGATTAGATGGCTACACTGCAGCAATTTTTTTACTTCCTTTGTCCCTCCCCTTGAGTTTTCCTTTCTACCCTATATTTCTGTGTAGTTTTTTTCTGGGCGGGTGTCTTTGTGTGCCCCGTTCTGGACCTGGTGGGACTCCTCCTGGTATGGGTAGCTCACTGTCTTCTAGATGCAAGTTTGTTATTTTCAGTGAAATGAACTTCTCTCCAGTGGCTCAGTGTACAAGAAAGCCATCTCCTCTTTATTTTGATTAAAAGTGTTCCTTGTCTTTGTGTATAGCTATCATTCTCCATTTACCGTTCCATAATTATATTTCCAGAATCAATTTTTACCTGACATTTGATTAATTGCTTTAGGAACCTTTCCTGAATCTGTTGCTTTTTGCTGGTTTGGTCCCTGGTACTGTAATCTTGAATTTTTTCCCCCCACAGTATAAATGGGATAACTCTTATTAGTCGCTTTGACATATTCAGCAACTCAGAGATTTGAGACCTTGTGCTGGTAAACATCACCGTTTTGACTGGTTTGTAGTTCCCACCATAAATACATGTTCAGCACAGGGGAGCGAATGGACAGAGATTGGATAGGGTGAGGAGGCTGGGCGGCACATGCCAGGACCCAGCAGGCGGCCAGCTTCCAGGAGGGGATCCAGTGAGGATCTCTTTCTCTTGTCACCTCCATGTGTTCTCTGCACATGCGCACCCATGTGTGCTCTCACGCTTACAGCTCTGGTGTCTGTCTGGTCTTCCCCTGCACTCCTGGAGTTTCTCATGCCCTCACGTAACTCAGTGTCTGGTCTTCTCTATGCCCTGAAAGTGCTGTCCCACTGTCCTTTAGTCATTGGCCCTGTGGGAAGATCACGTTGGAGTTACAGACCCGTAACCAGAATTGTGGCTCTCTCATGGTCTGTAGTCCTGACTGCATTACTTAATCCCTCTCAGAGTCCCCTCCTTCTTATTTGTGGGCAGAAGGTATGTGCAGGATAGTATGTAATTGACAGGTAATGACTGACCCACATTGTTTTACTACATAGGGACCAGATTGCTTGGGTTTGAATCTTGGCAGTGTAGGTCTGATTTTTAACAAGTCAAATAATTTGTGCTTTGGTTTCCTCATCTGTAACAGTGTCCAGTGCATAGGATCATTAGGAGCATTCACTGAGTCAACGCATGTTAAATACTTAAGAGATATGTCTAGCATACTGTGAGCTACAGATGGACTCTTCTCATTATCATTAACTTTTTTAATGTTAATTTTTTTGGGGAGAGAGAGAGAGACAGAGTGTGAGCAGGGACAGGGACAGAGAGAGAGGGAGACATAGAATCCGAAGCAGGCTCTAGGCTCTGAGCTGTGAGCACAGAGCCCGATGTGGGACTTGAACCCACGAACTGCGTGGTCATGACCTGAGTCAAAGTCAGACACTTAACCAACTGAGCCACCCAGGCGTCCCTACTCTGCTCATTATTAATAATACCTTACAGGGTTGTTATGTTAAGAACATGAAAAATTATATGTGAAATTCTTAGTACAGTGTACTTCATACACGTTCTTTTCTAGACATGTCTACATTTTTAAAAAACTCTCATTTTAAGCACTATTACAGACAGGCCACTGTCACAGGCAGTGCGCTGACATGGAAAACTACCGTCCTCCCGCAGTGCCACTGTGTTGTCCCAATGCCGCAACCGCTCTGTCCCCTGCGCTGGTGCAGACTCTTGCCTGCTGCTCTGTGCTTGCTGGAAGACTGCTGGCTGTCCAGGAGTTTGCTTGCTGTGATTCTGGTGGTGCTTTCTTTCCTTGTCTCCCCTCATAGAACGAGATGGTTCGGGAGCTAGACGGCCACGTCCTGAAGTGTGTGAAGGACCAGAACGGCAACCACGTGGTGCAGAAGTGCATTGAGTGCGTGCAGCCCCAGTCTCTGCAGTTCATCATTGATGCGTTTAAGGGGCAGGTGAGTGGCTTCAGAAAGAAACAAAGGAAACAAGGTGGTGGGTGTTTCCATCGTGAGCAGAGAACAGGGTAGCATTTATGGGGTGTCCCCAAGTGGCCACCCCACCAGAGACAGCTTCTAGTTTCTCCTGTTTACCTGTATGTCATAGGAGCCTCCATTCTGTGCTCTTAGCACCAGCTTCCAAGCAGAGTTATTTTTTTTTATGCCATGATTTTTCCAGAACCGCCCTTTAATTGGCTATTGTCATTAATTTCTTTTTCCTGAAGCATCATCCTCACAGTCTCTTAAGCTACGTGGAACAAAGAGAGCAAAACACATCCTTTTGGGTCTGTGAAATTGGTTTTTTGTTTTTGTTTTTAAAGGGAAAAAATGGTAAATCCCAAGTAGATTTTCAGGTGCAGTCATGTGTACTGCTAAGCCTAAATTGAAGTGGGATTTTAGAGTTGTTGAGGTTTTGGGGTTTGCCCAATTATAGCAGCAGTAAGGAGACTGCAGGCTTCAACTGGGGGTGGGGGTTGAATTTTCTGAATTAATGAAAAAAAAAGTAGATCTGTTCACTTTAACATCTTACATTTATTGAAATTGACAAGAAAGGAAGTAAAAATAGATTAAGCCACCGAATGGGAGAGAATATTTTCAGGATGAAACTGTCGAAGAGTTAATAACTGGAATCAAAAGAGTACAGTACTCATTAGTGTAAAAATGGGCCAAAGGCATTAACAGACAAAAGAGACACTAATTGCCAGTTCACCTATGAAAACATAATTCTATTAGTTAGGAAAATGCAAAATAAGGACACAGAGGATAGGCCATTGTTCTTCCATCAGTCACTGTGTCCTGGCAGTAATGTGGGGTCTGGTCACGACTGATGGGAATAGATTCAGCACAGCCGTTAGGGAAATAATGTTGTGACATCTTTCAAAGTTCAACATTCATGTTTCCCATGACGTGGTGTCCCTAGCCTGGTGTGCGCCCGGGGAAATGTCCGCGTGTGGACCCCCCCGAGACGCACTTAGACAGCTGAGCCGGCGCTAGTTCTCCCAGAAGAGACTGAAGCGTCTAGATAGCTGTCAGCAGAAGGTTGGACAGAAAGTAAATGAACAAACTGAGATGCTTGCCTGGCAGAAGCTTCGCAGTATAATAAGTAAATACTTGAAACATAATGTTGAGTGAAGTAAGTTAATTTGTTACAGACTGTGAGTTTTTAGCATTTTTGTAAAGTTGAGCAGAACCGGACTCTGCACTGTTGATGCACGCGGCCGGCGCACACACAGCTATGTATAAACCCCACATAAAAGCGCGTGGCCAACATGCGGGAAGTGTGAGCCACTGCTTCTGGGCCGCTCATTCCCAACGGAGTGGAGGCGCAGGCCGCCCCAGGTCGCTCCAGAATCGAGACCCGTGGTCTGGAGCTGCCGCCCGCGGGCCTTTCCTCTTCCAGACCCCACACGAGGGGAAGCTTTCCTTGCTTATTGCTGGAGAAACACTCTAATTCAGTGTAGAAGATTGCAGTGTTGGTTAGATGAAAACATTTTGTCATCCTAGCCCTTTTCTTTTTCTGTGTTTAACCCTGTCCTTTGACACTGTGGACTCTTAATTGTGTTTTTTATGATCTCGACTAATTCTCTGTTCTTTTCTAGGCTTCTTGGAAGAGCCCTTTTCAGCTCTGAATTTATGTACATTTGTGAATCCCTACGATAGTTAAATGGGTTTACACACACGCACACACACATGCGCACACACACACACACACACACACACACACACACACCCCCTGCTATTTGTAAAGAGAACTCAAATGTGCCATATTTCTAATTCGGGCTTTCGAGTTCAGACTGGGGCGTAGTATCCCGGCTCTGTCAGTTACTACCGGAGTGGCTGCAAGCACATTATATAAACTTCTAGGAGCTTCAGTTTTCTCATTTATAAGCTAAGAATAATTCTCTCTGTCAGAGTCTTTGTGAAGATTTACAGCATAATGTGTGTGGGAATGACACCAAAGCATTGAAAGTGGCCCATGTCATTTTTGGCTTTGTTATTTGTTCGTGTGCCCTAGGTATTTGCTTTGTCCACGCATCCGTACGGCTGCCGAGTGATTCAGAGGATCCTGGAGCACTGCCTCCCCGACCAGACGCTCCCCATCCTCGAGGAGCTTCACCAGCACACGGAGCAGCTCGTGCAGGTAGGGGGGCCGGTGGGGTGAGCGCAGACGCCCAGAGCTCGTGCATTTTCCCAGCACAGGTGTCTGTTCAGAAGAGTTCATGTTCATGTGTTTAAAGTGCCCATTGAAGCTTTGGGGCAAGTTTCCACGTATTACCGTCCTGGTTTGTGTTTTATGAAAATGGGAGGTGGAGAGAGCCCTGGCCCAGGAGTGAAGGGCGCTGCCCGGCTAGTCGTGTCACCTTAGGCAGGCCGTTTACTCTCTCTGGGTCGTAACCTCGTCATTTCAAATGAAATTGAGTGGGTTAGGGGACTTCTTTTTCGCTTTGATACTTTCCTTTGCTTCTGCCACTAGACATTTCTCCACAGCACAGTAGCCAGCAGAGCACTCTCTCCATGTAGGTGTACTGTGCAGAAGCGGCATTTTTGTTGGTGTTTGGTGCTTGTTTGGCTGTGAGGTTACAAATATTAAATACTCACTGTACAAAAAAATTGGAGGGGCACCTGCATGGCTCAGTTGGCTAAGCATCTCTTGATCTTAGCTCAGTTCTTGATCTGAGGACCGTGAGTTCGAACCTTGCATTGGGCTCCATGCTGGGCATGAAGCCTACTTGAAAAAAGGAAAAAAAAAAAAAGGAAGTACGGAAAGTAGCAACAAAACCAAAGAAAGCATCTGTGATCCTACCACGCGGAAGCAAGCACGTTTGTTTTTAGAAGTTTTATATGTACACACTTATTAAATTTTTACATCTTACAAATAAATATTTTTGCCTCTGGAATTCTTTTCTTATACACATTTATTCTCTTAAAGTATCTTTACCTATAGATGAATGAGTACATCAGTTGTATGCTTGTGATGTTGTTTAATTAGGTATTATCTGTTTTTTTGCACATAAACATTGTTTCCCATTTTTCTTAGAGATACGTTTCTGTTTGAGAGAAAAATGGCTCTTTATTCCCACCTACACCCTCCTTCCCTCCTTTTCTTTCTTCCTTTTTTAAACAAGAAGAGAGGCCTACTTTTTGGTGTCTAGTACTTTTGAAGAACCCAGCTAGGATCCCTGAGCATAAATAATAGAGAAATATTCCATTGTCTGGTAATACATTCCTGTTTTGTAATGATAGAGAAGAATTGTCACTCCCTATCCATTTTTAAAATTCTGAAGTGTTCATTAGTGTTCAGGCAAGCCCTCATGGTGATACGGGAAGGTAGTTGGGTGTTGATTAAATATAAGGATTGAGGTAATCCACAGAACTAATTTTTACGTAGATTTTATTTCTCTTGTTTCTCAAACAGGATCAATATGGAAATTATGTAATCCAGCATGTATTGGAGCATGGTCGTCCTGAGGATAAAAGTAAAATTGTAGCAGAAATCCGAGGCAATGTACTTGTATTGAGTCAGCACAAATTTGCAAGGTACGTGCTTTGAATCATACAAACTCTGTTTTCCAGAAGGAATGATCAGGCAGTATTTCAAGTCTAGGGAGAAAGAATGAATTTTCATTCTCTTTTTTAAAATGTTTTTCTCAAGACCTATACAGCTTAAAAAGTCAAATGATTCTACTGCTAGAGAGTATAAAACACAGCAGGTCCTTAGTGACTCTGTACTCTCCCAGGTACCCACTTTGAAATCTGGGGCTTATGTTTCTGAAGAACTTAAATCTTGTACTTTGGCGAATTGGACATTTTATTAACTTGCTTGTTCAGAATTATGAAATGTTCCTATTGAGAGGTAGTGTACCGTGTTGATGTCGGACATTAGTACTCTTCAAGTCTCTTTTCCAGTCGGCGTATCGTGCCAGATGAAGAATAAAATGCAGTGGGTATTCCCAGGCTGTGAAAGGTGTTTTAGGTGACTTACACTGAGCACTGGTTGGAGAAGAAATCGATGGCCCTTCCAAGGAATTAGTGGTCAGGTCTTCTGGGTGGAATGTGGGTACTCCCCTGCACGGAATACAGTCATTTGTATTTTGGGAATATTTTTCTCTGATTTTTAGAATAAATTCCAAAGAGTTGTGACTCTACAACCTTGATGTTTTTAAGTTGTTCATCTCTGAGTTTTGAAACTTTATAACATGGCAGCATGGCAAGTAGAGAAAAGAAACAAAAGCACCCCTGGACCCAGTGTCTTAGCAGCCTAGCCATGTCAGGGGCTCGGAGACCTCGTGCCTTTTCCTTGGACACTTGCCAGGACCGGGGAAACAGGGGCAGAATCTCTTAGAACTTTTCCTTGGGTCACTGTCTTTTTCTTTACTTGTTATTCAGCATATGTAATATCTCACCTAAAGTATAAGTATTAATTAATATTACAATAGACTTATGACCCAGTAATGTCTGAGTAGCTACTTTGGGCCCAATCCTCCCACAGATAAGAAACAACTGTAAATTGTGGACAAAATGCCAAAAACGTTCCTGGAGGCATTAGCTCTTACAGTGTGGCCAAGAGCAGGTAGTTACCAGCAGGGGTTGGGGGAGGGGAGGCTTATTGATACTGGGAAGGAGGTAATTGCACTGGGGAAATCCCTTCCTGTCCCTTTAGATTTTTCTGTTTTCTTTCTTTTTTTTTTTTTGTTTTGTTTACTTATTTATTTTGAGGGAGGGAGGGGGAGAGAGAGAGAATGCACAAGAGAGAGAGAATTCCAAGCAGGCTCTGCACTGTCAGTGTGGAGACAGATGTCGGGCCAAACCCATGAACCGTGAGGTCACACTGAGCTCCTAGCCTGAGCCAAAATCAAGGGTCAGGTGCTTAACCAGCTGAGTCACCCAGGCGCTCCAGAGCTTTCTTTTTGGGTTGCGTCGTATGGAGGCATGGCTGACCACGCTGTGTAAGTTGAGGCGCGCAGCGTCTGGGTGGTGTGCGTATGTGTTGTGGCATGATTACCACAGCAGTACCGGCCAACACCTTCATCATGTCATACGTAATTCTCGTTTAAAATATTTTTTGAAGTTTACTTATTTGAGAGAAAAAGCACACGTGCGTGCACGCACAGGCACTGGGGAGGGGCAGAGAGAGAATCCCAAGCAGGCTCTGCGTGGTGCAGAGCCTGACTCGGGCTCAAACTCCCAAACCATGAGATAATGACCTGAGCCAAAATCTGGTCAGATGCCTAACCTGATATGCCACCCAGGCACTCCAGTTACCATTTCTTTTTTTGAGTTAACACCATTCAGATCTGGTCTCTTAGCAACTTTGAAATTTATAATGCAGTATGGTTGACTATAATCAGGAAATTTCCCAATTTTAATGGCTTTTAGCCTATAGGCGCTTCTCATTCTGTTCCATGCTGGGCTTCTAAAGTTGGGATAAAAAATCTCTAGTGTTCCCAGAAGGTGGAATTAGAACTTGGCAGTGAGAGTGAAAAAGTGATGGGAGAAATCCTGGAAAGGAAGAGAACCCGGGAGGGGGAGGCTCACATTTAAACCTCCCAAGCACCTGGGTGACTCCTCAATCACATTTGTTTGCATGGGCTGAACTTGAGGCAGCCCAGCTCAGGGTGAAGGAACTGAAAGAACTGAACTGAGATTCCTCTTGCATGGGCCAAGCTTGCGGTGGAGCTCAGCCACGTTAGCTGCACTGAAAAAAGGAGTGAGGGACGTAATCTCCTCGGAGGAATGTAACACAACTCAGTTTCTACAGTGTATCATTCATTATGTCAAGAAAACAGGAAAATGTGCCGTTGGCCTATATTCAAGAAAAAAGAGTAAATAGAAAAAGAAAAAAAACTCCAGCTAGTTGCAGACCACCCTGATATTAGAGTTAGCAGAGAATGATCATAAAGCAGCCATTTCAGTTACAAAGATGTAAAGGAAGACATGGTTGGAATGAATGAAAAGATATGTTAGTAGAGAATCAGAAGCTTTATTATAAAAAGAACAAAATGGGAATTCTATAATAGGAAAATAAATCATCTGAAATATAATTCACTGTGTGGCTTTAATTCTGCAAAGTAGAGGTAACAGAAGAAAACAGTTGATACACTTGGAAATAGATCAATAGGAACCAAACAATAAAATAGATTTTCTGACATTTTTGAGGGTGACCCAGAATAAAAAGTAAAATTTTCATCAGCTTTGCATGCACAGGCACATGCATACACGTGTAACTGAAACTGTGTTGTCCATGATGAATTCTGATACTTAATGTTCTGTTTCATTAAAAAGAAAAAAGAAGAAGCTCGTCCCAAATCACTATGTTGATCTCCCCACCCACAAAGGGGCTGGGAAGTGCAGTTTCAGAAACAGTAGAAGAGACTTTTTGAAAGACTGCAGCACCATCGGTCATGGATTAGGGTAGAAGCCTTTGGGCAGGTGGGATCCCATGGTTGTAGCTGATTGACCTGCTCGCTTCCTTGGAAGACAGGTCATTGTTGAGGATTGAGTCATGGATCCACATGAATGAGTGTCTTGTCCCCAGTCCAGTTAGCAAGTTCTGTTCTAACCCTGACCAGTTTGTCACTGGAAGAGGCCTGGGGTGGAAGAAAGTACGGTCCAGCCGGGCGGTCCTGACAAGTGATGACTTCTTTGCCTGAACGTTTGGAGGCCGTGACCGGGTTTGTGCTCTCTGAGGCACCTTGGCCATGTCTTCGCTCCCTTTCTGCTACGGAGGAGCCAGTGCTTATTAGGAGATTTCCTTCCACGGGGCCACACCTGCAGCTCAGACTGGACTAGTCCTGTAGCTGCTCGTGTGGCCGGTGCTGTAAGAAGGAAGGTGGGGAGGGAAGCGGCGGCTCTTGACTTCACTAGGCTTGGCCGGTTAGCTCACCAGGCTTCACCTCCAGTGCGCGTCTTAAGAAATGTCTAGTAGGATGGTAGCTTTTGACATTTTAGCATGAGAATTTTGTTTTCTTAATAAGAGCGTATATATTAGCTCTGTGTTCCAAATGAGAGAACACTGAGAACTCCATGGAGCAACACCCTCTTGTGGTGTAAAAGCTGGAGGAGGAGGGATTGTTCTAGTGAGCGTTACATGACTACTGAGATGCCCACGGGCCTGGCCTCTGGAAGGAGGAAGACACACAGAGCACCTGCTTTAAGGTGCCTCTTGAAGTCAGTGTGCTGTCCTTTTTCAGTCCCTGAAGGCAAGAAGACAAATGGGTGAAATTTTAGGAGAGAGCATGTTTTGCTTCAGTTAATAAAGAATGTTTAACAGAGCCATTCACCCAGATGGTGGGTTGCCCTAGAAAGCAATTGCTTCCAGATTATTAGAAATTCCCAAGCAGAGGCTAAATGGTCATCTTTTAGGATTGTCACCAAAAAAGCCTTTTTTTAAAAAAAATATGCTTTATGTGTGTATTGGGGGGCACAAGTGAGCGAGGGACAGAGAGAGAGAGAGAAGCCGAGCTCACCCAAAGCCGTGTTCACCCAAAATGGGGCTCGAGCTCACTCGAGGTGGGACTTCAGCTCACGAACCATGAGATCGTGACCTGAGCCAAGGTCACATGCTTAGTAACTGAACCACCCGGGCACCCAGGAACTTTCTGCATTCGCTAGGTCTGGTCTCTTAAGTTCCTTCTCTTTTTGAGTGTTCAGTGCCCTGGAGCAGCTCTTCCCCTAGGCATGGCCTCTTTGCGAAGCCTGCACCTGCCCACTGAGCCACCAGAGGTGCTCTTTGCCAGGAATCGGCCCGTGTAATTCTCATACAGATCGTATGTGTCCCCTGACATCACACAGCTTCCTCGTACCCACAAAGCCACAAGATGCAAAGAAGTGTTGAGTTTTAAAAACAAACATTAGTGAGTGAATCAGTCATTCCTCTATGGTAAACACCCATTAGCACAGCCGTTTGTAATTTACTCACCCTCTCTGGCCCCTCGACTTGCATAGCCACATTCTTGTTTTCCTTTCCCAAGATGATGTATTCTGAGATGTTTAGAAATGTTGACAGACCTGTAAGGTGATTCTTGTCCCTAGACTCTTAAGAGGCACACTGAGGTCGTTTAGTGAGTGCTGTGGCCCCTCCTTGTGCACCCCTGACTCCTGTCTGCAGGCCTCTCTCTCAAGGGCCATGCTCCGTGGTTGGCACCGGAGGCACAAACAACACGGAAGGCTTGCTCCTGACCTTAGCAGGCTCAGAAAAGGAGAGAATTCACCGATTTTGGTTATGTATTGAAATTATGATCATCAATTTCAGCTTTTGGCCAGTCATGTGAACCTTACATGTGAGTCCCTTCACTCACCTGGGTTCGTTACCCCTCAGCCTGTTTGCGGGTTGGGTTTCATATTTGCCCGAGACCTGGTCTCAGCCGTGGTTCATGTTGGAGGCCACAGATGGCTCCCAGAGCAAACGGCTGATGATTTAATCTTCCAAAAACGTCAGGCTCTCTTTTGCTGCTGCCTGTGAGGTCAGGGCAGAGGCCGGACAAGCGCAGCCTAACCAGGTTTGTTCTAAGAGTGGCCCCCGGATTTGTCTCATTACAGCAACGTTGTGGAGAAGTGTGTCACTCATGCCTCCCGTACGGAGCGTGCTGTGCTTATTGACGAGGTGTGTACCATGAATGACGGTCCCCACAGTGCCTTATACACCATGATGAAGGACCAGTATGCCAACTACGTGGTCCAGAAGATGATCGACGTGGCAGAGCCTGCCCAGCGGAAGATCGTCATGCACAAGGTAGGCCAGCGTGACAGGTCACACCGGGGAGGCGTGCACGGCCTGTGCTGCATCCCCCTCTGAAGTACCCGTGAAGGTGGCCACCTGCCACTTCCTGTGCCATCTGCCCGGGGACCATGTCTCGTACTGTGTTCCTATGTTCCTGTTATCTGGAGCGGCCGTTGTCCCCGGGGCTCAGAGCTCACTGGTGTGGAAGAGTCCTGAGTTCCATCTTCGGCAGGGATTTCCCTCCCTGGTCCACAGGCCGTGCTCCCACTCCTCTGCCCCGACACCAGCATCTCAGTCCAGCAGACCAACCTGATGGTCGTTATTTCTTTTCTCCTTCTTCCCTCTCAGTCATTCCACCACCGCGTTCTAAGGGAGCACCTGGCCTGGCACGTTGACCCGGTGCCCACCCTGTGCCAGGCACCCGTACAGGGAGGACGAGCACCGGTCCCTGCCCACAGCGCAGTGCAGGGGACAGCAAGGGACAGCAGTGGGAGGCATGCGAGAGCACGTGCCCCAGGCTTTGCGGGGGGTGGGGGCAAGTCCAGGCTAAGCAGGAGCGGGGAGCAAAGGGACTGGAATCTCAAGTGCCAGGTGCTGTGTGTGTGGGAGCGACACAGAAAGCCCCAGAAGCAGCCCGTGCGTGGCGGAGGGACAGCCGCAGGGCAGGCCCAGCCAGCAGGTGTGCCGCAGCCGTGTTTGTGCTGGGCAGGGCCGCGAGCCCCGGCTGCTTCTGATCTGAAGCCTCAGCCTTTGGGCCCTGAAATCCCTCGGCCCTTCTTGGGGGGGAAGGTGTTGGCCTCGGTCTGGCAATGATGAGCCACTTGCCCTCACCGAGAACAAAGTTCGGTGATGAGAATCTTTGTTATGGACTCGAGTTCTGAGCCGGGCGAGTCCCCCACCGCCTCCGGTCCACAGCGCGACGCAGCACAGCGAGGTGTTGCGATGGTGATGGTGGTGGCAGTTGAAGGCTGGGGCAGTGGAGCCCTTCAAGTCGTGAGGCTCAGAGAGACGGGTGTTAGGACGCTGGCGAAGGCAGAGGGCATGTTGGGGACACATGGAAGTTAGAAGGATATCCATTTATTCATTCGACAAATACTCGTGTGCGTACTTAGAAGCCCCCCTTTTGGCAGGGCTCCTGGGCTGCACTCGGTGGTACCGTGCACAGAGGGCCGCACTAGTGCCAGGGACATGTTGGGGAGGGCCGCACGAGAATGTGGCAGGGTCTTTCCTAATGTGGAGGTACACAGAATGCTCCCCGCGTGATATTTGAATAAAGCCCTGACCCTCTCCAGGCAGAGGGAACCTGGAAAAGCAGGGGACAAGATGGTGTGTTTGAAGAAGTTAAGTGAGCTCAGTAGGGCAGGTGTGTGGCTGCCGGCTCACATGGACATTTGCCGTGATTGTCCTGGCTGATGAGTGACCTAGAGGAGGGGAGGCAGTAGGGGAGGAGGTGGTGAGGGGGCTGGCTGGGGGTGGTAGAGCCGAGGGATGGCAGCGGCTTTGGGATTGAAGACGGGTGGAGCATGGCAGTTGGCCAGTTGGGGAAGTTGAAAGAGGAAGAGTTGTCCCAGGAGCCCCAGCACTGAGTCCTGCAGCGTCCCCGAGGCAGAGTCCTGGCCAGCGGGAGGCGGCTGTGGAGCGGGTCCCTTACCGTCCACCTCCCACCCAGTCGAGTGGAGAGTGGAGTCCAGCGATAGCGCACCTGCGCTGGTCTTAGCAGCCAGCCAGTCCTATGGACAGGGTGGGTGAAAGAATTGATTGTCGTTAATCAATGTTCTGAAAGGGGAGCCACCAAAAAGCAAGGGGGTCCTGCACCTCACGTTCTGACGAGAAAGCACCAGCCGTGTCTGTGGTCCTCAACTGCACCAAATGAAGGCATAGCATTATCACACATCCTTTGTCCAGACGAGTTGAGGCGAACGGTGTGGGTCTCACAGCTCAGCACTGCGCTGGGGCTGTGCATGGTTCCCCACATGCGCTGTAGGCGAGGGTGTCACACCTGCCGGCTCTGCATCCTGTGGTGCAGAAGTGGTTTCCAGAGCCACTCGACACTTCCCTGCCATCAGCACACGGCTAGGCAGACACAGGTCTCGAAGTAGTGAGTGTCCGTCTCCCCGGGGTGGGTGTCCCGTGTGCCTGAGTGTGCCGGGGCGTGTGGGGATGGGGAGCAGCCTGGTGAGCCCGTGGCACCTGCGGGGGTGAAGCCAGCCATTGTAAGGCTGTGCGCTCCGTGCCGTAGCCCAGGTGTGTGAAAGGCTCCGTGAGCTCCCCGCGAGGAAGCCTCCTCTGTCTGGGACGGAGAGCAGAAGAGAAGGAGCCGAACCTGGGTGCTGCGAGAGGGTGGGGGGCGAGCCCGGTGCCATGGGCGGGGCTGGGAGTGCAGAGCGGGGAGCGGTCCCCGCTGCAGGACAAACACCTGGGCCTTATTAACCATTTGCTCTTGGATATGTGACTCCCACCACCGTGAATGGGGATGATCACAGCTGCGTCCTGAGGCTTAAATGAACCATGCCTGCCAACACGAGTTATTATTCTTATTGTCGTTAGTTTTCTGTGATCCTCGGTGAACTGGAGACAGGATCAGGTGACAAGCTCAGGGTTCGTGTGCCCAGAAAGAAGCTCACTGCCGAGGGGAGCCCAGGCGCCTTGAGCGGGGCCCAGAGGCGGAAAGCAGCCTCAGACGGCGCTGTGCAGGGGCACTGTGGTCGCCAGGCTGCCCGTGTTCTGTGCCGAGGCCCGGAAGAGGTCTGCGGCCAGCCGCCTCCGGAGCCCTCGTGTCCTGTGTCCCTGCTCGGAATAGGGGCTCCTGTCAGCTGCTCGGATGGGTCACCATCGCTCTAGAATTACGGTGCTTCATCGGAGCCAGGGGAGGGTGCTTCCTTGTGGGCTTGCGTGGGCACTTGGGTGCCCGGGAGCCCAGCGCGAGCCCGCCCAGGTCAGTTTGCTCTAACACAGACTGCTTCCTCCCCAGATCCGGCCCCACATCGCAACTCTGCGCAAGTACACCTACGGCAAGCACATCCTGGCCAAGCTGGAGAAGTACTACATGAAGAACGGCGTTGACCTGGGGCCCATCTGCGGCCCCCCGAATGGTATTATCTGAGGCGGCGCCCCCGTCCCCTCGACCCGCTGACCCCGCCGGCCCGCCGGCGGGTCCAACCGGCAGCCAGAAGCGCTCTCGTCGAGAAGCGGAGGTGGGCAGGCGGCTGCTCCGGGGCCACCTGCTCCTCCAAAACAAGGAATCACACCCACAAGTGGAAACGCCTTTGTAAATTTGTTTGATTTTATTACGCATAACATGTACTAATTATTTTTTTTAATTGACTAACTGCCCTGTTGTTCTACTGGTGTATAGGGTACTTGTACATAGGTAACCGTGTACATGGAGACCACGTATCCTGTTCCATGCTCTGTCTGTATACACGTGTGGAGACTTGCAGGGTGGCTGGTTTCACAAAAAAATGTTAGAAAAAAAAGAAAAAAAGGTTTTTAATCCATTTTGCCTTGCTGGCAAGTTTTGCAAATAGCTCTTCCCCACCTCCTCATTTTAGTAAAAAAAAAAAACAAACAAAAAAACCTGAGAAATTTGAATTTTGTTAAATGACCCCAAACTGGCATTTAACACTGTTTATAAAACATATATATATATATACATATATATATATAATGAAAATTGTTTTAGAGTTGCTAAAGCTTCTGTTTATGACTAAGTTTATGAAACTTTGAAAAATTGCCATTTTTTGGAGGCTATGATGCTGAAGAAGGTGTGTAGTGTGTTTTGTGAGGAGGAGACTGAGCTCCAAGGCCGGGTGGGCATATTTGTCTGCTGCCTACTGGATTTTTTTCTGTTAACCTTGAAAGGCAAAATCTGATTATTTAGCATGAGAAAAAAGAAATCCAACTCTGCTTTTGGTCTTGCTTCTATAAATATATAGTGTATACTTGGTGTAGACTTTGCATATATACAAATTTGTAGTATTTTCTTGTTTTGATGTCTAATCTGTATCTATAATGTACCCTAGTAGTCGAACATACTTTTGATTGTACAATTGTACATTTGTATACCTGTAATGTAAATGTGGAGAAGTTTGAATCAACATAAACACGTTTTTTGGTAAGAAAAGAGAACTAGCCAGCCCTGTGCATTCAGTGTATATTCACACCTTTTATGGTCGTAGCCTATAGTGTTGTATATTGTAAATTGTAATTTCAACCAGAAGTAAATTTTTTTTCTTTTGAAGGAATAAATGTTCTTTATACAGCCTAGTTAAATGTTTAAAAAGGAAAAAAAAATAGCTTGGTTTTATTTGTCACCTAGTCCCACAGTAGCAAGATCCTTTCTAAATGTTACTCAACATGATTCAGTTCACACTAGTGTTTTTTTTTTAATCCTAAAAAAAGTAATGTTTCGCTTATTTTGTGACAGTCATAAGGACGTGCAAAGTTCCGCCCTGCCCTAGCTTTCCTTACAATCAGAGCCCCCCTCACCTTGTAAAGTGTGAATTGCCCTTCCTTTTTGTACAGAAGATGAACTGTATTTTGCATTTTGTCTACTTGTAAGTGAATGTAACATACTGTCAATTTTCCTCGTTTGAATATAGAATTGTAACACTACGCGGTGTACATTTCCAGAGCCTTGTGTATATTTCCAATGAACTTTTTTGCAAGCACACTTGTAACCATATGTGTATAATTAACAAACCTGTGTATGCTTATGCCTGGGCAACTATTTTTTGTAACTCTTGTGTAGATTGTCTCTAAACAATGTGTGATCTTTATTTTGAAAAATACAGAACTTTGGAATCTGAGCTGGTGTTTCTGTCTTAACCTGCCCCCCCTCTCAGCATTAGGGCCCCCGGGGCAGCCCTGCCCCTCTCTGCACCCTTTGTTCTGCTGGTTTCTTTCTGTTTGCCGGAAGTGGGGGGTTGCACTGGAATAGGGCCTGGTGGCAAACTGGCAGCCCTTGAGTGCATTTTGACCCAAAGATGTTGGGTTTGGCCTGCCTGGTGCTTTCAAAATGAAGACACGACACGTTAGTCCAGATTCCCAGCTTCTGTTGAAAAATGGGGCGCCTGGCTCCCTGGCCCCGGGGTCCGCCGTCTGTCGGGGGAGCGCCCCTGGCAGCCCTTGCCCTGCGGTGTGGCCCAGGTGTGGCCCAGTTACCGCGTTCCCCACTTGCTCTCTCAGGCCTTGGCGGCACTACACACCAAGGGGCTAGATTGGAACTCAGTCCGTCACAAACGTCTCCCAGCTACGTACGTGTTGGGGCACTGAATTTTCTGAGGTGGGCGGCAGCTAAGGCATCTTGGTTGCTGTCCAGGCTGTCCCAGCCTCCCCTCCCGGGGTCCCCTCCCCTCTCCCTGGGCTGCCCCTGCCCTCCCCCCGCCCGCCCGTGTTCACACGCCCAGGCCACCCGGGAGCCTGGCTTGCTCACCTTGCTTGGCCCTCTCAGACTGGTGACCCCTCCCAGCTTTCCAGAGGGAAAGGCTCTAGGCCACGGAGGTGCCCGCCACTTGCCTCAGAGGTGCCCTCCTTTCACCAGCCTTTGCCGCTACTGAGACTGGCCGATGCTGGCAGCTACTGGGTAGCTCAGCCAGGGCCCTCGTGGGGGCCTGTACTACCTCATGTCTGCGATCGGGGCCCCAGGCTGGTGGCAGAAGAAACTGCACGACCCCCTCCCAAAGGTAAGGGACTGTCACTAGCAGGTCCTGCGGTCCTGGGAATACAGGGAGGGAAGGGAATCTGAGCTACAGCGGGTTTTGAGTCCAGGACCTGGTCGTGCATCAGTGGCTGAAATCCGGCCTTCCTGGGCTTCTCCCATTGATGGTGCTCAGCGGCCCCCCAGAGACCACACTCGAGAGGCATTGCCAACTGTCGCTGCGCATGTGACTGAATATCCTGGTTCTGGAATCCAAACAGACCAGGTTCAAGTCCAGGGCCCTCTACTCACTATGCATGTGGGGGTTCCTTCATCTTTCACCAAATTCCTCCCTGGAAATTGAAGGTGAGGAGAAGTTATTTGTGAAGGCTTGGCAGATCAGGGCTGTTGAGTGGGTACGGTTTTCCTAGCGCCTAACGGAGGCCGTGTGCGAAGCCTGCATCGCAGCGTGCGGGGTGTGGGCCTCCTGAGGCCAGCTATGTCATCTGTTTGAACCCCGCCCCCCACCCGGGTTCTCCTAGAAGGTTGGAGGAGGGGCCCCTGGTGGGGGGCGCTCTGTCAGTTAAGCATCCAACTCTTGATCTCTGAGGTCATTCGTGAGTTTGAGTCCCGCATGGTGCTCTGTGCTGATGGTGCAGAGCCTGCTTGGGATTCTTTTTGTCTGCCCCTCCCCCGCTTGTGCGCTCACTCCCTCTCAAATAAATAACTTTAAAAAATTAAAAATTAATTATAAAGCTCTTATCTAAAAAAAAAAAAAGATTGTAGGAACACCCAGAGATGTGTAAACTGGAACCGCAGATGAACATATGTCCGGTGCCTGACACATACCAGGCACTCACTCCCTTCATGCTGGGTGTCTTTCCCCCCTGGACTAAGTTTACTTTGTACGAGGCCAGCGTTTTTCCTCCCTTCCTCCCGGTCCTCCCTTCCTCCTCTTAGTGTTTAGTGAGATCTGCCTTAGTGTTTCTCGGCGGTGGCAAAGCAAAGCACTAGGCTGCTAGTGTGACCGCCCCACCTCCCCAGCACCTCTTTGCAGGCCTGTGTCTCGGAGGCCTGGGGAGGCTTTTCAGAAAGTCAGACACACATGGGGTTCAATCCCAACTCTCTTCTTACCACCTGTATCATCTCTTGAGGCCAACGTTCCTTGTCCAGAAGGAGGAATAACAGAAGCGACGTCAGAGGTTGGTTGGCGGGCTTCAGTGAAATGATGTAGTTCAGCACCGTGCCCAGCACACTGGTATCATAAACGAATGGAATGGGATCTTTGTTTCTTTTAACCCTGGACCCGCCTCGTCCAGCATCGGTGCACAGGTTAGAGCGAAGTCAACAACCCTTGTTCGTCATGTGAAGAAGTTCACATAATAAAGTCATCTGCTGTGAACCAGCTCTGTATGCACCAGAGACACACCGGGCCTGCGAGGAATGCGTTTGGACGGGTCCGGGATCTGCTGCAAGTCTTGGATCCAACCAATCCGGGCCCGAGGGTACTTCCTTGGGCCTGGGGCAGACCCCTCCCTCTGCAGGACTGAGTTTCAATCCTGGGCTCAGCCTTCACCTCCTTGTTTGGCTGCCTCCCAATTTCTCCTCGAGGATGCGATGGCCCCGGGCTGCCACCAGCCACATGTCTGTGATCTTGGTTTCTCTTCTGGAGTCCCTCCGACACGGTTTCTAATAATGATCTTTTTACCTCGTCACAGTGCTTTACAGTTCACAGAGCCTGTTCATATTTGTGATTCCTTGATCCTTCTGAAAGCCTTAGAGGGGAAGGTGTGTAGACCTTATCAGCCCATTATACAGATGAGGAGTTTTAGACCCCAGCCACACAATAAATGAGTCAATAAGCAAATAAGGATTTTAGCTGAAGTCTTCTGACCCTAAGTCCAGGGCTCTACCCATGCCTTCTTGCTCATGCCACCTTCCGTGAGCCCCAGGAACAGCTGTGTTCTGTCAGAGTTGGGCACTGGATAGGGAAACATTTGGGGTGAGGAAAACCGGGACTCCATGTAGTTACAAGCTGTAGCCACACGAGGGTGCTGCTGCCTAAAGAAAGCATTATAGGGGGCCAAGGGCTCCAGGCTCCAAGGTCAGGGCTGAGATGGGTTTCCCCTGGCTAATGGGGCTCAGGAGTGGAGTATCTCCCAGAGACCAGAGGTCTGGCATCTGCCGAGCTTCCCCTCTTCTTCCCTCCATCCTCAGCTTCTCCCGGCTTTGGGCTAGTCCCCTCGCTCTGGCTTGGGGCGGCAGGGTATGGTCATGGTCATGGGAATCTGACTTACAGGCCCCAGCTTTGCCTTTGACTCCCAGTCCCTGACTTCTCTGAGCCAATTGTCACTGCAGTGATAACCAAGCCCGGCCACCCTCGCGGGCATGGTATGAGGTCAGATGGCTGGGGCCGAGGAGGGCAGCCCCCATGTCTCTGTTAACGTGACCCAAGGCCCCGGTGCCTCTTCAGGGGACCATATCCCTGGCTTAGGCACCAAACTTTCAGACAACTAAAACCTCTAAGACTTTTCATGACCTATGGGTGCTTCATTTTTTTTTTTTTATGTCTTTATTTTATTTTGAGAGACAGAGACAGAGAGTGAACAGAGGAGGGGCATAGAGAGAGGGACACAGAATCTGAAGCAGGCTCCAGGCTCTGAGCTCTGAGCTGTCAGCACAGAGCCCAACGTGGGGCTCTAACCCATAGACTGTGAGATCGTGACCTGAGCTGAAGTCGGATGCTTAACTGACTGAGCCATCCAGGCACCCCAACCTATGGGTGCTTCAAATCCCAGCTCCACTGGCCCTCTGCGACCTCTGTGAATCTTTTTCCTCCCTTTCCTCATCTGGAAAATGGGGACAATAGTAGCTCTCCTTCCTAGGGTACATGGGAAGTACAGGGCTGGACACAGAGTAAGCCATAAATAGGAGTTGCTATTAATTATTATTATCGCTTCCGATTTTCTCCTGCCTTGTTGTTGCCCTTGGAATTTTCACAAGGGCAGCTGTTTAATTTAGCTTCCAAATTGAAAGGGCTTCAAGCATGAAGGGGGGTGTGCTCAGTACATAGCATGTGAGGTGGCCCTGCCTCCTGGGGATCTCACCCCCCTGCCTTCCCCGCCCGCTCGAACAGGGTGGCATGGACCCGAGTGGGAACCAGGGAAAGGTGGGCTGTGACCTCCAGGCCAGGCTACACGGGACTCTGCAGCCCCGGCTCGCTCTCTCAGGACTGCTTGCTGCGGAGGTCACTCTAGGGCCGCGGTCTCCGTGGGGAGGGACTGGGGTTTCCTGCTGTTACTGGAGCAGAGCCCCCAAGCCCCGTCGAGAGACTTCCAAGGCCGTGGCCTCGCCAGAGACCCTACAACAGAGCCACCCTCCCCAGGACTCCAGGAACCTCCCTGGGGCTTCTCAGAACCCAGGGTGGAGCCATGTCCTTGGAGGGGGCGGGACCTAGGATTCTCAGGAGGCCACTCTCCATCCCAGCGGGGGTCCCCCTGGCCCACTGACCTCACCCGTGCCCCACGTGGGGGGTGACCGGCAAACAGTGGCCATCTCAGCAGCCGCTGTGGGTCTGGCCCGAGCTGGGCGCTGCCTTGCACTACCCTGTCCGCCTCCCTCCAACCTGGAGCAGGACAGTCACTCACCGGCCCTTCCATGGCAGGAAAGAGGTCCCAGGTCGCCGGTCAGGGAGCAGCAGACCCAGGAGTGCACCCCAGAGTCCCTATACCCGCCCTCTGCCAGGCCCCACCCAGGGCCACCCGCAGGGTGCTGGGAGTGAAGATTGGCCTCCCAGACCTGATCCACCTGTGGGTAAGGAGACTGGGGCCTAGGGCGGGGGTGGGGGGCAGGGAGTGACCTGCTCAGGGCCACGCAGAAGGTGAGACACAGAGCAGGGGCCTGTCCCACAAGAGCGGAGGTGTAGATGCTGGGTCTGTGCATCTCAAAACCTCAGAGAAACACAAGACACCTCACATATCTCAGTGGCAGTCTGTCACATTCCGTGGCCTCAGGGGGAGGGGGTCTCCTCGCCCCCCCCCAGTGCTTCCCGAGGCCCTGCTGCAGCTCAGTCTCCTGCACCCCCTTCTTTGGCTGTCACCCAGCCGGGCTGCTTTAGCCCCAGGATGAGGAGAAAAAGAAAAAATATTTTTAGAGAGGCTTTTTTTTTCTTCTTCCAGGAAAATGACTCCAAATGTGCAATTTAGTCCCGGGAACGGGGGTGTGTTCGTGGGATGGCTTCTGGAAAGGCAGAGCCCCCCTCCCTGCGCCCACCCTCCTGCTCTCTCCTCTGTCTCCTCATCCCTGCAGCCCCGTCTTCTCCCTCCCCTCCCTGGGGAGAGGCAGGTGTGTGAACACCCACCCCTGGCCTGCCCCCGCCCCGCACTCCAGCCACTGCCTAGACCTGTGACCTTGGCCTGGCGGGACTGGGCTGCCCCCACGAAGGAAGGGCTTGGCTTGACTGAGGGTCTTGTTGGGGGGTATTTGGTCTTAACCCTGAGAGGTTTTGCAAATTGGGCATCCGGTCAAGGACAGAGGAGTATAGGTGAGAGAGCCCCCAGGGCCAGGAATGAAGGGCTTGGCTTCTGCTGCAGACTGCACTCATGACCCTGGGCTGGTCACTTCCTGTTTTGGGGCCTCAGTTTTCTCACAACATAGACGGATGACGGGAGGCGCAGCCGGGGAGAGCAGCACAGGGCCCCAAGTGCTCAGTTCTTTCTGGGTTACAGTGAACAAGCCTCTAGAATGTTCTCGGCCTCATCCACACACATCTGGAGCTGGAGCTCAAGACCTCAGAGGCCATCTTCCTGGGTGGGGCTCATCCTCATGTGCCCTGCCCAGCATGAATCAGGAGAGATGCTGCCATCACCACCACCATGAAGTCTTCCTAGATTTCTTCCATGACATCTAAACTCTCAACACGGTGTTAACCCTTCCCTGCGCAGGGCCCCACAAATTTACAGGCAAATGTGTTGTAAACTTAATGAAGCTTCAGCTTCAGCTCCCCCCCCCCGCCCCCAGCCTGCATAGCCCCCTTCCAAAGTCCTGTTCCTAATTCTGTCTTTGGGATCCCCTCACACTGTGTAGGCTTCAGGCCCACAGAGCTGGGACACACCCCTATTCTTCTCCCTACTCAGCTTGAGGCCCCAGAGCCCCCCTCTTCCCTCAAGCAGCACCCCCGTGAGCCCTGCCACCCGGGACCGACCTGGACACACAAGGGTTTCGGCTCAGGGTCTCTGGGCCTCGACTTGCTCCACCTTCAAGGCCAGCCCCGCTCAAACAAGAGCTGCCTCACTCCGCCCCTTTCCCCCACACCTGCCCTGACGAGACCCCCAGGGAGCCCTCCGGACTCCCTCAGCTTGTGAACTCCCAGCTCACAGATCTAGAAGAGGCCTGGGTTCAAATCCTGCCCCCTTCTTGGCAGCTGTGTGCCCAGGGGGTGTCACCCATCCCTCATGAAAGGGCTTGTCTAGCACACACAGGGCTCAGGGCAGGCTCGTGGCCTGGCCTGTCCCTCACACAGCCACTTCCCTTGGATGGGCAGCTCCCCCGCCCTCAGATGAAGGCCCCAGGCCTCTCTGCCTTCTTGCTCTGGCCCCTCCACAGGTCCCAAGGAGTCCCCCAGAAGCTAACGCTCACCCCGTGGGCCTCTTACTTGCTGAGAAAGCCAACTGTAAGCCTTCCAAGCTCCCTCCTCCCTCCTGCCAGAATTCTGTTTCAGTTCCTGAATGTTGGGGTCACTCACATTAGGCCTGGCGCCACTCAGACTTCCTCAGAAGCAAGCCTGGGCCCCTGCCTCCACTCCGAATCCCGGCCAGGACTGGACGTGGCGGCGAGGAAGGCGGGTGGGCAAGGTGTGGGAGGTGTGGGGGGGGCGGCATGGGGACACAGGGACCTCTCCCCCAAGGCCTAGGGGGCAAGTCACAGGGCTGTGGGATCAAGGTCAATGAGAGCGTTGCTGGCAAGTCCTCGGAACTGAGCCTGGCGAACCGTAAGCCCTCAGTGGATCGTGGCTCTCGCCTTCCGTGGCAACGTTGGGGGACACGGAGCCAGGCTGTGTGGCCAAACGTCTGCGGGAGCAGATAGTCAGGCGGCCACTGCTGAGCACCTACCTGTATGCCAGGGTCCGGGGAGGCGGTGGCTCAGGCAGAGCTCATAGACGTCCCTGACACCGGCCACTTCCCCTCGTTAGGAGCCCAGAGTCCCGGCCAAGAGCAGAGAAAGGTCTCAGCGGATGGAGTGCTGACGCGTGGCTGTTAGCAGGACCTGGGCTCCAGTGTGTCTACGAGTTGGTCATGTCCGTCCGTGCGGCCGTATGAATCCCCTCACTGACTGTCCCTCAACCATAAGCTTCCCGACACCCCTCCGAACTTGGTGTGGTTGTTCGGGGCCTTGGTCAGGATTCCCCAGCTGTGTCACCTCGGGCAGGTGTTCCGGCCTCTCTGCGGAGACAGTGTTAGCGTGCCCTTCTCAGAGCAGTGCCCGGCCTGTGGTCAGCTCTGCTGGATTATCGATTATCGTCCACAGGGGATAATTGGGGACGCTCTGCCAGGAAGCTCCCACTTCCGGGGGAGCCAGCAAAGCAAAGTGGGGAGCGCAGAGACTTGTCCAGCCCTGTCCCAGGGAGTCAGCGAGCGAGGCCGCCCAGAGGGGCCCAATGCCAGCGTGGATCATGTTGATAGAAGGTGAAGGGAGACCCCGAGGTTCCGGGACGCAGCTTGAAGGCACAGGTAGGCGCGAGGAGGTGGCTGTAGGGTGCGCTGGGTGCCCAAGGGTGGACGAATGTGAGACTCTGGGAGCCCTGAGGAGAGCTCCTACTCCTGTAGGAGGAGACCCTCAGGGGTCCAGAACCGCTCCCTTCTGGCCGAGACCAGTATCTCTGAGGAGCAGCAGGTGGCGCTCCTAGCCTGCCCAGCCCCAAGATCCTCGTCCCCTCTCTCTAGCCCCTCGGAAGGTCACGGGGCTGCGGCTTCCAGGAGTCTCAGAACCCGCAGGAACCTCTGAGCCCCGCTCACCGCCCACCCTGTGCACGAAGATTGTCCTAAGGGCCTCCCTGACAGCTAGTTTTCGGAGCCTTGCATGCTTCCCAAGATGGAGCATTCACTACCTCTCAGAGTAGCCATCTGTGGCCGCTGTGACTGTTCACGCGTCCCTCCTCCCACCCGGCTTCTCTTACTCTCCTCGCCCTATAGCCTTGCCGGTTCTGTCCCGTTGGAAACTCCTCGGGACCGGCCTTCCGGCGGGTGACCACCCTGGGAACCGGGTCCTTGACTGTACAAGCATCATCCACCACCGAACCCTGAGCACAACGGCAGGGGAGAGCTCACGCAATGACAACCTGCCACCTGCCGCTGAGCCTGACACACAAGGGTGCTCGATCTATACTTGGGGAATGAATGAATGAATGAATGAATGAATGAACCCTGTATGGTCATTATTTCCAGGTTATAGTTGGGAAGCTAAGGCTCAGAAAGGTAAAGTTACTCCTCCAGCGTCACACTTCTTACAACCAACAGGACTTGGAGCTGCCCATCCCAGGGCTCTTCAAATCCAAGCTGTGCTATATCAAGCCGAACCCCCTCTGGCTCCCCTGGGCCCCGCCAGCCCCTCCCTACCCACCTCCCCCAGGTATCCGTGGGTCAGACTTGGGAATATGATTTCCAGAGGCTGGGACTTGAAAATTCCTAGGGATCTTTGCATCTCTGAGTTAGAACGTCTCCCTCCCTTCCTGTCCAGGATCTCTGTGCCAAAGGGCAGCTAGCCTGGTCTTAACATGCCCCTGGCAACTGGGCTCCTGCTCCCTTTGAGAGCACAACTTCTAATTCAGCTCAGCCTTATGCTGAGCTGACGTTTGTCTTCTGGACCTGCTCCCCAGGGCCCTGAAGGACAAGTCGCAGTCCCCCACCCACCCTGACACCCCAGATTATGGCTGGTGCCCCAGACTCTTTTCCTTTGGGCCCAACCCCCCACTCTCTCCCCTATTGGCTCCATTTGTCCTGGTTTTAGTTCCTTTTTCCTTGGGGGAACTGTCCCAGTTTCAGCTCAGTTTGGTTCCTATTTCCTGATAGCAGGAGCTCTGGACCGGGTGCCGGACACAAGGGCAGATTGCATTGTTAGCAACCTCACCTCTCTGGGCCTCAGTTTCCCATCTAGGCGGTGGAGTTATGGACAGCACCTGCTTCAGGGGGGCTGCTGAGAGGGGGAAACAGGATAACCCACGTACAGGACTTGGCCCCACGCCGGCGTGTCATCAGGGCTTAATAAATACCTGGGGCCAGGTGAGCTCACATTCATTGAATCAGCAAATTTGTATTGAACTCCCGATACGTGCCAGGCCCTGGGCTACTGCTGGGGACACAGCAGTGGACCAGAGGACCTAGACCCTCACCTCCTGGAGCTCACGTGCGTAGTGCTTGCAGAAGTAAAGTGCACAGAATGTCGGATGGGGGTAAAGGCAGTAGAGACAGGCCAGGCAGGGCACTGCCATTCAGGACATGCGTCTCACACCATCTGCACTGTAGGAGGGGGGACCTCCTTTCCAAGGTGTGAAATGAGTGTCAGAGAGCAGGGGCCACACAGCTGCTGGGGAAACAGCACCACAGCAGCCCCCTCCCCTCCCGCACTTCCACTGCAGATGCAGTGACAGGGGCAGAAGCCCACACCCCTCATGTGCACGGAGGGGACACTGAGGCCCGGAGAGGTCCAGGCCTGGCCGCAGGTGTCTGGAGAATATCAAAGACCCTGGACTTGGGTGACCTCTGGCCCGCTGCGTCGACCCCTTGGGGCTGGTGGTGGTGATGGGTCTTGGAAGAGCCACCTGAATGGCCCCCTTAGTGGGGAGCCGCTAATGATCACACAAATGCCACCTATCTACTCAGACCCTCAAATGAGCCAGGCCCGTCCTCCGGCGTTCCCACGCGGATCCTTTTCTGCCGGCGCTCACCACCGCCCTCAGAGGTGCGTTCGGCGGGATCCCGCGCTCCTGACCGCGGCTCGGCGAGGCGGCCCGCTAGTCCCAGGTCGCGCCGCAGCCACAGCGGCGGGGGTCCCCGGGGCGCTGGGGG